>NC_063334.1:23522111-23542041 GCF_021869965.1 Rhincodon typus | reverse complement strand
CTGCTTGGCCTGCTGTGTTCATCCAGCCCTGCACCTTGTTGTCTCAGGTTATTAAAGTGATTGGTTGAGACGAATAGCAGGGATGCATTTATGGGCAAGCTGGATAAACACATGAGGGAGAAAACAATGGAAGGGTATATTGATGGTATCATGTGAACTTTGGATGGGAGGAGGTTCTTGTGGTACATCATAGAACTCTGAGATGCATGAATATCTGGTTATCCTAGCACAAAAGGCTAATGTACAGTTACAGCAAAAAAAATTCGGAAAGCTGATAGAATACTAACATTTATTGCAAGGGGAATTGAATACAAAAGCAAGGATGTTATGCTGCAGTTATATAAAGTACTGGTGAGAACACGTCTGGAGTACTGTATGCTGCTTATTTAAGGAAGGATATAAATGTATTGGAGGCAATTCAAGGAAGACAAATACCTGGAATGGACAGGTTGCCTTATGAAGAATAGTTGGACAGCCTAGCCTTGTAGCCACTGGAGTTTGGAAGAGTAAAAGACAACTTGATTATCTGTATGTCTGTGTAAAGGGGAGTTTATAAAAGGATTACAGATATGGTTTGTAGTGTTACATACCAACAGTATATAACTGTTTATCTGTGGGTAGAATTTAAATACTTGTAATGAATAGTAATTCTAGTTAAATACAGAAATCTGGTCCATGCTTTCTATAAAACTGAGTCTGAAAATCAGATAAATTGGGGAACTTTATCTACTTATTTTAAAATCTTTAACTTTTGTGGGAGGGGTCTGGGAATAGCAAGACTTGACTTCCAGTGCGATACCCTAGGGTTCACTGTTTAAAAATCAGAGACTGTCCATTTAAAATGGAGATAAGGCAAAATATATTTGTTGCAGAGGATCTCTGGGACTCCTTCTGTAAAAGCAGTGGAAGCAGAGTCCTTTGAAAACAGTTTAAGGCAGAGGTGGATAGTTCCTTGGTAAACGGGGGGTGAAAGGTTAACAGTGGTAGGTGGGAATGCAGATTTGGTTTACAATCAAATCAGACGTGATCTTATTAAATGGCAAATGGGTTTCAGGATCCTAATGGTCTACAACTTTTCCTGTTTTGATTGTTCATTTGAGTGGGCTGAATGTCCTGTTTTAGTGTTATATAAAATGAAATCTTTGACCAAGTTTACTTAAAACCACCCAAGCCATTGTGAATTAGAAGAACCTCTTGTGTTTTAGGGCCTGCCTTCAGGTAGAACACAACTGACCCCATTTATTATTAAACTTTGAAACATCTGAATATTGTGTGTAACATGTTGTCTGGTTCAATATTCCTGCCAATTATAGGCAGGGTCCATGAAAAGGGCATGACATTCTGAGTATCAGCTGAAACCTCGAGTGAACTAATCTGATTCCCAGGAAACTTCCGTATTAGATAGCAGCACTGAAAATGAAGCTGGGAAGTAGGAAGCAAGAATATTGATGAGGAGAAAAAAGCAAATGAGGAGCTGAGTAGCTGCTTCACAAACAGACAAAATTCTTGCTGAAGGTGTTTTAATGGCAAGTCAGAATTTGGCTAATATAATTACAGTCACTCTCCAAATATTTATTGGGACAACTCTGAGCAATCCAAAATAGAGATGTATGAATAAATGGATCAAGAAGGCAAGTTAGTTTGAGATTTTGTTTTATTTATGGACTTTCTAGTCAAGCACACACAATGGGAATAGTGGGTGAAGTGTTATATTCATGTGCACAGGTTCTATTATATGTGACCGAAGTTCAGAAATCATAAGATAGATGTTTGCTTTCACTTTTGGGTGCAATGTGGAGAGTTGCAATGACTTAGCACAAAATCCACATTGATACTGCCATGGCAGCAATTAGAGGTTCCTGTACTGTCAGAGAAGTAATGAGGGAGTGCTGTATGTAAGAGAAGCATATTGAGGCAATGCTACATTATATGAGGTCAGTTCTGAGGGAGTGCTTCTGCCAGAGTGTCAGTACTTATGTATTGGACTGTCACAGCATCAATGCTGAGGGAGCAATGCATAATCCAAGAGTCAAAATTAAAAGACCACTGCACAGTCACAGAGTTAGTACTGAGACAACGTGCACAGTCAGAGAGTCAGTACCGAAGGGTCCATACTGAGAGATGGCAATGCAGAAGGAGTGTTCCACAATTAGATGTGACATGAAACCAAACCCTTTTGTACTTTAGCATACAGACATTATTGGATTCCAAGCTGCTATTCTGATGAAGAGCAGGGAAAGCCTTGTTTTTTTGGCTAATATTTATTCCTTAGTAACAATAGTAAAACAGATTATCTGGTCATTTATTTCAAAACTTTTTGTGGGATTTTGCTTTGAGCAAATTGGTTTCTGTGTTTCCTGTACAATAGTAGCAACTATACTCCAAAATTACTTAACTGGCTGTAAGGCCTGAGACACTGTGAGGGTGTGAAAAACATTAAAGAAATGTAACTTTTTTTTACTTATGAATCATTGGTCTTTACAGCCAAAGACTAATCTCCATTCCATTGAAACTGTAAAGAATGTGCGGATCATTGTCAAGAGCTGAAGATGAAAATCTGCCCCTACATTTCAGCCTGAAGCATTGTTAATTATTAGCCATTGTAATGTGCTACATTAAAGTATGAAAATAATGATTTCTGGAAGTAAATTTAAGATGCAGCCTTTAACTTCATCTGATACCCACCCCTTTACTTACAGTTCAATGCTTTCTGCTAAACTCATGATTAGTTTATCTTTACAGCTACATTGCCCCTCATCTAACATATATTCTTAATTTCCCAGCCATATGATATAATTGTATTTATATAGGACCTTCCACATCCCCAGGATTCCCCAAAGGGCTTCACAGCCAATGAAGTACAATTAACACACAGTCACAGTTGCAGTGCAGAAAACGTCCTCCTTTCTTACACAGTGGGAAAACATTTATTTTGTACAGCAAAAGATGAAAGACAGAACAAAGCACATAAACGTAAATAGGTGTAGAGCTGGATGAACACAGCAGGCCAAGCAGCATCAGAGGAGCAGGAAGGCTGACGTTTCGGGCCTAGACCCTTCTTCAGAAATGGGGGAGGGGAAGGGGGTTCTGAAATAAATAGGGAGAGAGGGGGAGGCGGATAGAAGATGGATAGAAGAGAAGATAGGTGGAGAGGAGACAGACAGGTCAAAGAGACTGGGATGAGGCCAGTAAAGGTGAGTGTAGGTGGGGAGGTAGGGAGGAGATAGGTCAGTCCAGGGAGGACGGACAGGTCAAGGGGGTGGGATGAGGTTAGTAGGTAGGAGATGGGGCTGGGGCTTGAGGTGGGAGGAAGGACAGGTTAGGGAGGCGGGGAAGAGCTTGAGCTGGTTTTGGGATGCGGTAGGGGCAGGGGAGGTTTTGAAGCTTGTGAAATCCACATTGATACCATTGGGCTGCAGGGTTCCCAAGCGGAATATGATTTGCTGTTCCCGCAACCTTCGGGTAGCATTGTTGTGGCGCTGCAGGAGGCCCAGGATGGACATGTCGTCTGAGGAATGGGAGGGGGAGTTGAAATGGTTCGCGACTGGGAGGTGCAGTTGTTTATTGTGAACCGAGCGTAGGTGTTCTGCAAAGCGGTCCCCGAGCCTCCACTTGGTTTCCCTGATGTAGAGGAAGCCACACCGGGTACAGCGGATGCAGTACACCACATTGGCAAATGTGCAGGTGAACATCTGCTTGATGTGGAAAGTCTTCTTGGGGCCTGGGATGGGGGTGAGGGAGGAGGTATGGGGGCAAGTGTAGCACGTCCTGCGGTTGCAGGGAAAAGTGCCGGGTGAGGTGGGACTGAGGGGAGTGTGGAGCGGACAAGGGAGTCACGGAGAGAGTGGTCCCTCCGGAAAGCAGATAAGGGTGGGGAGGGAAAGATGTCTTTGGTGGTGGGGTCAGATTGCAGATGGCGGAAGTGTCGGAGGATGATGCGTTGGATCCGGAGGTTGGTGGGGTGATACATGAGGACGAGGGGGATTCTGTTTTGGTTGTTATTGCGGGGACGGGGTGTGAGGGATGAGTTACGGGAAATGCGGGAGACACAGTCGAGGGCATTCTCGACCACTGAGGGGGGGAAGTTGTGGTCCTTGAAAAACGAGGACATCTGAGATGTACGGGAGTGGAATGCCTCATCCTGGGAGCAGATGCGGCGGAGGCGAAGGAATTGGGAATAGGGGATGGCATTTTTGCAGGAAGGTGGGTGGGAGGAGGTGTATTCTAGGTAGCTGTGGGATTCGGTGGGCTTGAAATGGATATCGGTTTCTAGGTAGTTGCCGGAGATGGAGACAGAGAGGTCCAGGAAGGAGAGAGAGGTATTCGAGATGGTCCAGGTGAACTTAAGATTGGGGTGGAAGGTGTTGGTGAAGTGGATGAACTGTTCAAGCTCACAAGCTTCAAAATCTCCCCTCCCCCTACCGCATCCCAAAACCAGCTCAAGCTCTTCCCTACCTCCCTATCCTGTCCTTCCTTCCACCTATCCCCTTCTCCCACCTCAAGCCCCAGCCCCATCTCCTACCTACTAACCTCATCCCACCCCCTTGACCTGTCCGTCCTCCCTGGACTGACCTATCTCCTCCCTACCTCCCCACCTACAATCACCTTTACTGGCTTCATCCCAGTCTCTTTGACCTGTCTGTCTCCGCTCCACCTATCTTCTCCTCTATCCATCTTCTATCCGCCTCCCACTCTCTCCCTATTTATTTCAGAACCCCCTTCCCCTCCCCCATTTCTGAAGAAGGGTCTAGGCCCGAAACGTCAGCCTTCCTGCTCCTCTGATGGTGTTTGGCCTGCTGTGTTCATCCAGCTCTACACCATGTTATCTCAGATTCTCCAGCATCTGCAGTTCCTACATCACATTAACGTAAATGTTTTGTTAACCAAGATTATAATAATCCAGTTAATGAAAGTTGATGTAAGAATGAGTTTCAGTTCTCTTTCTTTATTTTGATGTCGAAATGCTTTTCATTTTCTCTGGTGTGGCTTTCTATGGCTTGATCCACAGTTTTTGTTCATTAAGTTCCTCTGGAGACACACAATGACTGTTGTTCAAAGTGTAGTGTTTAAATTTGAGTTTCGAAGAGCTGTTGTTTTCTTTCATCCAAATTGAGACGAGATCTAAGGAGATCTACTTCTAGTCAAAACATATTAAAAATATCCTGAACATACTGTGGGAAAGCCAGAAGCTTACTGGCAACCCAACTTGACACAGCAGCAAGCAAATATGCATCTAGTAACATTCTTCATAAATTCCATGACAGGAAATCAAGGTGGGTAACTTTTTTTTATTCACTGTTGGGATGTGGACCAGTGTTTATTGCTTGTTCTTACTTGCCATTGAGAAGATGGTGGGGAGTTGCCTTCTTGAACTGTTGCAGTCCATTTGGTGTAGATACACCCATAATACTGTTAGGGAAAGAGTTCCAGGATTTTGACCCAGCAATACTGAAGGAACAATGATATATTTCCAAATCTGGATTTTGAGTGACTTGGAATGGAACTTGCAGGAAATGGTCTTCCCATGTATCTGCTCTTTCTGTCCTTCTCGATGGACATAGTCATGGGTTTGGAAGCTGATATCTAAGAATTTTGATGAATTTATGCACTGCATCTTGTGAATAGTACACACTGCTGCGACTGGTAGAGGGAGTGGATGTTTGTGAAAATGCTGACAATTAAGTAGGATGATTTATCTTGGATAGTGTCAAGCTTCTTCAGTGTTGTTGGAACTGCACTCATCCAAACATGGGCAGTATTCCATGACACTCCTGACTTGGGCCTTGTCCACCCCTTCATCCCCAATGACAAGCTGCCTGATGCTCCATCCGTGTTGAAATGCAATGCTAACCACCAAGGCTGACAGCCTCCAAGTGAGCCCAAAGTGAGTGAACACTATGAAATGAACATAAAAGCCATAAGATTCATGCTGTGTAGGTGCATAAGATGCATGTGTGTGTGATCTGGTAGAAGTATGCATGTTCCTGAGCTTCAAAGTGAAGTCCTGAAGGGCTGAACTGGTGTCTGAACTGGTCTGAGAGCACCATGATGATGTGATAAGATTGGTGGTTTTCTGATGCTGATTTGCAATGGGCAGAGTTCATAGAAGAATGATGTCTATGGAGCATGCAGGAATGATGCGATAAAGACTGAATTCGATGAAGATTTAGAGAATGAAGCAGCGAGCAGCGTCATCAGGTTTCCACTCTGATGATCACATTGGGAGTTAGTGCAGTCTAGTTTCTCAGCAAAGGAGAGGAGAATTGGAAACTTCATAGAAATGAGGTGAGCTTGACTAATAATGAGTGCAAATGCATAGAAATAAGGCAGTTGCACCCAGTAACAAGATTCTAAACTCACTGTTTAAACCTTAAGGAGAAAATCAGAAATTTTGTCTCAATGTTGAGATTCTTGTTTTTCATTTCTCCTACCATATTTCCCCACATTTCTTGCCATTGCTGAAGGGAGTACAGAACTCGTCTCATTATTTCTACGTAACTATGGACTCATTCCAACCGTCTGATATTGTATTTTTGGATGACATGGAGAAACTAAGTGGAAAAAATAATGTATTATCATTGGTGTATCATTGTGCACCTCTAATAGTATTAGGAGGATATACAACATCAGAGATAAAGGTGAGAAAAATGCATATAGTATAGTGGTCTTTTGATGCACAAAAAACGGACAGAAGAAGAACACATTTGGACAAAAAATGTGAATTTGACTTCTCAGCACTGAGTTTTTGTCTACTGGAATCCCATAGATTTTTGAACATGAAGACTAATGAAACTTGGCAAAGGCTTTATCCATTAAATTACCTTGAACATCCTGTAAGTTCCATTGACAATTGTACCTTAACTCCTAAACGATTTTAGTGGGTGAAACGTTACACAGAGGATGAAAATGTGTCAATCCACTCTTGTGTATATGACAGTTTTATAAATTGTGAGCACTTCAATTGCATTTTTTTTAAGGCTCATTCGTAGCATGGAAAATTCTCAATATAGTTGGGATATAGATCCTCGTTAAATGTCAGGTGAACTCCCCCTCTCTGTCTTTTCTGATTTTTCCTTCTTAACACATCATTTTTGTCACGGCATCAGTGGAGATCGGTTCATCAAAATCAAAGCTGGGACCATGCAAGTTATAATTCAAGTTATAATGCAAGTTATAAGTGTACAGCATGGGATCATGTCGTCACAATTTACATTAATAATGGTCACATTTATTTCTAATCAGATCTATATAGTTGACATCTGGGAGTGGTCTTTACCCTACCAAGACTGGACTAGACAAGCCTAGGTATGTTTATACAAGGGCACGATAGGTGTTACTGTTGACTAAGAAAAAAGAACATCTTGAGGAACATCCATGTTACATGATGTGAGCACTTGGACCACTGTTCAGTTGAATAGCGATCAAGGTTTGAATGGAAAGTCAAAGAGAAATGAAACATTAAAATATTTGATATTGTTTAATTTCAAAGATAAAATTTCACTTGGGCTCTTGAATGTTATTGCTAGTAGAAGCTGGCGTAAACTGATACACAATGATTTAAAAAAAACATTTACGGAGGGAGTTGTAAATTATACCTTCATTGGTTGTCACTATTGTGTTTCATGGTTTAAATGATCTGTGTTTGATTATGTTAGTCTGTTCATTGATCTATGTACACTTACTTGATTGCTTATGCTTGAGTGGAATGAGATCATGTGAAAGTAAGCAAAACCTTTGAGGGAAAAGAAAACCTGAGACTGGAACATGCATTGAGATATCTTGTGATTGAAAAAATATTAAGTATGTAAATAAAACTGTTGTGAACTTAGATCTATTGTCATCTTTACATTTAGATATATATGGATAAAATACAACAGACCGGTGAATATACAACAGTTTTGACTGGGAGTAAAATAATAATAGGTAATGTTTCAAATACACATTATAAAAACTGACCCAAGAGTTACTGAGATATTTGAATGTTTTTATAAGTCTTTCCTGAAGCAATTTTAGATTTGCTGAAAACGGCATTAATGATGTTTTTAATACAATTTTCAAAAATGTAGAATGTGATTTTCATGCTTTATGGTTAAGTTGGGTTCCTCGATTGGCCTGTTTCCTGTGTATCAATCCTACACTGATGAAATGTAGAATCCTGGGGGCAACCCTTCACATAGAAGTAACAGAACTTAAATAGGCCATTCAGTCCAGCAGGTCAATTCTGGTGTTTATCCTCTAACAATTATTCAGTCATGAAGGAAATATATAGATTTAACTACTGTGGCCTAGCACATTGCCTAGCCTTGTTAGCAATACCCACGTCCTTCATAAGAATAAAGAAAAAAGAAATGGCAATTCAGAGGTAGTCACTAATGGCCATGACTTCTGGAGGTCAGCTGTTTTCAAAGGAATTGGAAAAGTTAAGCAGAAACAAAAAACTCAACTGACCAGGAAAGGGGTCCAGTGAAAACGGAGGCCAGTGAATTGTTCACCTGTTCGGCTGATATCTTCCTCTGCAGCAGATATAGCAGAGATGGCCATACCAGTGTAGGGCTCCTCACCAATACAAGGTGATGCTTCTCACAAACTTGACCTCCACACTACATACCATTGTCTCACAAAGTGGAAAACTACAAAACATCATTCCCTTAGCCTTACTCATAAAGTTGACAAAAATGGCATCATACTGGATACTCAACTGTTCCACGTTAGAAATTTTAAGAAGCTCAGTTGAATAAAGGGAAATATTAGCCTTTTCAAAGCTCGCCAGTACATTAATTTTTATAATAGCTTCGTTTAGTTTCCCAAGAGGTTGGAAACTGAAAGCCAAGAGCAAATCTTCGGGAGGAGATTTACCCGGCAGTGGATGATCAGATCATTTTGTAACTAAATTCATCATCTATGGGGCTGAAAGATTGAGTCTTCTTCAAGTAATTACCAAGGAAACTCTTACATCCATCTTAGAGAGCAGAAAGAAAGTTGATGGAATACACTCAACAAGACTCGGTGGCTGCTGGTTCAATAACTATAGTTTCTATTGGTGCTGCTGGAATTTCCAGTTACTGGAATTGGTCCCAAAACAGTAAGTCTGGGATAAACAGTATGTATTTTTCAATGACAATGAATAGGTTAATTGGCACAGGAACAGAACAGGCATATTGCCAATTCTATTTTCACGCAGGGGTTTTAGATTGACCTGAAGGGTGAAGCAAAAAAGAAACCAGAGTGACGACCTGTTATTGACCTAGGCACTGGAAACAACAGCAGCAAACACAACCTTATTGACCCTACAAAGTCCTCCTTACCAACATGACAAATCTTGACAATCTCATCGTCACCAATCTAACTTTCACAGTTGAATCTGTCCATGAGGTCATTGGTAGGAGTGACCACCACACAGTCCTTGTTGAAGCATAGCCCCATCTTGACATTGAGCATACCTTACATCATGTCTTGTGGCACTATGACCGTTCTAAATGGGGCAGATCTAGCAAGATAAAACTTGGCATCCATGAGGTGCTGTAGGCCATCAGTGGCAGCAAAATTGCCCTCAACAACAATCTGTAACCTCAAGGCCTGGCATATTGTCCACTCTACCAGAATTATCATCAAGTCAGGAGATTGATCCTGGTTCAATGAAGAGTGCAGGAGGCCAAACCAGGGGCAACATCAGGCACACCTAAAGCTGAGGTGTCAACCAGGTAAAGCTACAACAAAGAACTGCTGGCATGCCGAACAGCATAAGCAGGATGCAGTAGATGAGACGAAGCAATGCCCTGAACAATGATTCAGATCTAAACTGTGCATTTGTCCTACATCCAGTGGTATGTAGTGGTGGATAATCACACAACTCACTGAAGGCTGGGACTCCATAAATATCCCCTTCATCAACAACTGGAGGACCTGTCACATTAGTGATTGTTGTTTTAGACTTAACATCCATATGTTAAATTAGGCAGCAAGAGACTTTCAGAAATTTTCAAACGTTTTGTTCTAAATCTATAGAGCATATAGAAATCAGTTTCCTCCTTTCCCAATTATACCCTTTCTCTGTCCAAAACCCAACACTGACTGGGAAAGAACACAATTTTTTTTATTATAAATAAACCCACCTCTAGATTATCCAATCACATAACATCACTATTGCTCTCTGAAAGCTTTAAAGGTATTGGTGGACAACGTGCTCCCTCTCTCCCTAAGTATACCTGGGTACGAACATAGCTGAGAAACAGATTGACTGCCTGGATCTGTTGATGGCTACCTTAACCAGGCCCAGGAGCAGACCCATAAAGAGGTCCCCTGACCTACCCAGGCTTCTCCACACTGGGGGCCCAAAGGTCAGGAGATTGGGGCTGAAGCCCAACCAGAAGAACAGCAAAAGAATTTTTAAATAACTGAATAGCTGGGGTAGTCTCCTACAGCCAACAAAATACATAGTGTACTGACTCCACAGCACCACAGAATCAACAGGTGTGTTGGGGGCCCATGAACGACCTTCACGTATAATTACATGGGATTTCTGCATGCAGCACCCTCCACCAAGTAATCCATGAATTAATAAAAGGAGACTGTGGGCCAAAGGTAATTTCCTTGAAGCTCTTCCTCAATTTTTCTCCTTTTCCCATATCCTTAAATGACTGTATGACTTTAATACCCCAGTGTTCTCAGCTTCACAGAAGTGTTGTGGCACAGGAGGCCAATTGGCCCATCATGCCTATACCAGCTCATTAAATGAGCATCATTACCTAGTGCCAATCTTCTGGATTTTCCACAAAATCTCCAATCCTTTGCATAAGCTTCTTAAAATGTGTCCACATTTAGAATAGTTAATCAGGGCTAAACGTTAACAGCGAAAAATTGCATTTATCTGGTAACTCTGAGGACAAAAAATTTCCAAACGCACTTTATGTGAGCAATCAAATATGATACCCAACCACATAAAGTAATATTAGCACAGCTAGCCAAAAGCATGGTCTTGGAATTTAAACAAAAAACATCATTTTAAAGAAGTGACAAGAGCAGGTGGAGAGGTTTATAAAATAAATTCCAAATCGGAGAACCTTGACAGCTGACGGCATTGCCACCAAAGGTGGAGCAATTAAAATTGGGGATGTGCAAGATACCAGAAGGAACTCATAGGGAAGGCCATGGTCACGGTAATATTTGAAAACGGGAATGATGATGTTAAAGTTGAGGCTCTCGACGTTGCTCAGTTTGAAATGAACTCAGGTTTATTGAGGGTGGAGGGTGGGATACCAGCCACAGAGTATATCAAAGTTGTCAACTCTGGAAGTAATGGAAGCCCAGATGAGCATTTCAGCAGCAGACTAATTGAAGCAGGAACAGTTGGAAATATCCCCGTCTGGCTTGCTGATCATCATTGAATATTTTCCTTGTCTCTATCTGCTCATTGGATTTAAAAACCTGAGGAAAGTTTCAATTTGTTCACTATTTCCAAACCTAAATAAATTGTTCTATTTAATGCACATGTTTCCTTCTTTCAGCTGAAGATTTTTCAGAGAAAAATCCCTCCATTTTAGAAGTTATCTACAATAGGGGCATTCAACAAGATTTTCCCAAATCTTGCATTAGTGTCATGATTTTCATTGTCTTTTGAATTATTTATGCAAAAAAGAAGCTGTATTCTCAATGGATGATGTTTAATGAAAAGTAGATTCCCCAAACTTTTAACTATCAATAGTTAAGTTATAATAAAGCTAAAATTCTGATCAAGCCCAGGATGCATGTTTTATGAGACTTGGAAAGGGGGGCAGATCTTGGTTCTGCTGAGATTCTTATCCATTCAGAGGAGACCAGGATGGTCTGGTGCGAGAATAAGGAATACTTGTGGCATTGTTGCCAATCACCCCACTCTACATATCAAGCAACCATGCTTAGGTTAGCTCCCCAGGCTTCCCCAGGAAAGTTCTGATAAATACAAAGTCCTTACCATCTTCCACTATGGGTCTTGCAAAGTGTCCAAAATATAAGATTGAGCAAGTGATCAGTCCATCCCACAGGAAGCCAATCAGATGGTTCAATGTGTTTTTCTTCCCTTCTTTTCTCTCTGTGTCTCGCTAATGGACTAAAATGGTTTCGTACCATTAAAATGGTTTTAACCTGCATTTTGCCTTTCCAGATTCTATTTTGTTTTTAGCTTTCATTGCTCATGGAGCTGAGAACAGGATAAGACCAGCCATGATCATGTTAAATGGCAGAATGGCTCGCACCTAGTTCCTATGATCCGATGTTCCTTTCCTGCCCTTATATGACTCAAAATTATTAGTCTTCTGTTGCAAAACTTTTGTTGCGATATTAGCTCTTGAAATATCTTGATTACTAAGGTTTTGGAGTAGATTTGTAGCTTGGGTTGTGGATGTTGTGGTTGGTTGGCTCGCCGAGCTGGTTCATTGTTCCGCACACGTTTTGTTGCTCGTTTGAACCGATATCTATTTCAAGCCCACTGACTCCCACACCTACCTAGACTACACCTCCTCTCACCCACCTTCCTACAAGAATGCGATCCCCTACTCCCAATTCCTCTGCCTCTGCCACGTCTGCTCCCGAGATGGGGCGTTCCACTCCCGAACATCCCAGATGTCCTCTAATTTCAAGGACCACAACTTCCCCCCTTCAGTGGTCAAAAATGCCCTCGACCACATCTTTTGTGTTTCCTGCATCTCAGACCTCACATCCCCTCTCTGCAACAAAAACAAAGGCAGAAACCCCCTTGTCCTCACGTATCACCCCACTAACCTCTGGATTCAACGTATCATTCTCTGCCACTTCTGCCACCTGTAATCTGACCTCACAACCAAGGATATATTTCCCTCCCCACCCCTATCTGCCTTCCGTAGGGACCGCTCTCTCCACAATTCCCTCGTCTGCTCCACACTCCCCACTAGCCCCACCACCCCCAGCACCTTTCCCTGCAACTGCAGGAAGTGCTACAGCTGCTCCTACACCTCCCCCCTCACCTCCATCCAAGGACCCAAAAAAACCTTCCACATCAGATAGAGGCTCACCTGCACATCCGTCAATGTGGTCTACTGCATCCGCTGCTCCCAATGTGGACTCCTCTACATTGGTGAGACCAACCGGAGGCTCTGAGACCACTTTGTAGAACACCTGCGCTCTGTTTGCGACAAACAACAACACCTTCAAGTCGCAAACCATTTTCACTCCCCCTCCCACTCCCTGGGCGATATGTCCATCCTGGGTCTCCTCCAGTGTCACAATGACGCTACCCGGAAACTGGAGGAGCAGCACCTCATATTCCGCCTTGGGAGCCTACAACCCAATGGTCTCAATGTGGACTTTACCAGTTTCAAAATCTCCCCGCCCCTGGCCTCATTCCATGACCAACCCTCCCTCTCATCCCCACCTCCTTGACGTGACACAACTTGTCCATTTTCTCTCCCACCTATCTGCTCCTCCCACCTCACTGACCAATCCCCAACTCTGCCTACCTGCACTCACCTATCACCATCCCACCTACCTTCCCCAGCCCCACCCCTCCTCTCTGTATTTATTTCAGAGCTCCCTTCCCCCTCCTCCATTTCTGAAGAAGGGTCCCGACCCGAAACGTCAACTTTCCTGCTCCTTTGATGCTGCCTGGCCTGCTTGTTCCTCCAGCTCCACACTGTGTTATCGCTGACTCCAGCGTCTGCAGTTCTTACTATCTCTGAGTGAGTGTTGGTCATGTCTTTTTGTTGCCAGTTGAAGTTCGTGTACTCTTGTGGTTAATTTCCTTCCTGTCTGTCCAATGTAATGTTTGTCACAGTCTTTGCAGGGAATCTTGTATATGACATTGGTCCTGTCCATGGTGGGTAGTGGCTCTTTGGTTCGGTACAAACAGATTCCTGGATGTCGTGGTGGAACGCAGGACCAATGGGGAATTCCTAACAAAGGTACAAAGGACAGCGACATACACCAACCAAGTACTGAATTTCAACAACAACCATCCTAACACACGCAAACGAAGTTGTGTGAGAACATTGTTCAAACGGGCAACAACACACTGCAGCAACACAGAACTACGCCAAAAAGAAGAAGAGTACTTTTTCCAGGTATTCAAAGACAATGGGTATCCGAAAAACTGGGTCAGAAGTTGCCAATTACACGAATGACACCAGGAAGTTACTACATGCCCCGACAAACTCATCACACTACCTTACATCAGGAACACATCTGAACTGACCACAAGACTCCTACGACCACTGGGCATCAGAGTAGCACACAAACCCACATCAACCCTACGCCAACTGCTCACCCGAACCAAAGACCCACTACCCACCACGGACAGGACCAGTGTCATATACAAGATTCCCTGCAAAGATTGCGACAAACATTACATTGGACAAACAGGAAGGAAATTATCCACAAGAGTACACGAACTTCAACTGGCAACAAAAAGACATGACCAATACTCACTCATCTCCATTCACATGGATAAGTAAAACCACTAATTCGATTGGGACAACACCAGCATCCTGGGACAGGTGAAGCAGAGACAAGCACAGGAATTCCTAGAGGCCTGGTTCTCCACTAAGAAAGCCATCAATAAACACATAGAGCTAGACCCCACATACACTCCATTGCGAAGGAAAACTGGAAGTGAAGTAATCCAGCCCAACGGACACCAGAGTTTAAATAACAGGCAGGAAAACACAACAGCACTTCATCGGAGGCTGCACGGATGATGTTACCCAGCAGGGTAATGAAATGTCTGCGGAACAACGATCCAGCTCAGCGAGCCAACCAACCGCAACATCTTGATTAGTTGAAGAACCTTCGTTACACTTAATATGCCCAGTTTGCACTATGGAGAGTCAACAGTTCTGGGGAATGCAAGCAAAAAAGTGGCCTTGAAGCCAAGAACAGATCAGCCATAGTCTGATAGAATGGACAACTACTGCTCCTATTTCTTTTATTTTCAGATTCTTCAATGATGATATCATGGTGGGCGTTGATTCCTCTGGCACTACCTAATAGAACTAGTGTCTTTAAGTGATCAGTTTTCTGTGCATATTTCACGAATTGCGAATGATCGTTGTCAAGGTGCCTTGGTTTTCAAGATGAATCCATCATTAAATTCCTCTGGGGTGGCAAGATGTGAAGATTTGGGCTGAAGTGGTTCTCGTTTCCAAAAATTGGCAAATGGCTTGACTTCCTATCACAGGAAATATTATTGTAGAAGCTCTGTTAGCTTTGAAGTCGTTGCCTCAATTTTTCCACCTCTTGTGCCATTGTATGATGTTCGTAATGACCATTTGTTAACTGATCGTTTGTCCTTTTATTTTCAGTCTGTCCCCAGCATACAAATCTCCAGCCTTAATGCTTCTAACTAGAAAAACATTGTAGGTGGTTCACATTTGCACTCAATGAATGGAAGAAGCTTTCAATATTTAATGTGATGCAATCCAGATTTCTCCTCACCAGTATCCCTGGAGCTTTTAAAACATGGCTGTCAAGGGATTAAAGAGATTTGTTGAGCTGATTTCAATTACTTTTTTTCAAGCCTAAAGTGAACATTTGACTCCTTTGGACACACACTTTTACTTATTTTATTTGTTGAGAGAAAAATGCTCCACTAACTTGAGAACCAATATCTCATTTAGGATTACTGAAAAAGGACTTAAAAGCAGTCTCACCAATAAATTTGTTTAATTGACTGTTCTGTTTCCTATTCAGAAAGTTTGATCAAAATGTACAGGTTAATAGTTTGAAAAAATTTAGCAACTGGAAATTTAATGTTTTTGAATAGATGAAAATAAGGCAAATTCTAAAACAGAACAATGTTGTCAAAGCAGGATGATAATCTCAATGTATCTATAGATTGTTGTGAAAACGAACTGATCAAGTCTCAGATTATAACAATTTTGTTTCACATGAAGATTATATAGCTCCTATCTGAGGTGTGGCTCAGAACAAAAGGGTCAGGCATTTGCTTTGTTTGAATTTCTGGACTAGATCTTGCAGCTATTGCATTTCTGCAGTGCTTTTCACAACCTCAGGACATCTGAAGGCAGGATTATATCCAGCAAAAATACTCCTGAGTTGTAGGGCTGAGTTTTCCCAGAATTTGGCTAAGTACCAATTCTGGGGGAGTTTCATGAAGAGTTTCTCTCTGTCAACTCTACCAAGCTGACTTGTGTAAATTTATGCTGCTTACCTCATTGCATAGGCACCTATCCACATCCCTACTCTCATGCTCCCTTGTACACACCATTGACAGGATTGGTTGTGCTGCCAGGAGCTTCTGAGATTCAGCCTTCAGTGCAATATATAAATCATGTGGAGGTGCTGGTGTTAAACTGGGATGGACAAGGTCAGAAGTCAGGCGATACCAGGTTATAGTCCAACAGGCTTATTTGCAATCACAAGCTTTTGGAGCTCCAGAAGCTTTTGGTTTTAAATAAACCTGTTGGACTATAACCTGGTGTCATCTGACTTCTGACCTTGGCCATATATAAGGCACAACTGTGTACCAGGTCAAATGGAACCAGCCAGGAATAGCCCTGCATAATTGCTCAGGATCAATGGCAAAGTAACAGGGGTATAATGTACCTTGACCTCACTCCAGGTACAGTTTTCTCACAAGTAGAAAGAGTAGTGCCAGCAATGCACCCAGATAGAGAAAGAACCCCAGGAATCTCCTCTCGGGATACTCTCAAGGTGCCTGTCCTTTAATTCCCTCACCCTGCCTTGTGACCCTATATTCTATGGAAGTTCAAGACAAGGGTTTTAACATAGAGTCCCAGGCCAACTTCATTCTGTAGCAAAACAGTGCTTCACTCATTTGGAGGACATTCCACTGACTGTGCACCTCCTGCTCATGAAGAAGTGTTTAGTGGAAACTCCACATTAAGAGGCTGGTCCACATTTACAGGAGTTGCTGATGGCTCTTGTCTTTCAGGTGCATGTGGTCACTCAAAGAGTAGCAGACACAAAGGTGATAACATGTTCTGTATCTGGTTCCATTGCTCCAATGAGCCTGTGCGGGCAATATCAGAAACAAAGCAGCTTCTCAAGAATGTGATCAGTCAGTGGCCAAAATACACACAAATATTTTTTAATCATTGTCCTCTAAACATTGAGACATGGGGGTCTCTGAATGAGATGCCTTTACATGAACCTCCTACAGAGTAGAGCTAATTCAAATGTATGCTGCATAAGCTGGGTGGCACATTTATAGTGGGAGATTGGAAGCGTGTTAGAGGAATGAGGCCGTTACCCCGCCCCAGACCCATCTCCCACTTGACCAAAGGAAGGTAGTATTGTGGCTTAAACAGTTTAAAGCCCCAAGCAGCTCCTAGACCTTCTGGAAGATATAAAACCTTGGAAAGTGTTTGAGAGTTGTGAACTATAGGGGCAACATTACAGTGCTCCTGCTTCACAGCCATTAATACAATAAATTTGTAATGATCAGTGACACGGCCAGGAATTTTAGTTGCATGAGGGTCACATCCAGAATTCTATGGTTACAGGTGGCTTTAATCTGTACTGTGTGAGTGCCTGTTTAATGTAATTGCCCCTCAAAGGGTATAATAATCCTTCATGTTTCTTTTTGCCTTGTTCTCTCTGTCAATCCCATCAGGCATGAGCCTCCCATGTTTTCATCCAACTCTTTATTTAAGATTTTATCTCACTACTTTATTCCCCAAGCCCCTGGCCTACCGTTTAGTTATACCAACATTGTGATGCCCTGTACACCCATTGAAGCCAGGGTAACAGTGACCAGTGATGATGTCTCCCTCCCTCCCCGCAGTACCCTCCCCCTTGTACTCTATCATGCTTCCCCTCTATGTGTTGAGTTGTCCACCTTCACAATTATTGCTGCCCACTTCAACCTAATATGCTTTATCCAATCTCCACAACTGCTTTCTCCAGCTTCCCTACCAAGGTAATGGCCTCTAATAACTGCCTTGACTTTCATTGAGCAGACCCACCCCCCCTCCCCCGCAAGATTAACTGTGCCCACACCACCCCCTCAACCCACTTGGAAAAGCAGTCCCGACTGAAGACTGACCAGACCTCTGACTGGTATCTGCGCAGCGCTCTGACTGACTAACTACTCATCACCAGATTGGTTGCATTGGACCTGCCAGAACTGACCATAACTCACTACCCAGAATGCAATAATATGGAGCCTCTGACCCTGAATACTCCAAGTAGCGAACTGACTGTGTCCAAACCCTTGCACTGAAATAGGGTGATACCATTGACTTAAGGTATCAAGGCCCTCCAACTGACAATAGCACTTCTTGCCTTGGCCAAAGACTGCTCCTCTTAGACTGTGTGACTCTCCTTAGAATTTGTGACATGACCATTTGGTTGAAGTCCATGCAATGTGTTTGCCATCTAAACTGCTGGCATATGGTGCTGCTGTAACATTGATGTAGCATGGTGATGCACACCGACGTGTCTATCTCCTTCAGTGATCATTACCGGCAAAAATGACAGGCTGCCTGAATTTGTGTCTGCACTAAAAGACATGGCAGAAGTACTATGAGCCAGTGAGTTCTGACTGAGAATGCCAATGTGTGAAAAGATAAGGCATGACTGCTGTGAGGCTTCAAGGAGGCACAAAGTGAGTGCTAATAAAACAAGTTAAGAGCCCTGAGATGCACCCTGTTGGAATTCATGAGGTGGGTGCATGTCCTTCTCTGCAAAGCAGCCTGGCAGCAATTTTGCAAAGTAAGGTGTCAGTGAGCTCCAAAAGTACTGTATAGAAGTAGTGAACTGTATTACAAGTGAGTCAGAAATGATGCTGGTTCTTAGCTCATGCCATAGACAGAGGGTGTAGGCAGTCACTGCCCACGGAATGTGCCCTGAGATGTTCAGGAATACTGGCCATGATGGATGCCAGGAGAAGATGCCAGCAATTTGTAACAAACAGATGCATGTTTTGACTTTCTAGTTGGGAATTGTCACCATCTAGTTTCTCTCCACTACCTGGGACAATAGAAACCTGTATATAAATGAGGTGAGGGTAGATAATAATGAGACGTTAATGTAAGTAAAGAGGCCTCTCACTACTCATTAGTGAGATTCTCATTGAGCTGCTGAAACCTCATGTGGAAAATTGGATTCTTGACATCAAGAATCTTATTTTCCCATTCTTTTCCAAGTGTCTTGTCATTGCCCACACCATTCAGGGACTAGGAAATTTCAGCCTGTAATCAATAAATTTGGAGCTGGAAAAGCACAGCAAGTCAGACAGCATCTGAGGAGCAGGAAAGTCAATGTTTAGGGCCAAGATCCTTACTCAGGGCTGGGTTGTCGAAGAGCTTCAGGGCAGAGGAGATAACCAGGGGGTTGCAGTGGGAGAGAGACTTACTGAGGTCTTCAGAAGGAGGAGGAAAACTTCTCCAACGTGGGCATCCTTAGAAGGGACTTCACATTATGGTTTTCAGTGACTTGGAGGCAGTGAGGACTGCAGATTCTAGAAGTTAGAGTCAATAAATGTGGACCTGGAAAAGAACAGCAGGTCAGACAACATCTGAGGAGCAGGAAAGCCAATGTTTCGGGCCGAAACGTTGACTTTCCTGCTGCCCGGATGCTGTCTGACCTGCTGTGCTTTTCCAGGTCCACATTTATTGACTCAAGCAATAGTGGTAGCAGACTTGCTAGTTAGGGGCGCAGACAAGCGTTTCTCTGGCCACATTCGAGACTCCAGGATGGTGTGTTGCTTCCCTGGTGCCAGGGTCAAGGATGCTTCTGATTGGTTGCATGAAATTCTTAAGGAGGATGGTGAGCAGCCAGATGCTGTTGTGCACATTAGTACAATGACATAAGTAGAAAGAAGGATGAGGTCCTGTCGAGTGAGTACGGTGAGTTAGGAAAGAGGCTAAAAAGCAGGATCTCAAGGGTTGTATCACCATAGAATCCCTGCAGTGTGGAAACAGGCCATTCAGCCCAACAAGTC
>NC_063334.1:23465598-23521711 GCF_021869965.1 Rhincodon typus | reverse complement strand
TCTAGGGTCTAGGCCCGAAACATCAGCTTTCCTGCTCCTCTGATGCTGCTTGGCCTGCTGTGTTCATCCAGCTCTACACCTTGTTATCTCATGTAATAATTGTTGTCTGATAGTTCAGCAGTTCCCTTCTGACTATGCAGTCCTCCCTCATTGTTGCTCTTTGACAGTGCAGCATTCCCTCAGTACTGCCTGCAGTCTGATAATGCAACATGTCCTTCGTACAGCTTCTCTGACAGTGCAGCACTCCCTCAACGCAATCCTTGTAATGGTTTAACATTCCATTTAAAAAATAACGCCAGTCAGTGCAGCATTCACCCAATAGCAATGCTTTGACATTGCAGTGCTCCCTCAGTACTGTCCATTTGGCATCTCAACTTTCCCTCAGTTCTATTCCCTGACAGTGTGGTACTACCTCAGTATTGTCCTTCTGTCAGTACAGATCTCCCTCAATTCTGGCAGTGCAGTACCACCCAATACTAACCCTCCAACAATGTAGCACTCCCTCATACTGATCCTCTCACAATGTAGCACAGCCTCAATCCTTCTTCTGACACTGCAGTACTCCCCCAGTATTGCCTCTCTGTAAATGCACCACTCCTTCAGTATTGCCCCACTGACAGTGCAGTTCTTCCTCAGTAAAGACCCTCAGTATTGTTCTGGTGACAATGCAGCTTTTCCTGAGTACTGAACCTCTGATAGATTAGAGCTTCTCCAGTCCTGATCCTCCGACAATACAGTGCTTCCTCAATAGTGACCTGTTTGCAGAATCCTCCTCCCTCAGTGAGACTCTCTAACAGTGCAGCACTCCCTTAGTACTTCCTGTCTGACAATGCAGTCTACCCTCAGTGGTCCTCGCTCTCCCTTGATATGTCTACTCCAATGGTACAAAATTCCCGAAATACTGACCTTCCAATAGTGCAATACTCCCTTTGCATTAGTTCTCTGATATTGCAGCACTCCTTTGTATCCCACTTCAATGGATGTGTATAAACTGTATACACCATTTAAGGAAAGAATTTGATAGGACTAAATTCAGCTCACTCTGGATCTAATTTCCATGTCAACTTTCCAGAAATTTGTTTTTTTCTCTTCTAATCAACGTTCAATATTTTATTTCTCTCCACATTTTTTCCCTGTTGTGGAGGTGCTGGTGTTGGACTTGGGTGGGCAAAGTGAAAAGTTACACAACACCAGGTTATAGTCCAACAGATTTATTTGAAATCACACGATTTTTGAGTACTGCTACTTCGTCATGTGAAGTGAAGAGAGCACCCAGACATGGACTTTATATTCAGAGAGATCAAAAGGTCATACAAATGGTATGAGTGGAGTGTCAACAGGCTAAATAATAGGTCTCTGCAGGTGATCAAGAGAGTCAAATGGTGGAATAAAGTGTCAACAGGTAACTAACAAGTGAAGGGATGACCTATAATCCGATTAATTGAGGTAGAGAGGTAATTACAAAACATTAAAAATAAGGTGTTGCTGGAGACAAACCAAATGACTGGAATAACATGCTAGGTATAAGCTTCACATGGTGAGGGTCTAACCAAAGTAACAAGTTATCTAAAACTGCACAAACTAATTAAGGTAGAGAGATCATAACAAGTTATCAAGGTGATTGTGTCAAAGCAGAATTTTACAGAATAATATGCTGGGTCACATGTAGCACAACATGAACCTAACATCACGGTTGAGGCTGTCTTCATGGGTACGCAACTTGGCTATCTGTTTCTGCTCAGCGACTCTGTATTGTTGTGTATGTCAAGGGTTACCTCGGAGGACACTAACCGAAAGATCGGAGGCTGAATGTCCTTGACCACTGCAGTGTTCCCCCACTGGGAGGGAACATTCCTGTCTGGAGGTTGTTGTGCTGTGTCCATTCATCCATTGTCTTAGCGTCTGCATGGTCTCGCCAATATACCATGCCTTGGGGCATCCTTGCCGGCAAATGATGGTCTGCTTTAGGTTTGGTGGTTGTTTGAAGTTGTGAAGCAAACTACCCAGCCTTCAGGACAACATCAACCACAACACCACACAACACTGTCATGGCAACCTCTGCAAGACATGCCAGATCATCATCATGGATATACCATCACACATGGGAACACCACCCACCAGATACATGGCAGATACTCATGTGACCTGGCCAATGTTGTCTACCTCATACGCTGCAGGCAAGGATGCCCTGAGGCATGCTATATTTACAAGACCATGCAGACAGATGAATGGACACTGCGCAAAAATTGCCAGACAAGAATGTTCCCTCCCAGTGGGGGAACCCTTCAGCGGTCAAAGACATTCAGCCTCCGATCTTCCAGTAAATGTCCTCCAAGGTGGCCTTCGAGATACACAACAATGCAGAATCGCCAAGCAGAAACTGATAGCCAAGTTCTGTACCAATGAAGACAGCCTCAACTGTGATCTTGGGTTCATGTTACCCTCCATGTGACCCCACCATACAGTTCTGTAAAATCTCCCTTACTGTCCTGTTTTGACATAATCACCTTGATAACTTGTTATGATGTCTCTACCTTAATTAATTTGTGCAGTTTTGGATAACTTGTTACTTTGGTTAGACCCTTGGCATGCGACTCTTAAAGCTGTCATTGTTGTTCCAGCCATTTGGTTAGTCTCCAGCACCATCTAATTTTTAATTTTTTGTAATTATCTGTCTGCCTGAATTAATCGGATCATAGATCATGCCTTCACTTGCTATTCAACTGTTGACACTTTATTCACACCATCTGACACTTTTGATCACCTGCTGAGACCTATTTTTTGGCCTGACGACACTCCACTCACACTGTTTGTATGATCTTTGGATCTCTCTGAATATAAAGTTTGTGCCACTGTGCTTTCTTCACTTCATCTGACAAAGGAGCAGCACACTGAAAGCTTGCGATCTCAAATATACCTGTTGGACTATAACCTCGTGTCGTTTGACTTTTGACATTTTTTCCTATTCTTCTGAAGTTCTTGTCTGTCACTGATACTTTTGGACAGTTGACATTAACCTTTGCTGCTCATCTAATGACACTCCTGTTCATATTATTGTCTGCTATGTAATTTACATTTGATTTTGTCTCTGTGTATTACTATATCCAGGTCTTTCTGTTAGTTTCTGTTATAGAATTCAGAGTATGTGTTTGATCATTGCAATCCCATTTACAAGAATATGACAGTAGTTTTATCAAATCTACAACAAAGTTACTGAGTCAACATTGTCAATGATTCCTCCCATTCACAGACCCTTCCCTTTTGTCCCTCCCTTCCTCCTAATTGATTGGAAACTCAAAACTACTACCAGTTCTGATGAAAGTCATCGAACTGAAACACTAACTCTGTTTCTCTCTTTGCAGATGTTGCCTGATCTGCTGAGTATTTCCAGCTCCTTTGCTTTTGATCACATGAATAGCAGGAGGATCCAAACCCACACATTTGAGGTAGTATTTTAAACCCTGGGTTCCCATGACCTTTAGTAAATTAGCAGTCCTTCCCATAGAATTGTGTCAAAAGTTTTTAAGGAGCTAAATAAAGAAGGTCACAGGGAATTCTACAATTTACCTCAATGATGAGGAACTTTCTCAGATAACATTAAATCCACTAAATGCATTTTAGCTGTGACTTGTTCTCAAGTTTATTTAATGCATCATTAATGTTGGAATAATGGTCTAAATTTTCTTGGATAACATTTTTGATTGTTTATTTACATATCTAAATAATGTCTACTGTCCCTTGTTTGAATCCAAAGACTTATACAAATTAAGCCATTAACGAAAAGTTTGGCTAAACAATGACTGTAAAATTACAATGGATTTAGAAACAAATATTTTAAGTGTGTTGAATATAATATATGACGATCATGCTATGGAACTGATAGTGTGTCTAATATTTCCACAATATTTTCAGTGTATAAATTTAATGCATCCCTTGTGAAGCATAAGGTGTCAGAATTGTAATTGTGTCATGTGTCACTGAGTTTTTTGCTTAATTTTCTTGCATATCCCACTGTCCCTGGACTCACTGACCTTGTTGCTGGGCTATCAGGTTCACCCACTCACCCTTGCTCTGAAACAAATACTGAAATCAATACAGCACCACTCTGATGTGACTAGCTCAAGGCTGCAAGTCTAGCGACAAATGTTTTGTGTTCTTTTCAGCTGGTAACATATAACAGGAGCATTAACCCTCTAGGGCTTGTGTTTCTATGTCTGAACAGGCCGGCAACTGTGTCCAAACATAGGGAAATGCTTTCAATTTATATGCAGATTTCACAAAGTGGGGACGTGACAGGCTCAGAATGACACCACAGTTACTGCTTGACTTAGCTCACAGTGTTTACTAATCTTGTTTGCCACTTAAATATAATCAATAAAAATACTTATAATGTATTAATTTCATTAACAAAATTATTTTAAACCCAGAAAGGTTGTTCTAAGGTAAACTGACAAAAATTGTTTTCAGTTTGCAGAAGTATCCATAAACAGAAGTACGCAGATTGAAGGAAATTGGAAAAATAAGAGGGCGATGAAGAAATATGTTTTACCCAGCAAATTTTTGCAGTCTAGAATGTATTATCTGAAAAGGTTGTGGAAACAGTTTTAAAGAAATGTGAGTGACGACAAGATATTTCAGTAAACTATTTCATGACTGCCTCTCCCTGTACATTCACTAAATTAAATTTGGAATTCAAAAATAGTATCAGTCATAATGACCATGATAACCAGATTGTCAAAAAAATCCCACCTGGATCACTGCCTTTCCCTTAATGAAGGAAACAGGCTACCATTACCTGGTCTGGTGCACATATGACTCCAGATCCACAGCAATGTGGTTAACTCTGAACTGTTCTCTGAAATGGCCGAGTAAGCACTCAGTTGTATTCAGGAAAGTGATTCACCATCACCTTCTCAAGAGCTGCTAGAGACATGAGAAAATTACCTGGCCTTGCCAGTGATGTGCATATGCCATGACTATTTTGAAAACAAACAAGTCATTTATGTTATGACAATGAGCACTATTGAACCTCACCCCCTATATTGTTTCATATGGATAACTACATCCTTCTTCACATCACTGTAATGGTATTGCTCTTAAACGCGGTCAGTAGTTACTTGGACTTAAATCCAACTTTACTAACACAGCTTCTTCTCACATACCTGTTTTAACTGTAGCAGCTTTCTGCTCCGCATCTGTTTTGTTTTCACACCTATGCAGTTGACAAATGGTTTCACTTCCGGCTTAGATTCCATGATATAATTGTCTGTGTGACCAAGCCCTGGCTTAGCCAAAGCTTTCTAGAGATCAAAATTGCTGAGATTGATGCTATTCTGTTCAGTCTTCATTATAAAATTCATCCATTATCTTCTGATTCCATTGATCTCTCTGAAGATTAAGTTGTAACTTCTAGTGGTCAGATTTTGTATCCTGAGCTACCTTGACTAAACTTCAAAGCCCATATGGGCAGTCTCCAGATTGTGAATGGATTGTGCTTTGGAGTCTGTTCAAAAGTTGATTTGTACGCAAGTCAAGACAATGTAGCACAATATAAAGGAATCATTTATAAGTACAGGAAATGCTCATAGTCGGATCTTTGAAAGTACACACCCATATGAGATCACGTTCATAAGTACAAATGCTTCTAAGTGTGATGTTCATAATTTGGGGCCCCTTGGCTTTACAGTTTATGTCTCTAACAATGCTGCTAACAATGGTTTCTGAAATTCCTTTCATCTTTGTATCTAGTTTATCTTCACTGTTCCCAAACTCCTTGATTATTGTCAATTCTAGATTTAATGTACTGAATGCCTTTCCTTTGCCTTCCTGCAACTGACTTTCAACTCTAACTCATGTAAAATCTGCTGTCTGTGTTCCAAACCCACACATTTATCATTACCATCCTTGCTGTCCTTGTTTGCTTCCTGCCCACTATTGCATAATTTTGCTGGTCTATGAGCCAGTCCAGAATCTCACTCAACCCTGCTGTTTGCAGACCCCTCCAGCCATATCCTATGTTCTTGTCGATTTAGCTCAGCTCTGCCTTCGACTCAATCATTGACACCAGAACTTCCAAGTTCTTGAAATATAAGAGACCATTTTGCAACATTAGTGGTCGCCTTGTAAATATAGGTGGGTTGTCATTGGAAGCATGGTCTGAGTATCAGGTTCTTCATTCTTAGTACTTGAAAATACAGAATGAATTAGTCAGGCAAGGTTGTTCAAGCTCAAACATATGATAAGGGTGGTGCTGTTGTAGTCTGGTGTACTGACCTGTACCTTGCAGAGGCTGAGCGCCAACTCTCAAATACCTCCTCCTACCTTCCCCTAGACCATGACCCCACCATGGCATATCGGGCCATTGTATTCACTATGTTAACTGATGTCATTTCATCCGGTGACCTCCCCGGCTCTGCCTCCAAGCTGATAGTCCCCCAACCCCGCACAGCTCATTTCTACCTCCTGCCAAAAATCCACAAACAGGACCGTCCGGGCAGACCCACAGTTTCAACCTGCTCCTGCCTCACAGAACTCATCTCTTCCTACCTTGACTAGTCTTCTCCATCCCCGGTCCAATCCCTACCCACGTACATCCATGATTCCTCTGATGCCTTACGCCAGTTCCAAAACTTCCAGTTTGCCGGTTGCAGCCACCTCCTCTTTACCATGGACGTGCAATCCCTTTACACGTCCATTCCCCACCAGGAGGGTCTTAGGGCTCTCTGCTTCTTCCTGGAGCAAAGACATAAACCATCCCCACCCACCACCACCCTCCTCCGCTTGGCTGAGCTTGTCCTCACTCTCAACAACTTCTCTTTTAACTTCTCTCATTTTTTTTCAGGTAAGAGGGGTTGCTATGGGTACCCACATGGGCCCTAGTTATGCCTGTCTCTTCATGGGGTACGTGGAACATTCCTTGTTCCAGTCCTATTCCGGCCCCCACCCACAACTCTTTCTCTGATACATCGATGATATCATCGGTGCCGCTTCCTACTCTCGTCTGGGATTGGAAAACTTCATCAATTTCGCCTCCAATTTCCACCCTGCCCTCACTTTCACCTGGTCTATCTCTGACTCCTCCCTTCCCTTCCTTGACATTTCTTTTTCCATTTTTGGGGAAAGACTGTCCACTAATATCCACTACAAACTCACTGACTCCCACAGCTATCTGGAATATACATCCTCACACCCCACTTCCTGTAAAGACTCCATCCCATTCTCTCAGTTCCACCATCTCCGTCGCATATGTTCAAATGAGGCCAACTTCAACAAGGGAGCCTCCGAAATGTTCACCTTCTTCCTCAACCAAGGATTCCC
The DNA here is from genome assembly GCF_021869965.1 of Rhincodon typus. Lineage (NCBI taxonomy): Eukaryota > Metazoa > Chordata > Chondrichthyes > Orectolobiformes > Rhincodontidae > Rhincodon > Rhincodon typus. Next base: position 23,514,394 of record NC_063334.1, on the reverse strand, counting down.
CAGGTCCATTGTCGACAGGGCCCTCAACCAGATCCGACCCATCTCCCGCACTTCCGCTCTCAGCCATTCTCTTCCCTCCCGCAACAGCGATAGGGCTCCCCTTGTCCTCACCTATCATCCCACCAGCATTCACATCCAGAAGATCATCAGACGCCATTTCCGCCACCTCCAGCGAGATGCCACAACCAGACACATATTCCCCTCCCCTCCCTTGTCCACCTTCCGCAGGGACCGTTCCCTCCGGGATACCCTGGTCCACACTTCCTTCACTCCCAACACCTCCCCACAGCCCTATGACACCTTCCCCTGTAACCGGCAAAGATGCAACACCTGCCCATTTAGCTCCTCCCTCCTCAGTATCCAAGGGCCCAACAAATATACCTTCCAGGTGAAGCAACACTTCACCTGCACTTCCCAGATTCTAGTCTACTGCATTCGCTGCTCACAATGTGGTCTCCTCTACTTTGGGGAAATGAAGCGTAGACTTGGCGACCGCTTCGCAGAACATCTTCGTTCTGCTCCCAAAAAAGACCCTGAGTTACCTGTTGCTTGCCACTTTAACACACCGCCTTGCTCCCTGGCGAACATCTCCATCTCTGGCTTGCTGCAGTGTTCCAGCGAAGCCCAACGCAAACTGGAGGAACAACACGTCATTTTGCGCTCTGGGGACACTACAACCCTCCGGACTCAATATTGAGTTCAATAATTTTAGGACTTAAACTCTCCATGTCCCAGCCCCCTACCCCACACACGAGGCCTTGTTATCACATAGCCTGCCACTACATACCCCCTGTTGTTAGTCACTAACAGCCCCCATTAACAACTATTCACCCTCCCAGGCTGATCGTTAGCAACTCCTTTGTATGTCCAACTATCGTTCTCTCTCTTTGGGCCCTATCCTATCGTTTACTCCCTACCCCACCCACCTCCCTATTTTCTGCATATAAACTGACGTTTTCCCAGCCACCATCAGTTCTGAGGAAGGGTCACCAGACCTGAAACGTTAACTCTGTTTTTTCCTTCACAGATGCTGCCAGACCTGCTGGGCCTTTCCAGCAACTTTGTTTTTGTTCCTGATTTACAGCACCTGCAGTTCTTTCGGCATTTATTAAGGTTGTTCAAGTTGCTCAGTGACACATTGGGGTGTGATTCATTTGCTTTCTCACAATGTCACTCACAAACAGACAATACCTTTTTTCTGTCGATGAGGTTTGAAAACTGTAAGGGTCCAGAAAACATATTGAATGATAGCAGAGATTTTGGAACATGTTTCAGGCTGTGGTAAAGTGGATTGCCAGTTTAGAGATTACAGCGAATCATGGAACCAGTTTCAAAGAAACATGCACAGGGATCACAAAGGTAAAAACATATAAGGGAGGCTACCCAGCAACGTTTCCACAGAAACCTATAATTGTCAGCATCATAATGTCTGATGGCTCCTGGATGAGTCCATTCCCTTTCCTACAAGATCTGTCCCTGTGTAAATCATTTTTGCATGAAACTGTGTCCCAATTTTCCCTTTTACCAATGCATGTTGGTAAAAAATATAAAATTTTTTTTTTTTTTTACACCTGGTCTTAGTTACATGCCTAAACTGCTATAACTTGTTTTGCCTATTTACAAATGCAACTTTCCCTTTTTAGGAATTTCCAGCATTTTCTGCTTGTATTTTCAGCTGTTGAGCACTTTTCCTTTTCTTTGGAAAAAATAGAGATTATCTTGTCCTCCATTCATAGTTTAATGTCAAACACGGTTGTACATTAATCTTTACTGCTCCTTTTAATGACTATGTTCCATTACTCTACTATGTTTCTTCCTATTCACATTTTATCAGGATGAAGAATTCAAGCTTTATCATAACCCAATCCTCAAAATTTATGATAGGGCCTCATCAATCTTTTCCTAGGCAATTTTTAGTGATTTAAAATTCTTCTTGTGCTCTAATTACAAAAAAAAATTCAACACAGTATTCACTCTGCTTCAAGTTAAATTTCATTCGCTCTCACTCTTATTCCTGAGACAGAAGATCAGGGTGTTAAAGACCCCAAGAACTTGAAGGCAAACTTCAGGCTGAAACTCAAGCGCAGTACTGAAGGAGTGCTGCCCTGTGAATGAGTCTACTGAAGGAGTGCTGCACTGTTAGGGGATCATAGAGTCATAGAGTTGTACAGCACAGAAACAGACACTTCAGTCCACTCATCCATGCTGACCAGATATCCTAAATTAATCTAGTCCCATTTGCCAACATTTGACCCATATCCCTCTAAACTCTTCCTATTCATGTACACATTCAGACATCTTTTAAATGTTGTAATTATACCAGCCTCCACCACTTCTTCTGGCAGTTCATTCCATACACACACTACCCTCTGCATGAAAAAGTTGCCTCTTAAGTCCCTTTTACATCTTTAACTGATCACCTTAAACCTATGCCATCTAGTTTTGGACTCCCTTACCTTGGGAAAAAGACCTTGACTGTTCACTCTATCCATGCCCCTCATGATTTTATAAACATCTATAAGGTCACCACTCAGCCTCCCACACTCCAGGGGAAAGAGTGCCAGTCTATTCAGCCTCTCCCTCCAGCACAAACTTTACAGGGCCAGCAACATCCTTGTAAATCTTTTCTGCATCCTCTCAAGTTTAACATATCTTTCCAATAGCAGGGAGACCAGAATTGAATGCAGCATTCCAAAAGTGCCCTAACCAATATCTTGTACAGCCATAACATGACCTCCCAACTCCTATACTCAGTGCACTGACCAATGAAGGGAAGTATGCCAAACACCTTCTTCACTATCCTGTTTACCTGTAACTCTACCTTCAAGGAACTATGAACCTGCACCCCAAGGTCTTTTTGTTCTTCCACACTCCCAAGACCTTACCATTAAGTGTATAGGTCCTGCCCTGGTTTGCCTTATCAAAATGCAACACCTCTCATTTATCTAGATTAAAATCCATCTACCACTCCTTGGCCTATTGGCCTATCTGATCAAAGTCTTGTTGTGCTCTGAGATAACCTTCACCGTCCACTGCACCACCAATTTTGGTGTCATCTGCAAACTTACTAACCATTCCTCCTGTATTCACATCCAAATCACTTATATAAATGACAAAAAACAGTGAACCCAGCACCGAAATTTGTGGAATACCGCTGGTCACAGGCCTCCTATCTGAAAAACAATCCTTTACCACCACCCTCTGTCTCCTACTTTTAAGCCAATTTTGTATCCAAATGGCTAGCTCTCCCTGGATACCATGTGATCTAACCTTGCTAACCAGTCTACCATGTGGAACCATGTCAAATACCTTGCTGAAGTCCATATAGACAATGTCCACTGCTCTGCCTTCATCAATCTTCTTCGTCATTTCTTCAAAAAATTCAATCAAGTTAGTGAGCTATGATTTCCCACATATGTAGCCATGCTGACTATCCATAATCAGTCCTTGCCTTTCCAAATACAAGTAAATCCTTTCCCTCAGAATCCCCTCCAACAACTTACCCATCACTGACATCAGGATCACCAGTCTATAGTTCCTTGGCTTTTCCTGACCACCTTTCTTAAACAATGACACCGCATTAGCCAACCTCCAGTCTTCTAGCAGCTCACCTTCTTTTCGGCAACAAGGCAGGGCAGGTGACCGAAGTAAAAGTGGGGAACACTTTGGGTCAACAATGATAATTCTATTAGTTTCAAATTAGTTATGGAAAAGGATAAGCCTTCCATATAAGTTAAATATTTTAATTGGAGTAAGGCAAATTTTAATGGTATGAAAAAAGAACTTTCAAAAGCTGATTGGAGTAGACTGTTGACAGGTAAAAGGATGTCTGACAAGTGGGAGGCTTTCAGAGTGTGATGATGACAGTCCAGAGGCATTTCTTTCCTGTTAGAGTGAAGGGTAAGACTGGTAAGATTAAGAAACAATGGATGAATAAAGATGTTGAGCTTCTAGTTAAGAATAAAAAATAACTTTTTTGATATAGACAACTTGGTTCAATTGAATCTCTTAATCAATATAAATCTAAAGAGTGTAGGGGCATTCTTAAGAGAGAAATCTGGAAGGCAAAGAGGGGATATGAGATAGCTTTGGCAGATAAGGTTAAGGGCAACCCAAAGGGATATTATCAAGCTGGAGAGAGTTCAGAAGAGATTTAGCAGGATGTTGTCGGGTATGGAAGGTTTGCGTTAAAATGAAAGGCTGGATAGGCTGGGACTTTTTTCACTGGAGCATAGGAGGTTGAGAGATGACTTGATAGAAGTTTATAAAATAATGAAATGCATAGATACAGTTAATGGTATAACAAGGTGGAGAGCTGGATGAACACAGCAGGCCAAGCAGCATCAGAGGAGCAGGAAAGCTGACGTTTCGTGTCTGGACTCTTCCTGTTCCTCTGACGCTGCTTGGTCTGCTGTGTTCATCCAGCTCTACACCTTGTTATCTCAGATTCTCCAGCATCGGCAGTTTCTACTATCTCTGTTACAGTTAATGGTAGTTATCTTTTCCCTAGGATGGGGAATTTCAAGACTAGGCAGCACATTTTTAAGGTGAGAGGAGAAAGATTTAAAAAAGACATAAGAGGCAAAATTTTTTATACAGAGGGTGGTTCATGTGTGGAATGAACTTCCTGAAGAAGTGGTGGATGTGGTTACAATTACAATGTTTAAAAGACATTTGGATGGATATATGAATAGGAAAGATTTGGAAGGATATGGGCCAGATGCAGGGAGGTGAGACTAGTTTAGTTTGGGATTACGTTCGGCATGAACTGGTTGGACCGAAGGGTCTGTTTCCATGTTTTATGACTCTATGATTCACCTGTGGTGAGTAATGATACAAATATCTCAGCAAGGGGCCCAGCAATGACTTCCCTAGCTTCCCACAAAGTTCTAGGCCACACCTAATCAGGTCCTGGGGGTTTATCCAACTTTATGCATCCAGCACCTCCTCCACTGTAATGTGGCCCAGTTGAGAGTGCTGCGGAGGGTCAGTACAAAGGCAGTACTGCACTGTCTGATGAGCAGCAGAGCACATTTCACTCCCAGTGATTCAGTTCTGAAGACACAATGGACATAACCTTCCATGCGAGACAACAGCCAAATAGTTAAAATCAGATGTTTTTCATTCTCACAGCCCAAGAAATTCTCAAAAACTAAAACTGCATTTAGGTTTTTACCCTTTTCATCTGTACTATAGATAGCTCAGCCCTCTTCTTTGTTATCTCATTTGTGCGTGTGCTTTTTGATGCAGTTTATTTGGTTTTGATGCAGTTTATTTATTTATCCAATCAACTTTTGAAAGTTCTTGTCTCATACCATTAAAATTTGCCTTACTCCAATTAAAAACTTTAACTTGTATGGAAGGCTTATCCTTTTCCATAATTAATTTGAAACTAATTGATAAAACATTACTCTCTTTCACTCAAGAGCACCTTGCAAATGGATTTTCTTCATTTCTGATATGGTTAACTAATTTTAATTGAAGTGCAATAGCTGCATGCAAAAGGAAAGAAAAAAAAAACATTGTGACTGGCTGAGAGGGTGCTAATAAAAGTGGGAAGCAATGATTTCTCCTCACCTGGTCCAAACTAGTCAGAATCTTATGGCCATTGAAGGTGCAATTATAATGTAATCCCCCAGCAGGTTGAAGATCAGCCTGTAAAGTTTTCCAATGAGCCAATGACAGATGATAAGGGTAGGATGGCACCACTCAAGCTACCATCTCTGGTGCCAGGCTGCAAATCTGTTTCAGGAAAACTAGCTGTCAAAACAGGCATAATGCTTGTCTGCCTCATCTGATATTAGGTATTGAAAAGAACCAAAGAAATAGAAAGAAAAGGCGTACACATAGTGATTCAGTTCAAGATCATTGATATCATTGGACTTTGGGTTTCCAAGTGAGCAAAGAGTTGTTCAAAACATTTCCTACCAAGAAAAATCATCTCTTTAGTATCTATCAATTTTTGGCAGAGTGAATTATCTATCTCATTCCAATTGGTATCCCATGCGCCAAGAGGATAGAGGACTGATCTGAATCAGGATGGTCCTAAGACTACTTCGGATGCTGCTGTATAGCTAAAGACAAACATGACACTCATAAGTGAATAAATAAATGGAAACTGAACCATGAAAATTTTAATCATTTGCAAAGCACTATTTATCAAGGACAGTTAGCTTTATAAAATGTGAGGAATCTCTTCTGCTGACCTGATCACTGCATTCACAGAGACTAAGATACTGAAAGGCAAAGAGAAACTGCCAACAGAGCACTTAGCTGTCATACCCCTGACTGTTTATCACACCAATTCTTTTCTGCTTAAAAAAAAAGTTGATTAACAGGAGCCTCCCAAACCAACAACTGAGAAAAGCTTTAGATTTTAAATTAGTTATAAAAGCACCAAGGGTTCACACCTTGCTTACCTACTGTATATTATTTGTGCATCAGATGTTTTCTGGACGTAGAAGATTACATACATAAACACTTTCATTGGAGTTCTCTCTAACAATTGACAGAAAATCTTTTGACAAAATTTAATCAAAATGAATTAAAAAATGGAATCATATTTCTTGGTTGCTTTCTAATATTTTTGAATGGGGTCCTGATGAAGTAGGTTGATACCGTCACAAGCAAAGCCAATGTGTTGTACCAGTACGAGTCTGATACTGACTGCATTCTGGCTTCAACACGGTTTGAACAGTGCCAGACAAGCACTGTTGGTAGCACTTTTGTCATTGGAACAGGAGGTAATGCATTGCAGTGCTATTTTAGAGCAGCTCTTGATTGTTGTAATAACCAGAGGTTTGTACATGGCGAGGTGACAATTAATAGCAAATTCATATTTCTTGAGAGGTGGAGATTCTAGAATAGCTGAAGCTTTGATATAATTTCCAATAAAGGCAAGGCAATTGTGAGATGAAGAGTTCCAGCCTAAATCATACTGCAGCCAAATCGATGATTGCTCAGGAGGGACTGACAATTGGAATTTGCATCAGTTAAACCATTGAATTCCAATTTCATTCCCCGTTTAGAGATATTTCATCAGTTCCCAAAGCTGGTAGAAATCTTTATTTCCCAAATTAATTGCAAAAGGAAGAAAGGAACAAAATGGGCAGCTGGTTGACTCCAGCGATAACTGCCTTTGGCAAGGCAAAAACATTCACAGAGTCTGGTTTGGGTGGGCTGCAACTTTTCAACTACGTAGAAATGGTGAGTCAGAGGGCTGGGAGTGGAGGAGCTTGAACTTGGCAGTTTGGGGGCTGATCAGCAGGATGGCTGGAACCTGGAGGGAGGACAAGCAACAGAGAATGAGGCAAAAATATCCTGATGTGATGCCAGACATGGGAAGGTGCTGACTGGTTGAGTTCCAGACGAGTGGGGATTTTTGTTTCTATGCCTTTAGTTAATTTCAATTTAGTTAGGAGTATTTTATTTAAATAAAGGCATGACAAAGCACCTCAGTCCCATCAAATTCACATGCTACACCATCTGGGAAATCCATTATGCTTCTTGTGCCCTGGAGAACAATAGATGAAGGAATTGTCATCTGGATTGCAGAGTTTGAGCAGCAGCTTTGTCACAATGGTGCTTTTGTGAGGGTGAGAGCTATGTGGATAAGATGTTTCAAGAGGTGACCACTCCACAGCTTAAGACCTGTATCTTTGAGCATGTGCCTCTTCAGCTTCTGGAAGAAATTTGACAACTGTACAATAGTCTGATAAATATAAATGCAGTCTGACTGATATGTGACTCCCGTCTTACAGCAACATGATTCTTCCTCACTCAATTAGGAAGAAATGAGAGATAATAATCTAGTGAGTGGCACTCATATCCATATCCATGACTGCAATTTTAACACATATTAGTAGTGTCTGGCTGTAAATGAACAGCATCAATTTTCCACACATCTGCGGCCAATTTCAGTGGTCAGTGGCCAGCACTTTGGACAATACTGCTCTAGAGAGCACCAAATTATGGAAAGACATAGGGGAGCAAATTTGCTGGAAACATACAGAGAGACCCATGAACCTGAGATCATAATAATGTACATGCAGAAAGGAGGAAGAAATTCTGAAGTGAGTTCAGCAGAGCTTTCTTGATTAATATGTTTCCAATCCAACAAGGAAAGAGGCATTGCTGACGTGATTCAAGGGAGTGAGGGGGGAAAGTGCCAGTAGGGGAACACTTAAGGGACAGTGATCATTCTATCCTAAGATTTAGATTAGGTATTGAAAAGTATAAGAAAAAATCCAGAGCAAAAATAATTAATTTGATGTGTGCCAATTTCAGCAGACTGAGAACAGACCTGACTCGGGTCAATTAGAATCAAAGGTTAAAAAAAAAGTAAAAGAGTAATCAACCAATAGACATCTGTTAAAAAGGAGATGCTTTAAGTGCAGTTGAGATACATTCCCAGGAGTGGAAAGGTAGGGCAAGCAAAGACAGAACTCCCTGGATAATGGAGGACATTGAGAAAAAGCTTAAAAATAAAAAGGGTATCAATAACACATATCAAGGTGATAATATTAGTCAGAACTATTAACCAGTCAATTCTGGTTGCCACATTACAAGAAGGATGTGGAGGCTTTGGAGAGGGTTCAGAAGAGGTTTACCAGGCTGCTGCCTGGATTAGCGGGTATGAGCTATAAGGAGAGGCAAGAAAAACCCATGTTGTTTTCTCTTGAGCAGCGCAGGCTGAGAGAAGACTTGATAGAAGTCTATAAAATTATGAGATACACAGATAGGGTTGACAGTCAGAATCTTTTTCCCTGAGTTGAAATGCCTAATACTAGAGAGTATGCATTGAAGGTTAGAGGGGTAAAGTTTAAAGGAGATGTGAGGGGCAAGATTTTTACACAGAGAGTGGTAGGAGTCTGGAACACACTGCCAGGGGTGGTGGTGGAGGCAGATACAATAGGGACTTCTGGGTAAGCACATAAATATGCAAGGAATGGAAGGATATGGATAATGGCAGGCAGAAGGGATTAGTTTCATTTGGCATCATGCTTGGCACAACATTGTGGGCTGAAGGGCCCATTCCTATGCTGTATAGTTCTATGTTCCATGTTCTATGCTTTATGTTAGAACGCAATTGAATATGGAAAATTCAAAGGGGAAATTACAAGAGAGGCAACTAGGAAATGAGAAGCGTTATGACCAAATGAAGAGGGTAAACTAGCTCCTCTCTTTTTAACACCTGTCTGTCAATTGGAAGTTTTTTTTTCACTTCTTTCAACACACAGCTTTTTCACACATCAATTAAGTGTTAGTTAATAGATTAAATGAAGGAGCCAATTATAAAATTTTCTTGAGTGAAAGGGAGAGGAATTGTATTAACTACTAACTATGAGAAAAAAAATCAAAAAGTGATATCAAACACACACAAACACAGTAATAAGTTTAAAAGGAAGAGTATTTGTACAGACATAAGAAGCAAAGGCTACATACTTTAAACCTCCATAAACTCTTCGAGGTGTTAAATTTTTTAATCTGACACTACAGTTGTTTAGTTATTGACTGGTATTCTCAGCAGTATCAATATCTGTAGATTGCTTTGATTTCTTGGTAAATGGTTCTTTTCCCAATTTGCTTTTTCTTCAGATGCTATACTCCAAAATGGTGAGATACACGGGCAGGGAAACAGAGAGATACTCTTCCAGTTCAAAATTATAAATCTAATTTTTAGTCAATCTGCTCTGCTGCTCAAAAGCAGTTGTTGATACAATTCAGTGTGTATTCCTGAATATGGCTCCAATGTCTTTCCAAGCAGGATAACTGGCAGGCAAACATTTCATTTCCCAACATGTGATATCATCACACAAGCAAATTTCTTGATGTTAACTCAATCGCCTGGTTTTGATGTTTTTAGATAAAAGTAGTAATTGCGGTGCAGATGGCTTTGTTTATTCCACATGGGTCTCCAAAAGCTTACCTAATTTGTGATCAGATGGTCCCTGCAGCCATTTCAAGTCTATTTTTCTTTCTTTTTAGAATTCATCTTTGCCCATGAAAAGTCTCAGGTATAACAAGCAGATGATGGAAGTTAGAATTCAATCATCTGTATTTACCACTCTTATAACAGAAGAGACTGGTAATCAACTAAGAGGAAGTTGAAAAGTCTATGTAGACATATGAATAATAAAAAAGGGGAAAAAAGCTGGGATGGTGATAATTAGAGAACAAAGGGGAGACAAACAAATAGAGGGAGTGGGCACAGCTAACGTACGAAATGAATATTTGTATCAGTTCTTAACGATAAAGAAGCTTTTACCAAAGTCATAGTAAAAGAAGAAGTAGTTGAGATAGGTAAGCAGCTAAAATTAATAAAAGGAGGTTCTGAAACAGCTGATTGTATTTAAAATTAACCGATCAGCTGGACCAGATGGGATGCATGTTAGGTTGAAAGCATAGTTAAGAGTGGGAATTGTGGAGGGATGGCCATAATCTTCCAATCCTCCTTGCATATGGGCAGAGTAGGACCGGAGAATTCCAAATGCTGCACCCTTGTTAAAAATAGGATGCAAGAATGAACCTGGCAACTACAGGCATTCATTTTAACTTCAGTGTTGGGAAAGATTGTGGAAATGATAATCTGGGTCAAAATTAGCAATCACTTGGTCAAATGTGAAATTGAAATGTGAAATGCTAGATTGCTCTTATAAAGAACCAACACAGGTACACCTGGCTGATTCGCTTCTTCAATGCTGCTACCATGCTATAATTCCATAATTTTAAATGGTGCAATGGAAATAATCATTTAAGGAAAGACTTTCAGAATGCCATCTCTCTATTTCCAGCACTTGAAGAATTGACTGTGATTTGGAGGCTTGTGCAGACAGTTCCTGTGCTCTAATCAGATGGTACCCTCACATGCTTTCTTTGCCTCCACAGAAAGACAAATGGGTAGCTTAGCTATGGTTTCATGCTCACTGCTGGACCAATCAGTGTATTAATCATCCAGCAATAATACAGCATGAATTAAAAACAAGCATTCATTCAATACAAAGGAACCTCTGTTGATACTAAAGAATGGGGGTGGGACTCAAGTTAAATCATAGAATCCCTACAGTGTGGAAACAGGCCATTCAGCCCAACATGTCCACACCATCCCTCTGAAGTGTATCTCACCCTGACTCATTCCCCTACCCCTGCATTTCCCCATATGTAACCCAAACATCCCTGAACACTACAGGCAATTTAGCATGGCCAATCCACCTGGCCTGCACATCTTCAGACTGTGGCAGAAAACCAGAACACCCAGAGGAAACCCACACAGACACAGGGAGAATGTGCAAACTCCATATAGACAGTCACCCAAGGGTGGAATTGAACCTGTGTCCCTGGCGCTGTGAGGTAGCAGTGCTAACCACTGAGGCACCGTGTTGCCCTTAAAACACAATATACTTGTAATCTATTGATACTCAAAATGACTGCGTAAAGAAAGAATACCAAACAATCCTAAAGTCTAACTCTACATTTTTAACGTACTGTAAATCTTGATATTGATATTAAAGTTTTAAATCTTTTCTTTTGAATTAATTTTCATTCTGTCTTTACAATGTGTTTTAGGTCCAAAATGCTGGGAGAGAAATTCAGATCCATCTTTTATAGTATGTGACTATTATACTGTGCAGTTGACCTGGAATCTTCCTTCATGTGGTTGTCAGGAGGTCTGACTGGTAAATCTAACTGTAATTATTGTCCAAACTCAAAAGTACATTTTGTACCTTTTAATTTGCTCCTTAAATTACCACTGGCACCAGGTTAAACCGTTCTGTAGAACAGTGCACATAATTACACTAATTAAACTGTTTAGCAACAGGACACGAACCACTTGACATTTGGTTAACAGTCAGAAGCTGGTGGTAACAAAAGCAAATAGCCACTGAAGTGGATATTATGGTTGCGGCAGCTCAACCTGATGCATTTATAAAAACAAAAAGGGAAATCATAAACTTGAGTAACATTGTGGCTACTGCTCAGAATATTTCTCTCACCAGCACACAAAGCATTGTGCATAGAATCTCACGGTTTTTACACTCTTGGTGCATCTGTTTCAATCAAGCTCTACTGCTGTTTCTTATTGAGTCTTTACATCAGGATTTTTAAAAACAGTATTCCCAACTTCAGTGACAGAAGCACCAGCCAATAATGCAGTGTTACTACAGGGAAGTGGTTTGACAATGTAAAAGCAGCATCAAAACCCCAACATATACTGTGTGGGAGAGGCCAATCATAAAGGCTTGTAACCACAGAATTAAAGAGGTCACACCACATTTAGTGTATACATTCAGTTCTTCCACAGTTAGTATGTCGGAATGAGTCATTACAATCCAACGATCAAAATCAGAAGTGATGTTTATGCCACCATCACAGATTAGCACAATCCAAACTGCGTAGGATGAATATCTCGCAAGAAGCAGGATTCGGAGCTTGCAATGGCAAGTGCTGATGGATAGTCAGTGAGTGCGCTGCAGAATATTTCAGTTTTTCACCCACTGGAGCAAAGTAAATATTGAGCTCAAGCAAGCCCTAAGAATAAGAAAGGTTGTAAGGGCAAACTCAACACCTTGGAAATCAGTGAGAAGCTTCCTCGAAGGTTCTTGCGCTATAACAAATGGGTCAGGTGGAGTCCGAAGGAGGAACAGAGTCGAAGTATTTCATTCTGACTTGCAACTATATTGCCTTTCCTTTACCGTCATATGGTAGAATTTTGCACATTCATTTTAAACAGCGTTGTCAGGTTACATCAACACCAGATGGACTGCAGCAGGTTCAAGAAGGCAGGTCATGATCACCTTCTGAAGAGCAGTTAATGATACGCAGATGATACCTAGCCGATGATGCTCACACCTCGAGAATGATTACAGCAAATATTTGCACCAACAGGATTCTGATGAAAGGTGTTAACCTGAAACGAGTAACTCTGTTTCTTTAATCAAAGCAAAATACCGCGGCTGCTGGAAATCTGAAACAAATACAGAGAATGCTGGAGAAACTCAACAGGTCTGGCACCATCTGTGGAGACGGAAACAGAGTTAATGTTTCAAGTCCAGCATGAGTTCTACAAAGTACAAAAGAAGAGTCACACTGGACCTGAAAGGTTAACTCTGTTTCCCTCCTCACAGACCTGCTGAGCTTCTTGAGCGTGCTCTGTGTTTGTTTTAACTCTAATTCTCTCTTACCAATGTCAGGAGAAAATAGATTCTCTGGTCATTATCAAATTGCTGTTTGTGGTGGCTCCAGTGCACAAATTGTCTGCCACATTTTTCTATGTTTCAAGAGTGGCCACACTTCAAAACACTTTATTGCTTGTATTTAGACATCCAAGGATTCCGAAAGATGCTATAAAGAGTAAGGTCTTTTTCTTTTCCACAGAAACAGCCTGTTGAGTGTTTCCAGTACTTCTGTTTTCATTAGGTTCTTTTCCATCCATGAAAAGATGGAACCTGGGTTCTTAAATTTGGAACTCAACTATGGTTTATGATCCAACATTCCAGCGCTAGAGCCACCATACCATGATCATGATCTTTTTTGGACAAGACAGTACTCTGCATTCCATTTATTCTTTCTCTGACTGCAAAAAAAAATTTGGAGACCAATACTGTAGGAGAAAAGTGTCGAAATTTGCAGAGAACATGAAACTCAGGAATGTAGTAAACAGTGAGAGGTTTGGTAACAGACATTGGGGAAACATGGACTGGTGGAATGAGCTGACTCAAAGTAGATATAATGTAGTTCAAGGGAGAATGGAGTGATTAATTTAGGGCATAAGAATGAGGAGAGTCAATACGTACAGAACGATGTAAGTTTAAAGAAGTACAGGACCAGGAAGAACCAGAAATTTTTGGAAGTGCAACAACAAATTGACAATTCTATTTAAAAATCCACAGATTTCTTGGTTTTATGACCCAAAACATAGAGTAAAATATCTTTACCGTGGACGTCCAGTCCCTGTACATCTGCATTCCCCATACAGATGGCCTAAAGGCCCTCCGCTTCTTCCTGTCCCGCAGGCCCCCTCCACTGACACCCTCATCCGCTTAGCCGAACTCATCCTCACCCTCAACAACTTCTCTTTCAATTCCTCCCACTTCCTACAGACTAAGGGGGTGGCCATGGGTACCCACATGGGCCCAAGCTATGCCTGCCTCTTTGTAGGTTACGTGCAACAATCCGTCTTCCGTACCTACACTGGCCCTAAACCCCACCTACATTGATGACTATATTGGCGTCACCTCGTGCTCCCACGAGGAGCTCGAACAGTTCATCCACTTCACCAACGCCTTCCACCCCAACCTTAAGTTCATCTGGACCATCTCTAATACCTCTCTCTCCTTCCTGGACATCTCTGTCTCCATCTCTGGCAACTACCTAGAAACCGATATCCATTTCAAGCCCACCGACTCCCACAGCTACCTAGAATACTCCTCCTCCCACCCACCTTCCTGCAAAAATGCCATCCCCTATTCCCAATTCCTTCGCCTCTGCCGCATCTGCTCCCAGGATGAGGCATTCCACTCCCGTACATCTCAGATGTCCTCATTTTTCAAGGACCGCAACCTCCCCCCCTCAGTGGTCGAGAATGCCCTCGACCGTGTCTCCCGCATTTCCCGCAACTCATCCCTCACACCCCCTCCCCGCAATAACAACCAAAACAGAATCCCCCTCGTTCTCATGTTCATGTGCACATCTGCTAATGTGGTATAATGCATCCGCTGTTCCTGTTGTGGCCTCCTCTACATTGGGGAAACCAAGCGGAGGCTTGGGGACCGCTTTGCAGAACACCTACGCTCAGTTCGCACTAAACAACTGCACCTCCCAGTAGCGAACCATTTCAACTCCCCCTCCCATTCCTCAGACGACATGTCCATCCTGGGCCTCCTGCAGTGCCACAACGATGCCACCCAAAGGTTGCAGGACCAGCAACTCATATTCCGCTTGGGAACCCTGCAGCCCAATGGTATCAATGTGGACTTCACAAGCTTCAAAATCTTCCCTCCCCCTACCTCATCCCAAAACCAGCCCAGTTCGTCCCCGCTTCCCTGACCTGTCCTTCCTTCCTCCCACCTATCCCCTCCTCCCACCTCAAGCCGCACCTCCATCTCCTACCGACCAACCTCATCCCGCCCCCTTGACCTGTCCATCCTCCCTGGACTGACCTATCTCCTCCCTAACTCCCCACCTACACTCATCTTTACTGGCTCCATCCCCGCCTCTTTGACCTGTCTGTCTCCCCTCCACCTATCTTCTCCTCTATCCATCTTCTATCCGCCTCCCCCTCTCTCCTTATTTATTTCAGAACCCCCTTCCCCTCCCCCATTTCTGAAGAAGGGTCTAGGCCCGAAACGGCAGCTTTCCTGCTCCTCTTCCTGCTGCTTGGCCTGCTCTATTCATCGAGCTCTACACCTTGTTATCTCAGATTCTCCAGCATATGCATTTCCTACTATCAGTAAAATATCAAGTTGTGCTAAACTTTTCAAAGTCACTATTTGGTGTCCAGCTGCAGTATTGTGTCAAATTTTGGGCATTGCATCTGAAGAAAGGTAACAAAGTCTTGGACAGAAGAATTATTCAAATGATACCAGTTAGTGAGGAGAAACTGGAAAATCTGGGATTGTTCTTATCTTAAAGCAGAGAGAGTCAGGAGATATTTGGGCGAGGTACTTAAAATCATAGAAGATTTTGATCTCTTAAGTGTGGAGAAGTTGTTTTCAGTGGTAGAAAGGTAAATAATTAAAAGGAATAAATTTAAGGTAATTGGTGAAAATAGGATAGAATGGTTAGACCACTGAAGGAGGTCTTTCAGACACTTAAACCCCATGCCAGTTCTCTGCAAGAGCAATTCAGCTGGTCCCATTCCCCTACGCTCTTCTGCTCCCCCAGCAAACATTCCCCTTCCTGTGGTTTTCAATTCCCTTTTGAAAGCCACACTGAATTGACTTCTTTCACACTCTCAGGCAACGCATTCCAGACCCTAAGCCCTCACTGCAGAAAGAAGTTTTTCCTCATTCTACCTTTGATTATTTTTCAGCAACCTCTTTCAATCACTTTGCTGTAACTCTTGACTCTGTTGCCAGCAGAAGCAGTTTCTCCCTATCTATTGTGCCTCAATGCCAGGGGAGATGAAGAGAATATTTTTATACACAAAGTTGCTATCATCTGGAAAGCACTGCTAAGAAAAATAAAGAAAGCAAATTCAACGGGAGCTTTCAAATGAAATTGGATAAATACTTGAAAACGAGAAATTTGTAGGGTAAAGTAAAAGGAAGGGGAACTAGCAAAGAACTAGCACAGGTTCAATGGGCCAAATTACCTCCTCATCCTATTATTCTTTGGAAGGAGAATATTGAATAACCAAATCTATCTCTGGACTTGACCTTTCCTATTGGTATGCTGTTGGACTCAGAGTGAAGCAGGAAGCAGGCTGACAAAGTGGCATTTATTTGCAGAGCAGGTTAATTTACGAAAAAACTTTTCCCTGACTTCTGATTCTGCAGAGATTTTCTCATGAAGGTTGATGCAAGGCAAAAGTGAAAGGTCAATAAGGAAATGATGGGTTTGGGTGGATTGGGTGCAAATCGCCATTTAAACTTGGACAGACAGTGGCATGATGCTCGGAGATAGCAAGAACTGCAGATTCTGGTATCAGAGACAACTTTGTGCGGAGATGGAGGAACACAGCAGGCCAGGCAGCATCAGAAGACCAGGATAGTTGACGTTTCTGGTTGGGGCCCTTCTTTAGAAAATGCTATTGTGCCAAAGAAAGTGACCTCATTGGTTGGATGGAATCACATGCAAGTTGCGATTTAGCCGAAATCCTAACAGCCAAGCCAATGAACTGACAATCCACGTACTTAGCAGTAATATTTTACCAGTTCCAGAGAGTGTCTGAACTATTTGCTTTGAGCAAGACTATGGCCTGATACAAAGCACAGTGAAAGTTTCTGGGAAAGAATCCATGACAATGTGAGCATTGTGTCAATACTCAGTCAGCCAATAAAGCAAACTGAACATAAAAACTATCTCGCAATCGTTGAGTGTGAAAAAACATGAACACAACTGTACAAAACAATTTTCAACTCACCTTGAAAACCAAAATTACCATTTCTTGTGAAACATGACATTAAGCCCAGCGAATTAATAAAAGATTATTAAATGTTTACTAACATTCATTTTCTAGTTGAATATTATTTCAGTCTTGCCAGTTTATCATTTCATTCTTTGCTAAATGCAGGTCTGACCTGGTTTTGATCATATCAAAGTTTATAGAGAGACACATAGCATATGCAACACAATTTCCACAGATGCATCCCACACTAAAGGTATTCAACAGTGTTTAAAGCAAAGTAGAAGCTCTGACACGAAGGCAGGAGTGCAAATTCCAATGTAAAAAGTGTAAAGAAATACTTGGGTGTCAATGCAACAATCAAACCCAAATATATGCTTGTACTTCATTGATTTATTTCTTTTACTGAATGTTTATGGATGTGCTATTAAAATGTTTTAGATAGTATCTTATAATTTTGGCATCATTCTATGCCACAACCTATTTCTGGATCTGGAAACAAACATTGAACCAAATCCTGAGCCTTTGGTGATATCAGTCTTTTACTCTCCAGTCAACCAAATAATTTGGCACCTAATTATACATATGTCAATCTGTTTCTAATTACAGACACAAACTGATGGCACAAGCCAAAATTGCAAATTTGCCAGAGGTAATTTTATATTTTGTACTAGTGTAAATCAGGTAATAGCAGATAAGCAGATTATTAAACACCTTGGACTGAATTTTCCCAGCCTCTGAATATCATTGGCAATGGCAAGAGATTTAGGAGAATATGCTGAAATTTTAAAAATGAAGTGGAAAATCTTCCTAGTCCTTGAATGATATGAGCATTAGCAAGAAAGTTGGGAAAATATGGAGAGACTGGCAAAAATTGGATTCTCAATGTTGAAAACAAAAATTCTGATTGTCTGTACTTTGAATGGCCAGATGGGAATCATGCTAGTGCGTGCAAACATTTGATTTGATTTTTATTGTCATGTGTACTCAAGTACAAAAGTACAGGAGTACAGCAAAAAGTGTGTAATGTTGCCACACAGGTGCTATCTTAGGCACAGATGCCTAGATACAAAATCTTAAAAACAAGGCAGAAAGAAAGAACAAAGTTAAAAGTTTAAAATTGCTGTAATTATAGTATAGCATAAAGCATACGAAATAAGGTTAAAAGCAACAGTTTGCAGACCTTCTTAGTTTTAGGTAGAAAATAAAGAAATAAGGCTGAAAGTTCAAACATTATAGTCTTCCTTAAGTACTTAGCCATGGTTGAACCACACTTCAAGGAATCGCCTCGAGACCGGAAGTCCACACCAATTCCGCGCCAGGCCAAGAGACCACCACATACTAGCAAAAGACCACCATGCTGGGCTGAGAGACCGCCACACTGAGCCACTGAGGGTTTGCCAGACTGAGAGTTCACCATGCCGGCCAAGAGTCCGCCATGCCAAACCCAGAAGTCACCCTGCCAGGCCGGGAAGCTGCCACACCAACTGACAGGCTGCCACAGCAAGCTGAGAGTCCTATTTGTATCCATTTTCATGTGTTAACATCTCATTATCTGTTTATCTTGCCTCATGCATATGCAGTTTCCCATTCTCCCACTCGCCAGATAAAAACTAAGCAACTTGGAAGTAACAATTCCTGAAACGAAAGTCAGAGTGTGTATCCCTGTCTTACAATATAAACTCACAGAATGCTGGAGAATCTCAACAGGTCTGGCAGCATCTGTGGAGAGAGAAACAAAGTTAAAGCGATAGATCTAATATGACTCTTCTTCACAAACACTTACAATAGAGTTCTTCACTTCAATGAGGAACTTTGGAGTCCATTGGTCATTGTAATGCTGCTGCCAGGACAATTAATGGGCTGGGACAAGCAGCCATTTCATTGATTGGATTACAGTGCATCTCAGGCCTCCAGGCCTGCTCTCTAAGCACTCTCTCACTTTTTGTTTACTTGGATGTTCACAGCATCCCTGCCTTGCTGTGCCCTTTTTCACTTTGCCTTCTCAACCAGAGCTTCAGTGTTCATAATGCTTTGCCTTGCCTTGCTTTTTAGTGCAGACACAGAGCAAGGCAGTTTGCCATGGTTTTCAGAAGGCATCAGTCAAAGAGGTGGACGTGTAGCTTGTCGTACGTTATTGTGTAATGTCAGTCTCACATCTGCACCATGTGCCAGCAGCATACATCGCAAACACACTGCATGTACTTCAACCAAATGACCATGTCTCAAAGTCTAAGGGGAGTAGACCTCAGTCAAGTCAAGGGAAACAGCCTTCACTGAAGAGGTACTGGCACATTAAGCCAACGGTAGTTTCCAACATCAGCACAGGGTCTGGGGCACTGTTAGTCGACCACTTACAGTGGTCAGGGTCAAGGGGGTCCATCCCTCAACAGGAATTGATGCACTGTCACCCTTGTGGGCCTAGGCTATCAGCCTGGGAAGTCATGGTAGGCAGCTGAGGAGCTGCTGTTAGGCCAATCAGGGATCTGGTCACTCAATGGTCAGGGTTGTCCATCCAAGTCGGTTGGGAGGGTTGGCCATGGTCAGTCCTAGGGGTTCAATGCATTGAAAATCAAGGGAGGCTAATCAGGGGCCACTGTGGCAGAGAGGAAGCTGGGGAACTCAATTCTTGGCTTTGGAGTCAAATTGCTGAGATACAGAAGGGGCAATAATTGTGAAGGGGATAAACCTAACATATAAGAAGGGGAGTTGATTGTGTATTGGCTGGCATGGATTATGGTAGAAGGGGCAATCATTAGAGGTTACTCTGGCTTCAAGGTGGGGAGGGGCAGCATAATGTTTGGCATGACTGATCTCAAGAGCTCAGGGTGCACCACTGAGAGAAAAAGTCACAATTCAAAGGGTTTTTGTGGGAACATTTGGAAGGCCAGATGAGCTTAACCAGGACGTGCCAAGAAGAAAAGAGCATGGATGTTGAGGAAGGCCCCTTGATTACCAGACTGAGGCTGTGACCCACTGTACTCAGCATGACCTGCGTTGCCTTCCATACTTTCCATGCACTGGAAATGGAAAAGAGGCTACAACCAGACCCGGAGTGAATGGAGTAAATGTTTTGCTTCTGTCTGAATATGTGGACTCTAGTTATGAGTGATGAGAGGCCTTTCAAGGGACAATTACATTCGTCAGGCACTTTCATGGAAAAAGTAGAAGTCATTTGCAATCATAGCGTCCTGCATATGAAATCCATTTAGTTTCCAACAATGTGGGATACAAAACCAGATCGCAAGCAATTTTTACTGTGATTTTGGTGATTGCAGGTGGAAAATAGTCATCTCTGTGGAGCAGAATTAATCACGTGAAGACTTAAAAATGACACCTTTGGGCAACATTCCATCTAAGCTGTACCAGCCACTCCAAGGTTCCACACATGTTGATCACAGTATTGACTTCTAATTCTGGAGGTCACTGCCATGCACAGAACTCGAAGGCCCGCACAGCTGGAAAAAAAAATTAGAGGGAACGCTGCCAGTGGGCCACAATTCAAGTGGATAATTCAAGATCTGCACAAGGGTACAGAAATGAATTTGCTTTCACCTTGAACTATAAAGAGTTCACTGAGACGCTGTTGTATGCAACATTGCCTTCCTGGAGTGATGTGAGGGTGAGAGGACAAGCTATCAGCAATCATACAGCACTTACAATCACTTACTGTATTTGTGCAATATGGTTTATGCTGTATTAACCAGAATAGGTCCCTGTGTCTAAGGTCCACGTACAGGCATTCTCTGGCTTTCCTTGTAAGAGTTATCAATGTCCCACTCTAATGAGAGGTATGGTAACCAGTCAAGGGTTGGATACTTTATAATTAGAGTAACTTGGAGACAAAAGTTACCTCTGCAACCATGGCTGATAACTCCACTACACAACACCCTTATTGAGGCTAAGTATGTACAATGCTGCCCATTTGTCAGCTGGGCCCATTGTGGAGCAGACGATAAGTCTGTTGAAGGTAAGTTCCTGATGCGTAGGTCAGTCTGGGGAAGACTTGCAGCGCAGAGCAGACAAACCATGCTACAATGCTAGAATTCTGTTCTCTGCTCAACTGGAGCAGGCAGATAGGGGATGTGGAGCTGAGGATCCTTAGAGAAAACCATTTCTGGAGGCTCTGGATGTACTGTAGATAATGGTTGTTGCGGTTTGGTCCTAATCGGGATGGTCTGAATGTTGTTTGGAGTCCATGGGGGATGAGCAGGCTGTATAGACAGGTTCTGAGGAAGGAGAAGTGGTTGTAGTAACAAGTTTGAAGGGTGTAACCCCGAAACATTGATTTTCCTGCTCCTCTGATGCTGTCTGACCTGCTGTGTTCCTCCAGCTCCACACTGTATTGACTCTGACTCCAGCATCGGCAGTTTTTGCTATCTCAGAGAGGGGATGTGATGGAAACTGAGGGAGCAGCAGCAATCTTCTGGGGAGGAGAATGAGGGCATTATGCAAGTGGACTAGAATTCTGCATGATAGAATTCTGCACTGCAGTATCAGGCGCAGCAAGCCAGGCACAACTTAATTGGTCACAGGTTTCAATAGATGTGAACTGGTTGCAGTGATCACTTATTCATTGTAAATTTGCTGTTGGTCAAAAGGCAAGCGGTCTCTGCCTGTTCCCAGAGGCAAATACAGCTGATGTTTGTTTGCTTATTGTTCACTTTGGCTGAATAAAAGTGAATGTTTTCAACTATTTTAAGCCTTTTGAATATATTATCGTCCCAAATTGAACAATGACAGGATGTTGGGCGACATTGGATGTTAGGAAAAGAGTAGCGCTCTTTTAGGTTTCTATTTGGGAAAAGGTTAACCAATGAGCAAGCTGTGTAGCTTGGATTTTAAATAGTAGTAAAGTCACCACAGTTCCAGAGAGCCATAAGTGTGCTTTATCATTAGAGATAGTAAGTTTTAACCTGAGGGCAACCACCTCTAAGGTAAGGGGTGAGGATGAGAAGGCAGGACATTTATGGTAACTTTAGCCAGTAAGGCAGCAATAGATTTATGAAAGTTCACTTGTATTTGCCATCATGTGCCCACCACGCCATGGAAAACATTGGTTTTTGGTATATGTCCCTCTAAGGGGATGGTAAAGGGCTCTTCCTGGTATGCAGTGCTTGACCAGATGCATGCCTGGACTTTAAAGATGACACTGGCACCAGAAATCCCAGGAGATCCCAACACTGGTGAGTATTTCTGAAAGATACAATTGGTGGAGTGTTGTAGAAGGCTGGTGCATAGCTATTGAGGCAAGTTTTTGAAACTAGTGTGAGAAATTTCACGAGGACGAACAGGGAGATTGCCTCCATGAAGCTCTACAAAACTGGCACTTTGCTGATTTCTAGTAAAGTTTCAGCTCAAGATTCTCGACATTGAGGGAAAGAGTCAGATATTCTTAATGAGCTTTAAATGGCTACATAAGAATCCTGCAAGTAAGTACCAAGGGTCCCATTTACATCTATCAATATCTCATTATTATCCAATTTTGCCTCATTTACATACAAGTTGTTATTTTCCAAGTAACAGAAAGAAACTAGATAGTGACTGTTTTCCACTGGAGAGTCAGAATTATTACCTGGCACCTGCAGTTCAGGGTGTCTTCTCCTGACATCTAACCTGGCCAGCATTCCCCAACCTCTCAAGGTGCACTCCATGGGCAATGACCACCTGCATCCTCCAACACATGAGTCAACTTCAGCAAAGAACGAGTCTCATCACATCATCATGGAAAATGTAGACTAACTTAAAATATGGTTCACTTGGAGCTCAAGAACACTTGACATTGCGATGCTGCTGCTGGATCACTCTGAGGGAAAGGACTCACATCCGTCTCATTCATTTGTGATCGAGTTAAGGTTAAACCTCACCCACCTCTGAGCTCTTAGCTTGCATTCATAGTGCTCACTCACTTTTTTTGCCTACTTGTATGCTCACAGCATCTCTGCCTTTCCTTTTAGTGCAAAGTGAACACGGGGTAGCTTATTATGTTTGGCAGCACTGAACAGTCGAGAAAGGTTATAATCAGTCATGGGGTTGGTCTATTGTCAGTCTGGAAAGGTAGTCAGTTGTCCCAAGTGAGCAAATAAGCAGCACAGAGGGCAGAAAGGGGTATTGAATTGGGGGGATGGGCTATATGAGAGTCATTGAGGGAAGATGTGGCATGCAATGGCAAGAGCAATAGATCATGAGCCTTGGTGGGAGGTGGGTGCAATGGCAGAACTAGAGTGAGTGTGAGGTAGCAGTAAGAAGATGGTGGCATTTATTCTGAACGTGCAGAAGGTCAATAACCTCTTGCAGAATAGCTGTGCATTTCTCCAGACCGTGGATACTACACTGACCCAGATGGCTATTTAGGACCACGTTAGAATGTTTAACATAGTGAGCAGCTGGGGTTTAAATACGGCACCTGTGCCATGAACGCCATAATGCCCTGGTACTGGTGAGCAATTCTACTGCTGCTGAGAGTATTATTGTGTGAAAGCTGTGCTGTGGAGGTGTGGTGCATATTTAATGAGGATGGGAGTATAAAATTGCATGCAAAAATATTGTTAGGGCTCATGGAAGCAAACCATCCAAGAAACTCCCTGAAATAGGCACATAGTGAAATTTTGGACAAATTCAGCCCGTCATCTCGTTCTCCTTTCCACTATTGCTTAGTGATTGACCAGTATGAGACGGTGCTTATTGAAAAGGTGAAGGAATTCAGCAAACTCAAGAACACCATCAATTTAAAGCGAGTGAGAAGCATTTGTATTGTACAGTATTGTATTGAGGTCTATTCTAGTTAATTTACATTATCATAGTGTATTGTGTTGTTATATTTATTCATAGGATGTGGACACTGTTGATTAGGCCAGCACTTATTGTCCATCCCTAATCGTCCTTGAGAAAGTGACCACTTTCTTAAACTGTTACTTCCTGTGCGGTGTAGTTGTATCCACATTGCTGTTAGGGAGTTCTAGGATTTTGATACAATGACAATGAAGGAATGGTGATATATTTCCAAATCAGGATGGTGTGTGATTTTGAGCAGAACTTGTAGATGATGGTGTTCTACTACCTTTGGCCTTTATAGGTTGATTCAACCGCCCCCTGTGGAATTAGAAAAGGGCAATAAATATTGGCCAGCCAGTGACACCCACATCTCATGAATGAATTTAAAAAAAACAGATCAGAGGCTGGTAATGCTGCAGTGATGAATTGATTTCCTTTTTCTCCAATGTTTGTCCACCACTAACAAGCACAAGTCAGGATAGCGATAGAATACTCTCCTGAAAAAGTGCAGCTCAAACAACACTTGAGAATTCCATCCAGGAAAAGTAGCCTTGCAGGATCGACATTCCTTCCACCACCTTAAGTGTTTGCGTCACTACCACTGATGCACAATGATAGCATTATTTACCACCATTGAGATGCAACACAGCAACTCCTTCCTCAGTCCCTTCTTTATCCATGATCTTTGCCATTTAGAAGGGCAAAGGCAGCAGATGTATGGCTACAATTTCCCCTCTACACCCACACCACCCTGACTTGGAAACGTATCACAGTTCCTTCTCTGTCACTTGGTCAAAATCCTGGAACATCTTTCTAAACAGCACAATTGGTGAGTTGACACTGCAATAACTGCAGCAGTTTAAGAAGGCAGCTCATTACCACCATTTCAGGAGAAGTTAAGGACAAAGAACAAAAACTGGCCTCCCGGATGATGTCCATACCCCATGAACAAATGGAAAAATTTGATGAGTCAGTGAGTTTCTGACTACACATCCACACTATTACCAAGCCTAGGTAATTCCACCTCTGAAACATCCCTTGCCTCATATCTTCCTCAGCACATCTACTGCTGAATGTACATTATGCTTTTGAGACACATAAACTTGCTTATTCCAACACACTCCTGGCTGGTCTCCCAAATTTTACCTTTTGTGAGCAACAGCCAAAACTCTGCTGTCTGAAAGCTAATATGCACCAAGTACCATTTATCCATCAGCACTGTGCTTGTTGATCTATGTTGGCTTCTGATCTGGCAGTACCTTAATTTTAAAATTATTGTGCTTTTTTTAAAATCCCTCCATGCCTCACCCCTCCCTTTCTTTGTAATCTCCTCCAGCTGTACCATGCTTTGAGATAGCTGTACTCCTCCAGTTCTGGCCTCATGAACATTTCCTTTTTCAATCAACTCCATTTACAGATGTGTTTTCAGCTACTGAGACCCTAAACACTGAAATTCTCTCTCTTGAGCTTGTCATGTCTCCTTCGTCCTTTAAGGCACTTATTAGAACCTACTGCCTTGATTAAACTTTTGGCTACCTGTGCAAATATTGCCTCATGCAGCATGGTATCAAATCTCATTTGATAATGCTCCGCTGAAGTTCTAGGGATGTTTTAATGTGTTAAAGGTGCTATATAAATACAAGCTGGGCTTACTGTAGGGTATTTTAATGTCATTTCTTCTGGAGTGCTGTAGTGTGTGATAATTGTGAGGGAGGGCACAATTGAATTCAATGATAACTCTGCATGGAATAATTTCACTAATCCAATGTAATATAACATTTTAAAAGGATGTCATACATGGATTCAGAAGAGCTTCTGAATTATTAGCAAATCATCATAATTAGTGGGAGAAGCTTTGGTTGAACTGTCTTGTACTGGTATTTCATGATAAAGCACTCATTGAATTTTCTTTATATAGATCCAATAAAACTTTTTCTTTTAATCAAATTGCAAAATGTCTGATTCCTTACCTTAAGAATTGGTTCCTCCAGCACTCATGCTAAGAATTTTTGGAGAGTTCCATATGGTACTTAGACAGAAAGTAGTCAGAAAGCAGGAGGTTCATTTGAAATTGTGTCCAGATGGGGAGAATGAATCAAATTAAAGAGTCTGTTTGAACATTGATTCCTGGGAGCATTTCCAGATGATCTAAAGGTATAGTGTCTGATCAGCCCTAAAACCAAAAGTCAGCTATTGGCTGGTTTCTTGTGTTAACTAGCTAAAGGTGCAGGTTGACTTCAACTGAAGTATTGATTTGACACAGACAGTGAAGATCAATCCCGGGTTTCCTGGGCTGCTGATGTGGAGAATGATTTTGTGAAGTTGAAAGATGTATAGATCTTGCATGAGATAGTCCAGATTATTATCAAACTTTCATAGCCCACTTTGACATGCTGGAGTCTTAGAAAGCTCAGGCAACGCGGAGGAGGAGGAATTCTCATCATTTATCTAAATCATTCACTCCTGTTACTTGGAACTAACATAGAAAATGCTGGAGAAAGACCGCAGGTCTGGCAGCATCTGTGAAGAAAGAAACAACATTAACATTTCACTGCTGAAGAAGAGTCATACTGGACTCGAAATGTTAACTCTGTTCCTGTCTTTACAGATACTGCTAGACATGCAGAATTTCACCAGCATTTTCCGTGTTAGTTCCAAGTACCAGTATTTGTTTATTTCAGATTTCCAGTATCTGCAGCATTTTGTATTTATTTGGTGTTTGGAGTTGACTGCTTTGGTAACTTAAAGGAATGCTCTACACTTTTTAGACATTCAACTTTAAATAAACATGTAGGTCTGTTGAGATGGAGTCTCACCCTTTATCAGCACTGAAAGTTGTTGTGACTTTCAGAATGCATTTCTTTAATAGATTCCATATAGAGTGGAAACAGGCCATTCACCCCAACAAGTCTATACCAATCCTCTGAAGGACAAAGACCCATCCCCCTTCCCTATCCCTGCTAACACACCCAACCTACAGAAAAACCGAAAGAACTGTGGATGCTGTAAATCAGAAACAAAAACAAAGTTGCTGGAAAAGCTCAGCAGGTTTGGCACCATCTGTGAAGAGAAAATCAGAGTTAATGTTTCAGGTCTGGTGACCCTTCCTCAGAACTGAGGAAGGGTCACCAGACCCAAAATGTTAACTCTGATTTTTTCCTTCACAGATGCTGCCAGACCTGCTGAGCTTTTCCAGCAACTTTGTTTTTGTTACACCTGACCTACACATCCCTGAACACTATGGATAATTTAGCATGGCCAATCCACCTAACCTGCATATTTTTGGACTGTGGGAGGAAAGCCGGGCACTCAGCAGAAAACCCATACAGACACAGGGAGAATGTGCAAACTCCACACTCTCACCTAAGGGTAGGATTGAACCTGGGTTCCTGGCACTGTGAGGCAGCAGTGCTAACCACTGATCCACTGGGCTACCTGGAGTGACATGTTGTTACATGAGGAATAGATATCAAGAGCTTCAATACCAGTGATATTTTCATGTACTAAATGCAAAAAAAAAATGAACTGATACGATACAAATTAAACTTAACACCAGTCTCTGGCGTGATTCCTGAACTTTTCTTTCTGTAGCACATCCTAAACAGTCATGGGTAAAGTCAGCAGTGTCTGTAAATTTGCAGTCTTCAGCAAATGACTGATGCACTAGTTTCCCCATAGGTTATCTACTGTGGAATGAAGTGACTCTGTAATTATTTCAATGGCAGAATTCACCAAAATTCATGATATCATTGATGCAATCCTTGTAGATTGACAGGTCTTTACATAGAAACCTGTGACTTTGGAAAATTGAAAAATTTCACCCCAATAATTTTTTCATATCAAAATAAGACCATGCAAACAAATAGCTACTACCCGGGAAGACATCCGATACTTTCATCGTAAGGCAATTCATTTTACTCAAATTGGCTGATGCAGAAAAATGATTACAACAATAGTTTTCAGGAGACCTCAAGTAACATGTACTCCCCCGCACATTTCCCACCCCCACCTCCACCATCACCGGTTCCACCACCACCACTACCACCACCGCCATGCTGGCCCTAATACTTTTTATCGAAATGAAAATAACGGTTCAATGTTTCCCAAATTTTTCCCACTGTGACCCTACATCAGGACTTGAAAATTGTTGAGACACCTCAATGAGAACTGAGCACACAGGGTGCAGGGGCTCTGTTATAGTGGAAGCATATTGCTGTTATAATTTGGTTGGAGCTTCATGGTGGCTAATGCTAGCTCAGAACACACTTGAGGTCCCATCCATCATTTTGAGATGCTTTCTCATAAATGGTCTCAACAATACTGTGGAGGTGACTGGCAACAGAAGGACTGAACTCTTCTAATATTTGTACTGCTCAAGTTGGTCAAAAAGAAGGAAAGGATATCTTTTCTTGAAATTATAGACAAATAATTGATGTCATTTATGCAATGTTAGCGTTCAATTGCAATTCCAGTTGTCGGTGTTCAGTCTTAATTTAGTACTATTTCTGTTAGTGATACTTTCTCTAGTTTTTACAGATGTCTTTAAAATTGAAAAACATCCCCAACAGACAGAGAAAGGTTACAGAATACCCAGCTACTCCATGACTGATTGACTGTGAGAATCAGGTGCATGCAAAGGTCCTGGCACCTCTTGGGGAATTATGAAACAGTCAGGCAGGCATTACATTAACCAGTAAAGGTTTTCCTGATAATAAGGAAGGTGAGATTTCAGGTACCTTGTCCAGTGAGCTGAGCAAACAGGAGGAATTGATTGCACTTTACAGACTGAGATTCATGATTTTGACATCTCCAAAGAACAATGCCATTCTCTTAGAAATACAAGGTAATTATTTTAGCCATGTTAACTCATAAACACTTTGTCTAAAATGTTTCAAAAGTACTGTGACCTGCAAACATGCAGAGATATAATCTATTCAATAGATTGATTGTCTAATGCTATCTGTTTGTCATCTATCCAAGGAATATAAATTAATCTCACTAATTTATTTCAATCTCGGACACTGCTTCAAACTATAAATTTACAATCACTATAGTTAATTTCCAATCACTACTTACAGCTAAGTTACTGCCACATAACTGCCTGTTTACTTGGTCAAGCAGATGTATTTACTAATTATTTCTATATTTAATGTTTACATGTTGCTAACTATGATCCTATGAATAATAATCAATCTTAGCTCATAATTTTGATGCTAACTCCTTCTTTGGCCATTTTTTAAAAAAATTTAATTCTTCATTCAGTACTTTGAGATATTCTTAATGGGGAAGGCAAATACAAATTGTCTCCTATCTGGTTAATTTAATTAACTTTAACCAAATTATTCATTCCTCGGCATACAACAGATCAAAAATTAAGCTGAAAGGTTAAGAATCTGTCTGTTGTGTTTGATAAGAATTGTTGTCAATGTATTGATGCCAGTGTTCATACAAGAGTACAATTTTACAAAATATGTTATTAACCTTAATTATTTAATACATTAAGCATGATGCTTTTAGCAGGCCACAGTATTTAACCATTTTCCAATTTGTTTGTTAGCCTATGACCGTTTGGTATTGGTTTTATTGGGCGTGGTGGCAGCATCAATGTGACAAAGAGTGATATGGTACGTCAGCTCTGGTCTCCTCAGAGACTCGACTTCCCTGAGTCCCAGCATTAACTTGTCAACGACGGACTTGGAAGAAAAGGGAAATCAATTACTTTTTAGCTCTGCTATTCAGCTCTAAGTCATCTCATTGCAGAAAATCTAATGATTGCAAAATCAAAGTGCTCTTATTTGCCTTTAAGCAGTACAAACATAGGAATTCATGAAATGGACATGCTGATAACAGAAAGACTTTAGCCCATGACAAGTTAATGAGGGGAGGAGCTATTTGATCTCATCCATCATTGTATTAAGAATTTAACTTCAAAGGTTGCGTTTGTATTTTTGCTCACATGGGATACATCATTTCCTGCTAAGAGTTGCAACCTGGGGGAACACCAAGATCTGTCCCGAGAACAGTGTCATTTATAGCCATGAGATTATTCCACATGGGAAAGAAAACAGAAATATTAGAGATAAATGTACTGGGCACACTTATTCTATACTGGGCAGATACTAGGCTCCAGTCAGATCTAAAGAACATACAAACTTGTTTTTACTGCAATGCAATAGGGATGTTTTATTCCAAAGCTGTGTACTCTGTAAGAACCCAAAACAAAGCTGAACACGCTACAAACCTGGCTGATGAGTCACCAATGTGATTCAACAATGTTCATGTGATTCACCTCTTAAAGGGACACTGTCCCATTATAACCCTAACAATAATACATAACAATACTGGAGCTCCATTTTGAAGTATATTAGGTGCTACACCTAGTGTTCATCATTCACAAGTTTTACTGCTTTTTGCTTCTGATCACAATTAAAATATTTTACACAATGAATACAGTGTTGAGTGCTTGGATTGTTTTGCAGGCACACTTGGCAGCCAGTCTAGAACTGGTAATATCCCACTAACTGCCATGAGCTGATTGGGCAATCAATATATGGAGAGGTAGAAAGCGTCCATTGAGGGACAAATGAAATTAGATCACTGGCTATCTGTTTAAGTATTTTAACTGGTGGGCCACTCTTCACAGCATTAGTTCAGTGCTCTACCAGAGGAGTAACTCAGATTTTGCTACAAAATTCTGACTCAAATTCACAAACCACTCAGATGAATTGAGAGTGTAGCCATTTTTGTAATCTCCTCCAGCCCCAGAACCCTTCAAGATCTCTGAGCTCCACCACTTCTGGGGTCATGCATGTTACTGCATTTTATATCTCCATCTCTGGTGGTTGTACCTTCAATATTGCAGTTCCTAAAGCTTTGGAATTCCCTCCCTAAACTGTTTGCTCCTCTCTCTATCTATTTTTTTTAAGATGCTCCTTAATTCCACCCCTTTGACCACACTTTTTCCTACCTGTCCTATTATAGCTTATGTTGTTATGTCAAATATTTTTATAGCACGCATGTGAAATGCCTAAAAATGGTTTAAAGGACATCATCTTCTTCCATTAAAAAACCTGTTGATACTTGGGTGAATTGAAGATATCAAAATCACCCTTAAGCGATTTTTGTTAGGCAAGAGTTTTAAAGATTACTGCTCCATAAGACCATAACACCATAAGATATAAAGATAGACTGTATTCTATCCCTCTTGAAATGAATGCTAACATTGCATTTACCTTCCCAACTGCATGTTAACCTGCATGTTAACCTTAAGAGGATCCTGTACTTCAGCTTTTCACATTTAGAAAATAGCCTGTGCCTTTATTCTTCCTTTCATAACCTCACACTTTCTGACATTGTATTCCATCTGCCACCTCTTTGCTCCCTCTCCTAGTCTGTTCAAGTCCTTCTACAGGCTCCCTGCTTTCTCAACATTACCTGTCCCTGCGCCTATCTTTGCGTCATCTGCAAACTTAGCATAAATACTGCCAGTTCTTTCGTCCAGATCATGAATAGCTGAGGTCCTAACATTGACCCCTATGAACTCCACTAGTCACCGACTGCCATCCTGAAAAAGACTTCTTTATCCCCTCGCTCTGCCTCTGCCAGTCAGCATATTCGCTATCCATGCCAGTACCTTGCCCCACGCCATAGGCTCTTATTTTAGTTTGCAGCTTCCTGCATGATACCTTGTCAAAGGCCTTCTGGAAATCCAAATAGATCACATCCACTGGCTCTCCTTTGTCCAACTTGCTTGTTACCTCCTCAAAGAATTTTACAGATTTGTCAGGCATTTGTCAAAGGGTGTAATGGAGTTAAGATACAAATCAGCCATAATCTGGCTGAATGTGCAACAGGCTCAAAGTGCTGAACAGCTATCTCTTATTCCTATGTATTGACTCATTCACCATCCAGTGTTGAATATTCAGTCCCAGTTATTATGCAGCTCAAATACAAGTTGTTTTGCATTCAGTCTCTGTCACATGCCAAAAGAGGATTTGTCATTTCAAGACATCTATAATGGGTAGTGCCTCAGGTGACGGATGTTCTATCAGTTGAGACCAGTTTATTGGATGGACACTGCAGCAATAGTCAGTCCAACATGCAAAGATCCTGGATCCAAACACCTAGACTGTAGAAGCCTTCCTCTTGGAACATCTGGCCACAATGACGATATTGAGAAAATGATGTCACTCGATTAATACTGCATGACAATGTCTGCAATGAAATCACTTTCCATGAGTTTTCTTGGTATTTAAGGGACTAGGTAAACTTGTCCTCTTGGGATTAAAATCTGTATTGACCTGTATTGAACTGTTTGTTTTAATGCATTGTTTCTGCTCATCCATGTTCGAGTCTGATTCTCTTTGGTTGAGAGACTGTGCGAAAACACCATGGTAGATCTGCTAAATATCATATATTTTGAAAGATTTCTTTGACTGCATTGAAGTGTTTGGTGACTGGAACTGGGCAACAAATGCTGTCCTGGTCAACAAAACCAGCATCCCATGATGATTTCAAAAATGTAATATGCACTGTTAGACATGCATTTTTCACAAATTATCTGGTTATTGCTGATTGTGGGGTGTTGCTGTGTGCACATTAGCTGCTGTGCTTCCTACATTGCAGCAGTAATTACACTTCAAAAAAATTGTTGATTATCTGTAAAGTGTTGGGGTTGTGTTGAGGTTGTGAAAGGTGCTGCAGAAATACAAGTGTTTCTCTTATTGAAGAGCTGTGACAATTTTTTTTTTAACACAGGAAGAGTAGTGAGAAAACCCATTGACCAAAGGAAATCATAATCAAATAAAAATCAAAACTGAAATTTAAACTCAGGTTCTCCAAATGTCTTCCAAGCAAATCTACTCTGAACATTTGATTTTGGCAAAATTATATTTTACAAAAGCTCTGAGATTCAAATCACATTATTTCACAAGAAAATCAAGGTCTTACCTTAGGAAAGGATAAGTGATCTTTTTACAATGAAGTCATAGCATTCTGAAATAAGCAGATAATTATTTTGATTTCAAATGTGTGGAACTTACCTGAATATAGAAAATGAGGCAAGTATCAAAACATATTTGTCTAAGGGATTAGATTATGATGAAAGATTAGAAAACCATCCTTGCATTCCCCAGAATATAAAATGTTACGAGCTGGTTTGTTGATACTTTGAAGATTTTGAAATGACTTGATAGTGTAGATAAAGACAAACTTTCCCCTTATGAGAGAATCTAGGACAGGGACAGAACCTTAAAATCAGATTGTAATCATTCAAGACAGAAGTTAGGAGTCACCTTTCTGTGCGAAGAATGTTAGAAGTGTCAAACTCTTACAAAACACAGTTGATCTTGCTCAACTAATGCACTGGTTAGAGAGCCTTGACTAGTTCCATTCTTACCTGCCTAATCAGCACCAGAGAATCACTTGCAATGGCTTCTCTTTCTCCTACTACATCATTACTTTTGATCAAAAACGTTTTGGGTCCGGTGACCTTTCCTCAGAACTGACCAGAAACATTAACTCCGTTTTCTCCTCCACAGATGCTGCCAGACCTGCTGAGCTTTTCCAGCAACTTTGTTTTTGTTCCTGATTTACAGCATCCGCAGTTCTTTTGGTTTTCATTACTTTTGATGTCTTCCAAGGATTTATCCTTAGCCCCCTTTAGTTCCCATCTGCAGTCTGTTCTTCAGCAACATCATCTAAAAGCACAGTGTTATTTTTCACGTGCATGCTGACACTACTACCTCACCAGCATCATTCACAACTCTTCCAATGTTGCTAAATCTTCAGACCACTTATCTTTCATCCATTACTGGATAAGCAGAAATTCCCTCAATTAAAGTTTGTTAATGCTGAAGCATTGTTTCTTGTCTCCGTTCCAAACTCAGTTCCCTAATTTTCAACCGCAACCCTCTGCCTGGCAACAGTCTAAGATTAAGTCAATCTGTTCACAAACTTGGCGTTGCATTTCACCCTAAGATGGACTAATGACTTCACATTTGAGCCAGTATGCAAGCATTAGAATCATAGAGTCATACAGCATGGAAACAGACCCTTCGGTCCAATTTGTCTATGCTAACCAAGTTTCCCAAACTAAATTAGTCCCATTTGCCTGCATTTTGCTCATATCTTTCTTAACCATTCCCATTCATGTACCTATCAAAGTGCCTTTTAAATTTTGTAATCACTTGCTCTGGCAGTTCTTTCCACATATGAACCAGCCTCTGTGTGAAAAGGTTGCCTCTTAGGTCCCTTCTAAATCTTTCTCCTCTCACCTTAAAATTATGGCCCCTAGTTTTTAACTCTTCAACCCTGAGGGAAAGACCTTTGCTATTCACTTTGCCCCTCATGATTTCATAAATCACTATAAGATCACCTCTCAAATTCCTATGCTCCAGGTAAAAAAATCCCAGTTTATCCAGCTTCTCATTATAATTCAAACCCTCCAGTCCTGTTAACATCCTTGTAAATCTTTTCTGCACCTTCTCCAATTTAATGATATTCTTCCTATAGCAGGGTGACCAGAACTGTACACAATACTCTAAAAGTGGCCTCAACAACATCCTGTACAACTGCAACATGACATCCCAACTGCTAAGCTCAAAAATCTGAGCAATGCAGGCAGCGTTCCAAACACCTTCTTTGCCACTCCGTCTCCCTGTGACACAACTTTCAATGAAGTATGTGCCTGAACCCCTCGCTCTCTCTGTTCTACGACACTCCCAAGGACCCTACCATTTATTGTGTAAGTCCTGCCCTTGTGTATCTTACCAACATGCAACACCTCGTATTTATCTAAATTAAACTCCATCTGCCACTCCTCAGCCCATTGGCCCGTTCTTAAAACTGCTTATTTCCACCTCTGCAGTGTTGGTCAGCTTTGCACCATCTCAGATCATTTGTTGCTGAAACCCTAATCCATGCTAATAATTACCTTTGTATGCAACTATTCCAGCATACTCCTGATTAGTCTCCTACATTTTATCGTCCATAAATTTGAGATCATTCAAAACCCTGTTATCCATCCATACCTTAACTGCAGCAAGTTCCATTCCCCTATCACCCATGTGCTTGCTGACCTTCATCAGTTCCTGGTTTAGCAATGTCTTGACAAAAAACTCCCATTCTTGTTTTCAAATTCTTCATGGCATTGATCCTCCCTATCTCTCTCGTTCACAAGACTAGGAGGTATTTGTACTCCTGTAATTCTGCTATCTCATGCATTGTTATGATATCCATGGAGACTGATAACCTTTTACAAAGAAATCTAAACTTACAGTTAACAGTTGCAATAATCACTCAGCAAGATTTCACATTTTAAGACATTTACTATAATAAAGGAGAAAAAAGCACTATTGTCTAAATGCTATCCTTGTAGTCAATTTATCCTAAAACGCAACAGAATACACACAGTTTTTATTTTTAGTATGACTTAGAAAACACATTTCATACACTGTCCCTCAAGCAGACATGTAGTTCTCTCAAAATCAGTCCAAAATGATTCTTCATTCCAAAATGTTTACTTTTGGCCGAGTGGATTATCACTGGACTGTTAATCCAGAGACCCAGGTAATGTTCTGGGGACCCAGGTTCGAATCCTGCCATGGCAGATGGAGGAATTTGAATTTAAATAAAGAAACCTGGAATTAAGAGTCTGACGATTGCCATGAATCCATTGTCGATTGCTGGAAAAACCCATCTGGTTCACGAGTGCCCTTTAAGGAAGAAAACTGTCATCCTTACCTGGTCTGGCCTACATGTGACTCCAGGCCCACAGCAATGTGGTTGATGCTTAACTGCCCTCTGGGCAATTAGGGATGGGCAACAGATGCTGCCTAGCCAGCGACGCCCTCATCCCGTGAACGAATAGAAAAAGAACTTTTATTCTTTTCCTATCCCAGCCTAGAAACATTTAACTCCTGAACTGTCTTTCACGGTGTCAATTTCATGAGACTGCTCCCTGGACAAAGCTAGGCAAATCTTTCAACTCAGTTTTAAGTCCAGTCAAATTTCTTCTTTTAAATCTAAGTATTACTTACATTGTTACCTATATTCCCATGCAGCGAACCATGAAGACTTTGTTGGCCTCAAGCTGTTTCCGTTCTCCTGAATCAAATAAGACTCAAAAAATGATATTCAGTGTGTTCTAGGAAAGCCTGTAATCTGATCTTTACAATGGCTTCCTCTACATCCTTCTCAATGGCAACATTAATAACATGAACAGCATATCTGCATAGAAATAATAAATGTAAACTAGATATCCTTGACAGCCTAATTCTCTTGTACATTGGAACTAAAATGACTCTTTAAGGCACAACTTTTTAAAATGCAATATTCTCAACACTTTTCTGTGACTTTGGAGACTCACAGTCTCTACTGTTAACATACAGGCTGTTGCCATTGTCTCCAAATGTGAATTCCATGCACCTTCTTCCCAGTGAAATAATCTAAGCCTTCCTTTGGTAAAAAATTAAACTGTCAGGCAGACTTCAGAACAAGTCACATGAACTTTTTCCTTTTTTACTTCAATTTAATGACACAATAAACATAATAAGCTCATAATTTTATCAGCATTCCCAAATATGATTGGTACATCATTAGTTGATGTGCCCTCAATCATCTAGGCCCCAGCTTCTCTAATTCCCTTTTTCCATTCCCCACCTCTGTCTCTTTACCACACTTTCCTCCTTTAGGTTACTTCTTAAAACTTACGTCCTTGACTAAACCTTTGATCACTTGACCTGATGTATCCTGATGTGGTTTGTGTCATACTTCATGTTATAACTCTCCTATGGACTGCCTGGTGATGCTTCACTTCAGCGCCGGCATTATTTAGATATAAGTTGTTGTTGATGTTTAAAATCTCAGATTGATAAATTTTGTGAGCTCAGACTATTAGGAATATAAGCATCAGCAGATGAATGGATTTAGAAGACAGAACATCCATGATTTCATTGAATATAACAGACTCCAGTGGCTGAAAGACATCCTTCTCTTTTTACGTTTCAGAAGTATGGGCACTGATTGTAGCAATAATATTATTCAGATGTAAGGTTATTTAAGACAAAAACTAATTATCAATCAAACAACCATTGTTCACTGATTGTAGACAATTAATAGTAAGAAAGACACAGCTAGTAACTATATAGTGCAAAAGTCATTGACCAACTGAAATTTAAAACAAAGATAACAACGGCAGTCTTGGTTTTAATGTTTTCCTCTCAGAGAAGCATGCTCAGTGCTGTGCTTGCAGCTTTTCAGCCTCTCTATCATTGTCCATTGATGGGTTTCTGTGGTTCAGAAAGAGCTGCAAACCTCTACACTTCTGGGGGAAGTCTGATAGTTAGTCAATAGCATTAGCCAGCAATATGGCTTGCACTGGTGTAGAACAAGATCAATACTGGAAAGTAAAAAGTCTAATAAGTTGACATGACCATCCTCAGCTGGTCTCACGTTACCAGAAATGAGTTTTTGTAAGGAATCAGCGTCAATGCCGGTTATTCACCCCACACAGTGATTTCTTGACTAAGATTTATTGCCCTCTGTTTTGTGGGCAATTCGGAATAAACTAGTGAACAGGAGAAAAGAAAATCATTTAGATTAAATGAACACAAAACTAGACTAAAGCTACAATTGTGGTTTTGACTTAGTTTTAAGCATTGGAGTATTTTATCTCCTTTTCATTAAAGAAACCATTGTTTTAAGGATCTTTATGTATATTAAACAGACTATGCAAAACAGAAAATTGAATTAGTATAAACTATACATTATGAATTTACTGTGGTAGTTTCTACTGCCAAAACATCTATTTAAGTATTGCTTTAAATTTGGTCTTTTCTAATTGAACACAGCTAATGTAAGATGTGCACCTCTGTGCACTATATATAACAAAATCATCAAACTGTTCTTTCTAAATTAGCTCATGATTCTGTTGCATAAAACACACAGAGGGAATCTTCCTCCTTAACAATTACTAAGCCAGTGGGCTCCAAACAGTATTTTACATAGGAACACATAAATCAAACATTTCAGAAGAAAGCAAATTAAAACTGTGTGACAGCTCTGTCAGGCTTTTGAGTGTTGCCATTTTAAAAAAGGTCAAATTAAAAAGTCATTGGTTTACTTTGCGATAGCATTGTGATGTTTCTGAGCATCTGCAGAATATGACCAATTAAATCGAAGCTGATACTAAACTGGAAACATAGCATGCTGAAGAATGTAAATCATCACATAATTAAACATGACCCTGATATTCAAGAAGTTAATAGAAACTTCACCCAATATCTCTTCGTAAGTGGGATTTATAAGATTTCAAAATAAAGTGGAAGAGAGGGTTACAATTCTTCATTGTGTTTTTGACCACCTTCTTTACCATTGAGGACAAGGGCTCATATATTCGTTTCACAATGGGACAGAGTTTACAGGAATATTACTAGGTTTTCACCAACATGTCAAAGGTTTTTGGCTTAGAGATTGTAAGAAATGCTTCCAGACCATTCAAAGGTCATCTCAGATCTGCAATGTTTCTCCACCAAATCAATTTTGAGGTAAAAAACACAGTAAGTCTTGTGCAGATCTGCATTATGCATGGTCTCAGCTCACCCTCCCACTGGAGCCTTATCAGTATTAGTTAGGAATATAGGCAAATCTTGTCAGTTGCTTGTGAGTAATCAATAGACAGGTTCAAGGCATTCATTTTCACATACCGTGAATGTGATTGGTTACAAAGTCAAGTGAACATTTCCTTCCCTGCAACATCCAACAAGAATTTATAAAAATTACAGTAATCTTTACACAATGCTCTTATCTTAATGGCATGTGTACAAAGATGCAATGCCATTATCATGCTTTTTTGTCCAGTAAGAGCTGTGCTATGGGAAATATCTTGTTATACGGTTTGGGTCAAATTTTGTTTGCTAATGCACCTACAATGTTCCTTGAGAAAATATACTAAAGCTGTTACATAAATGTAAATTATCATTGTGGTCATCTGTTAATGCCCAAGATTCAAATTTCATGCAGTTGGGACAAAATAAAAGGCTAAATGTCTCCTGAATGTCCT
This sequence comes from Rhincodon typus, assembly GCF_021869965.1. NCBI lineage: Eukaryota > Metazoa > Chordata > Chondrichthyes > Orectolobiformes > Rhincodontidae > Rhincodon > Rhincodon typus. Next base: position 23,475,494 of record NC_063334.1, on the reverse strand, counting down.
CTTGTAAGCGTAATTTATTGCCAAAGTCTAGGGGCTGTCTGGCCTACTGTCTTCATTGTTTATTTATTTGATTTGTTTTACATTCACCTTTTCTTTCGGCTCAAAGTGGTTCAAAATGCACAGCTGGACTCTGGACTGAGTGACAGCCTTGGCCTGCACCTAATTGGAAGTGGAGACATCCTAGGAGGCTAACCTTTTTGCTGCACCTTGCCGAGTTTAAGGTCTGTTTTCCTTTATCTCAGCATCTGACACAAACAGGTAGAGAAGACAAATAGGGTAGTGAATCTGGCTCAGTTATGAAAGGGTTCAATGGGGTAGATGCAAAGAAGGTGGTTCCATTTGTGGGGAAAACAAAACAATGATCATGACTGTAAATAACCTAGAATAGATTCAGTGAGGAATTCAGGGGAAATTTTATGCAGAACATGACAAGAATGTCAGAGTCCTCAGCATAGGAGTAGATGAAGTGAGAAGTATAGAAGCATTTAAGGTAAATCTAGACAGACACATATGGGAGAAAGGAATATAAGGATAGGGTGAGATGAAATAAGGGCATGAAGAAGCTCAGGTGGTGGGCCAAGTTCAATACAGATAATCGGGCCATTTGGCCTAATTGTACAGTTTACTCCACATAACGCTGCTGAATCCGCTCTCCTGCCATCACAACCTGGCGTCTACCGAGTACCCACTGCTGTCACTATTCCACTTCAGGCGTAGCATCATCTCACTCTCAGTTGAAATACTTAGCTGGACCATTACTAGAACATTAGCCATCTGTGGTACCAAACACTCACTCTGCAAAAAGGAAAAGAAAACTGACACCGTTCATAATTGCAATCTGAGTATCCTGTATAGGGAGAAATGTTCCAAAAATGTCTGGATTTATTGTACTTCAATTACAAAGTGAAAATTAAACAATAAACTTCGGATTCCCCAAATCTACCAAGCAATAACAACCAATCCCTCCCCTACACACTAATTAACAGTTGGCATAAGGGAGCTGTATTTAAGCTAAGAATCTTGGAAGAGACTTGAGCTAATTGTTGCTGTGTTTGAATTACATTTCCAAATGGAATTTATTATTACTAGACTTGAGTATATGTGTTTTTATATATGTGAGAACAGTTAGTGTCAAGTGGGATAAGGAAAATAAATTGATAAAAAAACTAATTATACAACACTTCATTGTAATTTCTAGAGCATTGATGATGAAAAATTGGCACGAATCTTCTATATTGTTTTGAAATTGTAATATTTAATGTAATATAAAAACAATCAAATATAGCTTTTGGATTTAATTGATTATTGTGCATAGTTGGAAAGAAGAAAGGCTGACTTTACAAATGTGACTCCAACTCTCAAAACTAAGAATACTTCCTCTCCTTGAACACTCATTTGGAGCATCACAATACTATTGGGTCATTTTTTTGGGCTCATCCTCTTCACCTCATCACCATTCACAGCCAAGTAACAGGGGAAATTTGCTGAAAGGGGAGTATCATTTCCACACAGCTATTAACCAAGGGTTGCCTTGTATAAGGTTCAGGAATAGGGCTTGTGTGCCCTGGAATTAGAGCCATGCAGATGAGGAGAATATTTAAGAGGCAAACACCTGTATTTGTACTCTTTTCTGCAACCCTCATGCACTTTGTATGGTATGATCTGCCTGTACAGCACACAAAACATTTTTCACTGTATCTTAGTGCACGTGACAACAATCAATCAATCAATGAATCACCTATTTGAAAAGCACCTACTGTATTTCAATTATTTCTTATCCAAGCTCCCAGGCAAAGGTCAGATCAATCAAACAAAAACACATTCAGCACATGTATCACACTTTCTTTGAGCACTTAAAATGCACTGTCAGGAGCACATTATTTAATAGAAATTTTTGAAATTTTGTAATTACAAACGATGGGTTCTTGTATTTCGAAATGGGATCTGGTTAATGCTCACTGCCTACATCTATAATGTAGTCGCGAGTCAGGTGTAAATAAAGCGAATCGCATTTTTTTTTGGTTTAATTTTAATGCCAGAACCGTAAGTGGGAGATTTTCAGCACCCCGTTGCAAACTGGATAGAAAGTTTGTTGGAAATCCGACAAATCAAAATAGAGACAGAGAGGAACCAAAGAGATGAAAGATTGCGATATGAATTGGGCAGGAACTGTAGAGTTCGTCAGGTGAATCTAACCTATCGGTGGGGTGGGTATGAAACTGCTCCAAAGGGAACCGGTGGAAGACAGTGGAATATAACCTATGATAGAAAGAACAAGGCGTACGGTCAGGAGTACTAGAAGACCAGAAATAATTAAAAGTATTTCCTTGAAAAAGTTTCCCCGAATTCCTCATTGGATTTATTCTAGGTTATTTTATAGTCGTGACCATTGTTTTTGGTTGCACCACAAGTGAAACCATCTTCTCCATGTTTACCATTTTGAACCTTTTTAATTATACAGCCTACATTGACCGTCTTCTCTGCTTGCTCATGCTAAATGCTGACACAAATGCTATAAAGTCACCACCGAAAAGCAGCAGGATGATCCCAGGAAAACTCCATGAAATGATAAATTGAAAACGAGACAGAGAAAAACACCCACAGATTATCAACGTGCCCTCAGCGCTTGAGGCATTTGGGATTTCTTTGGGGGAGGAAGGTGGTGGCAGCTGTACCAATTTTGGGTACACAATACATTGGTTTCTCGGAGTCACTATTGCATTCAGTGAACAATCTCTGCAAAGAGTGGGCATCCGCATATGCTGGCGGGACAACAATATTCCATGGCCCTGTTATTTGACCCCTAGTCCTGTTAGAATGCGCTTAGTATCAAATCCGTTTATCAAAAATCTGTTTCACATCACATATTCAAAACTTAGAGTTCCATGACCAACTACAGCACTATTTTACTTAATACAAAAGGGAGCAAATCAATCTGATATATAAACCTCTCCACAAATGAAAGTATTACTGGCAGCAACTTGTTGGGAGAATGGTGGGGCTGTTGGTCGTCTTGATGGTTCGCGCCGCGTCCCCCCAAAATCAAAGCAATCCAAATCGTCCTAGAAAGTACCCATCATCGGTTAGAAAATTGAAAATATATTTGTGGAACATATATTTGTTTTTTATGACTTTGCAACTCTCCCGAAGTTGAAGCAAGCTTGGTCCAGTGCCAGGTCTATGCTCCCAATCCCCAGCAAGAGCCGAGAATGATCATTCCCTGTTGTTAAAAGTATTGTTGTCACAAACGCTTGTTTTCTAGTTTTCCGGTGGTTAATTATCCTCGTGTAATGTCAGAATTGGCAGCGATCCCTTTCAGTAATAATACAACCTGACGAAAGTTTTACTTTAATTTCTGACCTAGACAGTTTTAAAGTGGCTGAAGGTTCATTTTTTACATAATTACTATGTTCGGCGATACATTAGGATCAGCTGATTTATAATGTCCTGGTCGAACATTGTTTTCAGTAATATTGGAATTTCAGGATTTTTGCCAATCACATTCATGCGGATCATGACTTCATGAGGATTACATTCCGTGTTTCTGTCCATTTATGGTGATTGAATAAGTCCAACTTTTTGTATTATTACACAGTATTCAGGAATTTGTTTCTGACATATCCTGTAATCCCACCCTTTTTGGTTGAAAATTCATTATAATTTATGACCAAGTGGATAGGATTGTGGATTTATGACGCAAGCTTTCTAATTTTAAAACGTTGGAAGATATGGAAGACAGTCTACTCGCTAATGATTGCACATGTTCAGCACCATTTGCGACTCCTCAGATACTGACTCCTCAGTCCGTGTTCAAATGCAACAAGATCTGGACAATATCCAGGCAATTTTTTTTTTAAAATGAGGAAATTCCGTTCGCATTCAGTAAGTAGACAGCATCCACGTGATAATACTACATTTAAACCAAGGTTGTAAACCGAATTATAAATTTGTCAAAAATACAAACAAATCCTATAAACTTTTTAGAACGGTATATTTCGGATCAATGTTGGAAATCGACTATTTTGTTTTAACGGTTAATAGCTTCATTGATTGAAGTTCCACCATTACGGTTTAAGCAAATATTTCAGAGCACTCACAAATCCTGCAATGTAGTGTTTTCTTTTCGTCAAAATATGTTGAGCATCTTGCCATATGTTCTCATCGTCAATGCAGGCCTGACAGAGATCGGCCTCTCAGGTGGAAAGAGATTCACGAAATCAAAGGGCAGTGGATCTGAATGAAGGAGCTCCAGTAGCAGATGAGCAACAAGATTTCAGCGTACCTATAATGAGTGGCTGCTAATGCAAGTGCTCATTAGCCTCCATCACGTTCCATCTTAGTACTGCAATCAGTCTCTAACATGTGATCTATAACATGTTAGCCCAAGAATCTGAAACATATGCAAACATCATTGAAAACATCAGTTTTGAGAGAAGTCAAAGTATGAAATGGATTCAGGCCTCTTGGTCAGATGCGGAACAGCTAGGTACAGGATTTTTTTTTACAAAAAAAGACAAAGACACATCTGCCAGTGACTGATAAATCTTTAATATAAAAATTGTACAAGAATTCTGATACAAATTACAAGAGGTATTTGGACAAAATATGAATAAAATTCCATTTACATCCCAAACCCTTATGCATTTTATGCAAAAACCAGAGACAGAATATAGTACAGAAAGTACAAGGAGGACAATTTCAAATAAAAAGAGGACTTTTCTCCAAACTACTAAATGGAAAAAAAAACTTCTTGTTTTTCAGTACATACAGTATTTATGAAACTACCAATGTCATGATTATTAGATCAAAGTGAAGCAGGCTTTTCAATTCCCCAGGTACAGCCATACTTTGTAGAGCATACTGTGACTACTCAAGCATTAGAAGCAGTGCATCAACTTTCACATACAACAGAGCAAACAAACTGAAAACATCATTAAACAAGAGAATTACAATGAAAAGTTCTTCGAAATGAAGCAATGGGGTTTTAAGACTTTTGTTTAAAAAATCTGTAACAGTTCTTAAACTGCAGCCAATAATAGAATGGACTTTCTTCGCCTTTAAATTGTATGTGGCAAAAATACATTGATACGTAATTACAAAAAAAACTTGAAGGTGTGTATTAGCCCAGGTCCTGCCCTGTCCATCACATCTGTGAGCACGTCAGTCTGGGGAGTCATTATCCCGAAATACAGAAACAACTACTTACCTAAAAATAATTGCATTAGATTCATAGCTGTATAATATGAGAAACACTTAATACTACAACGTGTAGAATACAGTCTTATAAGTTATTAGGAGTCTTTTTTTTCAAAGTTCATTTTTTGTAACATCAGCAAAAAAAATGAAGAAGTCTGGTATTTGTTAGTTGGGAGTCGCCAGACATAGAGTACTGAACTATACCCCTGTGAATAATTTTAAAAACACTGGAACAAAGCGTAGGTGGTGAGTGAAGTCTTTGTACTGCGGCTCAGGAGTGTCTTTGTTTAGCTCTCATTGGTAGCTCTTTTTCTCTGCTCAAGATGTGATGATTTAGTTGTAATACCGTCGGGTCGAAGTGACTCTGCACAAGCATTTCTGGGACTAGGTGAGGCATATTGCTGGTATTAATAACTACTTTTTGGGATATGTGTTCTAGCCTCTGAGCATTCTACTGCATGGAATGACAGTGATAATGTTGTGGCTTACCGCAAAAAGAACAGGCTCTCTTTTATAAATCCAGATACGGAATTAATTAAAGCCACTGCTGAACTTGCAGCCAGAAGTCTCAGAAACTTTCTGATGTCGGTGTGTGACGTTATCAGGCTTGGTTATCAGTGTTGGACAATGGGGCCACTCTGAAATGTCAACAACACTGGCTACAAGCGGGACTATTTTATACCTGCACATTTCGCAGTCCTAAACAAGTTACTATTATAGATTCGGTCTCTATTGATCCCTTTTGAAACACATTTGCACTGTTGTCCGTGAAGTTTGGAACAACACTGTAGCCTCATGCCTCCACAGAGGGGCAAAAATCTGATCCACCCTGCGTGGCTGTGAATAGCACAAACATCACAACATTGCTTTGCAATGAAGTCCTGTCCACTGTGTTCCGCAATGGACACGCCAGCTCTGAGCACCCTATCATTCTGCACTCTAATCCACTGCAGCTTTAAAGACAGACAAGAGCTGTCAGCCGCAGCATTTCTCTGTGGAGCTTTTGCCTAACAAGTCATCTTGTTACTGTCTGTCTCCTATCAGCCAAGAGCAGCTCTGGCAGCCCCTGGGTTGCCTCCCAAACTTCGAGCTGGGACCTCCGATCGCTCACCGCATTGCAGATGCATGCATCAGTAAGCTTCAGGGACAGGCTGAGTTCCTGTACTCAATTTTCCCTTCACATACGATAAACAGGCAATTACACATCCTCTTGTACTTGATGGCCGCATGCTGAACTTAAGTGTACACTATTAGTCTATGTCCCAGTAGGGACGGCTGAGTAAGTGTGTGGAGGAGCTGAAGAGGGGTGGGGGGTGTCGATGCTAGAATGTGTCAGAATCTAGCCATCAACATTTACATCCTTCAAGGCCATAACGTGACACGTGAATAATTAGAACTGGGGTTAAATGACAGGGAATACTAAATTCTTCCAATGTTCCAGCATTAAATTCCCTGGTTTGTTCAGCATTTCCTCTGGTCCAATACATACTAAATACACACTTTTCTGCAATACAGCTTTTGTCTTTTCCTAACAGATTGTTGAGAAGCAGTTGTGACACTCTCGAATAAAAATCCCAACCACAACACTGAAGAAAGCAGCTGATGAAAGCTGAAGATTACAAATCCAACAATCCACTTTGGCAAATTGATCCAAGCGAAAGATTTTTGTGCAAATACAAAATGAAGCATGTTTATAAAATGCACAAGCAAGTTCACATATTTATATATATATATATACACACACACATAAAACACACTGTTCAAACGCCGAAATAAGACATGTAGAAAGTAGCCCTAATTTATTTTTCATGGGGGTGCGGGGGAAGGGGAGTCTCCTTTAGAAAAGGAATTAACCAACTGCTTAAGAAATGCATCAGTGTTAATAATTTTCATCTTTCACCAGGGAAAATGCACATGACAATGATTCTCAGGTACGCACACAACCCAGTAGTGTGGTCGCTCGCAGAAGTCCGAATAAGTCAGTTTCTATACAATACTATGTGCTAACAATCGCAATCAGAGGGGTCCAAAAACTTTCAGGACATGTAACAAGATAATATAATGCAAAATGGCTATTTTGCGGGGACGGGGGTGAGTGGGAGGAAGATCTCCTCTCCCGTGACGTTATCCAAAGCACCAGATGTGAAAACAAATGAAATAGACGCAAAATGTTCTTTATGTCTGGTCCTCTTCAGGCAACAGGAATTCGCAGTCATAAACTATGTTAAGTGCGTCCAACGTAACTGCCTTTTTAAGTTTCCATTTCATTCAGTCTGAAAGTTTGTCTTCTCAGCCAAATCTTACATGGTTTGAAACAAAAACTCTAACAGAGTTACCCTGTCCTGTGCGAGTCCAGACGCCTGTCCAGAATAAACTTGCTGATTTTAAAACGAAGACTGCATGCTATTCACTAAGACTATAATTTGTTAACATTCTGAGACTTGTAGTAGTCAGTTTGATACCAAATCCCTGGAACTTGGCAGTAGCTTACAGTTCAAAGTCCCGTCAGTGTTGAGGGGACCTCGACAATTTGGGACCAGCCTGCTCTCAGTGGTAGGAAACCAGCAATATCTCAATTCTACCATTACCCATAAACTTCTTTCTTTTGATGTTACTTGCTCCTATTAATCACATTAATGTATATAATATCTATTTGTATCAATTTTAAAGTCAAAATATTCTGAATTAAGAACAGTTCCTCTGTTTCTTTGTTTAAGGGTCATTCTCCAGTTCCAAGTCAGTGTTTGGGGGTTCACAAGGAATCTCCCACCTTTTAATACTTCAGTTAAGTGCATTCTTTACATGTTCATATAATATGGATTGCAATCTACAACACTCTTTAATTGTAACTCTGTGCCCAATGCTATAGACCCTACCAAAAAGAAACATTTATGTTTGACTTCGTCGTTAGCAAGAAATTGTTTTTTTTTAAAAACACCCCTCTCTGTTGAGCGCTACTGATTGAAAGATTAGGTTCCCGGAAACAACAGAACAGTTATTTGAGCAATCCTAGTGCGATCAAAATTTGTCACATTGGGATTACCTTTACCGGAGAATGACCCCAAATGTCTTTTACACTATTCGAGATACATGCTCTGCAATCGAGCAGTGTATGCGCGCAACAAGACTCACGCCTACGAACTCTTCAGTGGTTGATAGCTTCAAAAACCTGCAGGTTCAAGAATTTTGGTTTTGTTTTCGGACAAATATTTGTTCTTGGTATTTAAGCAATTGTATCCTAACAATAAAAGGTATTGCTTTTACAGCTTGCGATCATCTATCTTCCCTTCGGAGCCTGTGCAAAGCCAAGTGTATTTTTGAGCTCTGTAAAATAATAATACTTAAGCTTCTTTGTCATATGGCTTTTCAGCAACGCGTGTGCTGGTCACAATCGGGCTATATTTTGGAACTGAATGGACCTACTGTAAATGGGGCGGGGGGGGGGGGGGGGTGTGGATAGTGACCCCAAAGAGAGCGAGGTTGGTAGCTAAGAAAGAGAATTTCATAAATGACATGACATATATCACCATGTAATGCTGAGGAGTGAGTGACTGGATCCAGGTACTAATACTATAGACACTATTTATGCTCTCTGACAGGATACTGCAGCATGCCGGCAGATCCATGCCGTTGTTTTCAGAAAGTAATTAAACAAGCTGCGTTTTATCATACTTTGTTTTAAAGCGAAAATAACAAAGAAAAGGGAGAAAAATAACCAAACTGCTCAAGAACAATTTTCTTTTCACACCCATCCGCACTTTCAGCGACAGGAATCCTTTCCCCAACAAGATTTTACACTATGACAGGGCAAAAATATGAATCGAACAACCAACCATCAATAAGAGTGTAATACTGATGAGCCAAAGGCCTTATTTCAATTTATTTAAGAAAGCATCCTTCTTAAGCTAGCTGTTAGTGCAGAGGTCCCTGTAATAAAAGGTTCCCCAACCATCAATTACTTTCAATGTGCTTGACCTTTGGGTCTAAATTCCTTGGAATGGAATAAGATGGTTTTGGCCAAATAAACACCTTTCATTCTACATTTAACAACTAAAACTTCCTTTGGAAGATGTATTCTGCAAAGGTAAAATTTTCTGCAATAATTAAGTATCAGGGGCACAAGTTAAAATGAGTTATCACTGGTGAATCAAGTTGAAGATTTACATTTCTAGGTGAGTTGAAAACAAAGTCACCAGAGAAGACTACTGAAGGTAGAGAAACAAGGGGGTTCTTGAGAAACCGAGGGATTTGGTAAGATGTGAAGGAGTTAGGCTGGGAGGTAGGACTGGAAGTCAGGGGGATAGGTTCAAAGGTCAAGGAAGTAGGGTAAGCAGCCATGGAGATAGGGTAAGAGCTCAGGGAGGAAGGGCAAGAAGTCATAGAGGTAATGTTAGAAGGTTTGGATAAGGAGGAAACTACTTGGATATTTCTTGATCTTAGAACTGAATCCCCTGTTCTAATGAGATAACTCTGGGAATACTTTCGGAATGGGAACCTGGACTCTAGTAACTACTCCAGTTTGACAGTCAGATATTTATGTAGAACTAAATCCAAACAGAATCAACTGCAAGAGACAGCAGGAACTGCAGATGCTGGAGAATCTGAGATAACAAGGTGTAGAGCTGGATGAACACAGCAGGCCAAGCAGCATCAGAAGAGCAGGAAAGCTGACATTTCAGGTCTAGACCCTTCTTCAGAAA
>NC_063334.1:23378385-23465198 GCF_021869965.1 Rhincodon typus | reverse complement strand
ATGCTGCTTGGCCTGCTGTGTTCATCCAGCTCTACACCTTGTTATCTCAGAATCAACTGCAATTTTTCTTTTGTGATTTACTTTCTAATATGAAGGTGCTGTTTTCAATTTCCCAATGGTCAAGTGTTTGTAGTAAAACTATAACATTTCTATATTTCTGTCCAGTGTCTACTGTTGGGAGATTTTTTGAAAAGTCTAATGATTTGCCTTGCTTATATATAATATATATATACTTTAAGAGAAACATTTCCAAAAAAGAGCCATGTACCAGGGGTATAGCAACCACCTCTCCGGATTCCTTGATATTGACAGTTTAGTATTGTTAACTGCACATACCTGTGAATTAATGGACAAAGAGCTCTGTCTGATCACAATGAGCCAGTGACTCTAACTTTACTGTTCATATTTCACAAATTGCATGAACAGTTGGTGATGTACTAGAGGACTGTGACGGACTTAATCTGTGATTTCGATAAGTTGTCCTCAGCAAATGGGTGCTCTCTTACTAAACAATGAGTATTAAAAGGATCAAGTGTCCTTGAGACTGCTGATCTGATTGTCCTTGTATTCCTTCCAGAGGAAAAAAACCAACACATCAGAAAAAAGTATTGTGATTGAAAAGAGGCGGGTGGGATAAGGAGGTATGCAAAGACCTATTCATTTTCAAATAGCCAAATTGGTATAGATAAGCACTACCATCAGAATCTCTGATTTATAGAATACCTGAGAATAAGTGGCATGTGCTAACATCCCATACCAGACAAACATTTCCTAATGCTGGTTTGCTGGGCAGAGTAGAAATGCAACAATAACCTGTGTTTATTAAGCACCTTCAGCATGGCAAATGATCCTAAGGCACTTCACAGGGATTTTATTGGACAGAAATTTAATATATAACCACAAAAGGAGTTATTAGTAGGGGTGATCAAAAGCTTGGTGAATGAAATAGATTTTTAGGAGCATCTTGAAGGGAGACAGAGGGAGGGAATCGGACAGGTGTATGAGGGAATTCTAGAGCTAAGGGCCTAAATAGTTGAAGGCAAGGACACCAACGTGAAATTTGGCCCACATAGATGAGATCAATATTATTATTAATGAGATTGGAGGGCTGAGGGGGTTCCAGCGTGTAAGAGGTTTGAGACAGATAGTAATGTACCCTCAACTCAGAGGATCTTGTCATGAAATGTATCTGACTTTTAAGGAGAGACCCATGAAGAAGTTCACAAAAGACAGTGCAGTATTTTTAAACATAGTATGGGGCAGGCCAGCTGTTTTAGTTTATAAATAGGGGCACAATGACAGCTGAAAAATCAACAGATTTTAACTCACTTGGAACAAAGGAACAGGAGGAGGCCATTCAGTCCCTTCAGTCTATTCAAACATTCTACTACACTATGGTTTATCTGTACCTCAATTCCATCAACTGTTTCAATTTCATAATGCTCACATCCTCGCCTGATGATAAACTATCAATCTTAGTTCTAATATTTCCAATTGAACATTCCTTGCCACCCCACTGTTACTAAACTGCCACAGCTTCTTTGGAGAAAGAGTTCCAGATTATCACTGCCCTCTGTGTGAAGTGCTTCCTGACATCACCTCCAAACAGTCTGGCTCTAATTTTACGGTTATACCACCTTATGGATGTTAGGAGTAAAGTTACAAATTGGCATCATATGCCCAAAATCTGCTCAGAAGATAGACTCTAATGCTGTGTGACAAATTAAAACAAGTGGGAATTTTTACTTTACAAGTTCTATGTTGCTGATTTTGGAAATTTCACAAAGCACAAAGATTATAAAAAGAGGGCCTTGGCTTATCAGGATGACAGTACAACAGATTTACATCATTGGCCTTTTAAGGGCACAATATTTACAAAATAAGCCGCCATGCTCAATCAAAGTTTCTTTCAAAAGCTGACAAGTAGTTAGTACACAATGACAATAAGAAGGTACTTTTATTTTGCAGGCAACAGTCACAGTTAGTTCAAATTGTCTCTTTGGAGATGAATTAAGCGTGAGCATTTCAATAAGAGCTGGGGTTTCAATCTATAGAGCTGAAACAATTGCTCCTTGGGTCCGAACCCCAGGTTAGAGAGCAAAACTGCAGAGTAAGCACCTGATGTCAAAAAGGCTTGGCAGTTTCCACAGATCAGGGCCACCTGGAGTAGAGGCCTGCATTAATCTATGGAGGTGAAAGGAACATTTTTGTGTAGGTTAGGGTTCTGGCTATGTCGATTCCGACTCCGCAGAGAGGAGAACATCATATTGCAACCAGGGACCTTGCACTTATGCATTTCACGAAGATGGACTGTCTTATAGTGAACCCTCAAAGTTCCCTTGTTGCTGTACATTTTGTGGCAGATAATACACATGATTCCACCATTGCTAGTTGATGCTGCCTGCAGTATGGAGGCTTCCAGGACTTCATGACTGGAACCAGCAGCTTGGGACTGGGCCTCTGCTCTGTGAGTGGATTCACCACTGTCGCTGGCCCCATCTATTTCATCCAGCAGAATCCCTTCATCACTTTCTGCCTCCGATTCCCGTGATGAGTGAATGCTGCTGCTGGATTGAACACTGGAAGTGGTACTGAGATCCAACACCATGTAATCATCTGCTGTGACCCTTGTGTAGCCATTGGTGTGGGAATCTTCCGTTCCTGCCGGTGAACTGGCTTCGTCCTGCATATCTAGCCCAATGCCATGGTGCCCTCCATAGATCTTGGCCAAGAATTCTTCACGGAGATCCTTGGCAAGAGGCGGAGCTGGATCCAAGCCCATTTCATCCAGTTCTTTGGTCAGAAGCTTACGGTGAAGGTTTATGTTGGCGCTGTGTCTGGAAAGAGCAAGAAGCGTGTCTGTCAGTACATTGAATGGCTATTGCAGTCGTAGAGCACTAACCTGCAACAGAATTTAATAAATATCAAGACTAATAAATAACAAGAATAATGAAAAAAATACATAAAGAACTCAGTGGTTGTTCACTATCTCCCATTCATTAGCTATTAGAATTTGAGAATAGTGGTTAAGCAAAACTAGAAACTGCAGAAAATAGTCATTATTACTTGATCTAAACTCCCGTGCAGCACATTCCTAATTTCAGGTGTGTTATCCAGAATAACTGGTGAATGTTGTGGTATTTTACGATAGGAAGGAAGGGAGATTCAAAGGGATAGGTGACTTGCAGTTCTATGACTGCATAGTCAATTGTTCAATGCAATCTTGCAAAGTCTTAGATAACATGTAGCTTGAACAAATGGCCTGATCACTGATGGTGGTTACCTTTTAGGTTTTATTGACCGCTTTTCCATGGAAAGGAGTTGTATTCTCTTTTAGTTGTTCATGGGATATTGGAATAGCTCGTCTCCAGTTGCCCTGAGGCACTTAAGAGTCAATTGCATTGCAGTGGGTTTGGCCGCTCATGTAGGCCACACCAGGTAAGAATAGCAAATTTCCATTCCTAAAGGGCATTAGTGAACCAGATGGATTTTTAACACATTAGTCAAAAATTATTTGGTTAATATTAGACTACCTTTTTATTCCAGATTTTTACTGAATTCAAATATCACCATCTGCCATGGTGAGATCAGAACCCATGTCATCAGAACATTAGCCTGGAATTCTGGATTACTTGTCCAGTGACATCACCACTACACCACTGCCTTCTGCTTTGTAAAGTAAAAGTACACTCACATAATTGAGCAAGAACATAGAACTGGAAGGTATTTGGCATTTATGTTTTTCAAAGACTGAAAATAAACAGTTTATAAGGCTATCTTGATAATTCACAGGGACCCAGAATTTTGAAAAGTCCCTGATGCAAGCTTTGCAGTAGGATGTATATGACATTTGTTTATGCTTTATTTAAAGTGGGATAGAAGCATACATTCAGACTGTCAGGTATTTGAGCAGAACACTGGTGCAACTGACTTTTCCTCAAATCCGGACCACAGGAACCATGAATAATATTAGATTTTTTTTTGGTTTAGGACAATACATTTTTGCAGGAATATATTTCAACTTCACTACTCTGTACCATACAATGACAAATTGTCGTTAATTGCAGTTAAATAAGTCTGTTGTTGTATGTTCAGCCAAACTCTCAGAAAGAAAACAATTTAATTTTTCATTCTGGTCCTGAAAGGATTATTTAATGTCCTCAGAGTAAAGAATCCTCATGGCAAGAGTGATCGTAATATAATCAAATTTGTCATTTATTTTGAGGGTAAGGAATGTGGGTCTGAAAGAATCTTAAACATAAATAAAGGCAGTGATAAAGGTATAAAGACAGAGTTGCTACAGTTGAATAAGAAAATAAGTTAGAAGGAATAGATTGCAGAGAAGTAATAGCAGACATTTAAGGAGGATTTTCATAACTCTTAAGAAAGATATATTTCATTGAAAATGAAATGTTCTACGAGATGGATCCACCAAATATGGCTAACAAAGAAAGTTAAAGAAGGTACAAAGAACTGCTGTGAAGATTAGTGGCAGCCTGACAGATAGTAAACTGTTAACAGTTTCTGAAATGTTGCTAAAGATATAATGAAGGGAGAAATTAGAATATAAGGGTAAACTAGCAAGAAACATCAAAATACAGTGAAAGCTTCTACAAATACATAAAATGGAAACAGTAGTTAAAATAAGCATTGGTCCATTAGTGGATGAGACCTAGTATTAATAATAGGAAACAAGGAAATAGAAGATAATTTGAATAAGTATTTTGCATCTCTGTTCAAAGCAGAAGACAATAAAACCGTCACAAGAATTGGAGCAAAACTAAGATGCAAAAGTTAGGAAGGAGTTTAAAATAAACACTATCATTGGAGAAAAAGGACAAGAAAAACAAATGGGACTAAAGGTTGGCAAGTCCTCTGGATCTGGTGGTATACATTCTACCATCTTAAAAGAAGTTGCTACAGATTTAGTGGATGTATTGTTTGAAACCAATGATCCCAGAAGATTGGAAAATCACATATGTGACATGTGTATTCCAGAAAGGTGCGAGTCAGACAGCTGAAAACCAAAGGCCAGTTCGCCTCGTACCGGTCATTGGAAAACTGCTGGAATCCATTATTAAAGAAGTAATTGCAAGATATTTAGCTAATCACACAAAACTAGCCAGATTTTGTAAAAGGGAAACCATGTTTGATACATTTGATTTTTTTTGTAAGAATGTAACAAGTCGGGTGGATTCAGGGGAAGCAATTGATATAGTCCATTTGGATTTCCAAAATACATTCAGAAAGGTGTCACATAGAATGCTATTACACAAGATAACAGCCTGCAGTTATAGCGGTAACATTAATACAAGATTGGCTGACTAACAGGAAACATACAGTAAGGATAAATGGGTCACATTCAGGTTGGCAAAATGTAATTAGTGGAATTTCACAGGAATCAGTGCTGGTCCCAGCTATTTTTAATTCATTTGTGGGATATAGACATCACAGTTTAGGCCAACATTTATTGCCTATCCCTAAATTCCCTTGAAGGTAGTGGTGAGCTGCTTGTTGAACTGCTGTAGTCCATTTGTTGTAGCTAGACACAAAGAGTGGAAATTCCATGATTTTGACACAGCAACAATGAGGAACAGCAATCTATTTTGAAGTCAGGATGATAAGTGGTTTGGAGGCAAAATTGCTAGTAGTGGTATTCTCATGTACCTGCTGCCCTTGTCTTTTTTGTATAGTAGTGGTTGTGGGTGCTATTGATATTTGGTAAATTTCTGTAGTGCATCTTGTAGATAGTACACACTATTGCTACTGAGTGTTGGTGGTGGAAAGACTGAACGCATGTGGATGTGGCAACAATCAGGCTGCTTTATCCTGGATGGTGTCAAGCTGCTCGAGTGTTGTTGGAGCTGCACTCAACCAGGCAAGTGGAGTGTATTCGATCATGCTCCTGAATTGTGCCTTGTAAATGGTGGACAACTTTGGGAAGTCAGGGGGCTTGTGTTACTTGCTGAAATATGCCTAGCTTCTGACCTGTGCTTGTAGCCACTGTAGTTGTACGGCTAGTCCAGTTTAGTGTCTGTTAAATGGTAAACCCTAGGATATTGATAGTGTTAGTAAGACTATTGAATGTCAAGGGTGGTGGTTAGATTGTGTCTTGTTGGAGATGGTCATTGCCCAGAATTTGTATGAAGCGAATGTTGTCACTTAACAGCCCAGGCCTGGATATTGTCCAGGCATTGCTGTATTTGAACATGGATTGCTTCACTATCTGAGAAATCGTGAATGGTACTTAACATTGTACAACCATCAATAAACGTCCCCAGTGCTGCGCTTGTGATGGAGGGAAGGTCATTGATGAAGCAGTTGTAAATGGACATTACCCTGACGCACTCCTGCACAGATGTCTTGGAGGCGAGATGATGGACTTCCAACAACCACACTCATCTCCTTTGTGCCAGGTATGGCTCCAATCACTAGAGAGCTTTTGCCCTGATTCACATTGATTCCATTTTTGTTAGGGGTCATTGATATCACACTTGGTAAAATGTGGCCTTGATGTCAAGGGCTGTCGCTCTCACCTCACCTCTAGAATTCAAACTTTTGCTAATGTTTGAACCAAGGTTGTAATGTGGTTAGGAGTTGAATGGCCCTGGGAACCCAAACTGGACATCAGTAAGCAGGTGCTACTTGATGGTACTGTTGATGACACCTTCCATCACTTCACTGATGATCAAGAGTACATTGATTGGGCGGTAATAGGTCAGGTTGAATTTGTCTTGTTTTCTGTTTACAAAACATATGCCACATTGTTGAGTAGATGCCAGTCTTTTAGCTATACTGGAACAGCTTGACTAAAGGTACAGTGAGTTCTGGAGCACGTTGTCAGTACTATTGCCAGAATGTTGTCAGGCTCCTAGTCTTTAGTATACAGTGTCTCTAACTGTTTCTTGATACCACATGGAGTGAATCGAATTGGCTGAAGACTGGTATCTGTGATAGTGAGGACCCCAGGAGGAGGCCAAGATGGATCATCAACTTGGCAAGTATGGCTGAAGATTGTTCTGAATGCTTCTGTCTTATCTTTGTTAATGATTCTGAAGAAGGAACCAAGTATGCTGTAGCCAAATTAACTGCTGATACAAAGATAGGTAAGAGGTGCCAATGAGATTAAGATAGGTGAAGTGAGTGAGCATAAATTTGGCTGATGGAATATAATGTAGGGAAAGTGGTTAACTTTGGCTGGAAGAAAAGAAAAACAGAAAAGTACTTAAATGGAAGGCAAGTGCAGAATGTTGCTGTACAGAGGGATCTGCTTTAGGGTTGGGTAACTTGTAGGACAAAGTTCGTGTGCAGGTACAACAAATAGTTAGAAAAACAAACAGAATGCTGACCTTTTTGATATGGAAGATGAAATATGAAAGTATTGAAGTCATACTGTATACATTTGTGTGTCAGTGAACATTGAGAATACTATGTACAGTTTTAGTCCCCTTACATAAGAGGCATATACATTCATTGGTAGCAGTTGAGAGAAGGCTCACTAAGCTGATTCTAGGGGTAAAGGGCTGTTTTATGAGGAAAGTTTAACTAAATCGGACCTATATTCATTGGAGTTTCGAAGATTGGGAGGTGTTCTTATTTGAAACATATCAGATTCTGAGAGTGTTGCACAGGGTAGCTGCTCAGAGAATCTGTTCCCTCATGGGAGAATCTAGAACTGGGGGGCTGAGTTTAAAATTAGTGATCTGTCTCAGAGAAGATGATGTGGAGGAACTAGTTCTCTCAGACAGTGATTAAACCTTTGCTTTCTATTCTCCACAGAGCAGTGGAAACTTCAACATTGGATACATACAAGGTTGAGTAAGACAGATTTTTGAGGTTTTTTGAACTGCTTCCAACGCAAGTATATACCTCTTACATAAGGAGATCAAACTGTACATAGTATTCTTAGTGTTCACCAAATGCTGTAAAATTACAGCAAGACCTCCCTATTTTTGTATGGTATTTCCCTTACAAAAAAAGGTCAACATTTCATTTGCTTTCCTAACTATCTATAGTACCGACATGCTAACTTGGTGATTCAGGTGAAAAGGCACACAAATCGCCACTATACAGCAACATTTTGCAATTTCTCTCCATTTAAATACTATTCTGTTTCTGCCAAAGTAGGCAACTTTATATTTTCCCACATCATACCATTATACTCATCTGCTTAAATTATGCCCAGTGACTGAACCTATCTACATCGCTTCAGGGGTTATGTGGGGCTGTTAGGAAAGTAAAATTGAGACCACAATCAGATCAGCTATGGTTTTATTGAATGGAAGAAGCAGGATTGAGAGACCAAAAGACTCCTTCTGCTCCTACTCAATCTTATATCAAATCTGGATGTCAAGGGCAATCTATTTTCCATCCCGAGTAAGCAGAATTAAAAAAAAAGGAATTGGGCTCTGAGAGTTAATGGCAGAGTATAAAATCTGACAAGATGGACTGATGTTACTGAACACAAAAAGGTATTTATAATGAATCAAACTTCTCATCAAGGGAAAAAGGGGTATCTTCAGACTTTGTGGAGAGGAAACTCAACTTGAAAGTTGCAGTTGTTCCATACACTGAGACAGGTTTGTTAAGTTAAAAAGTATTCCAAAGGTATGAAACTTGAATTTGAAGACAGCTGAACTTACTTTAGTCTTGCTTGATTTTTTTTAAAACCTGCACTGTCTCTGCATAGAAAAACAAACTTTCTGAATAATTTTTGGTTCCCATCCATCTGTTTTTGAAATGCTTCTACTACTATTGTATTATTATAGATTAATCTGCGTTTTTTTGTGTGGGGTGAGGTGAGTGGCTGTTGGATAATCATGTGATGTGATTTGTCTTTCTAATTGTCTGGTTTGCTTGCACCTTTAACCAGTCAAAACGAGAGTTGTCAAATTGATACATTATTCCCAGATATGAATGAATTCATTGATTTAGATTTCAATATGTGCATGAACTTATATCATCCAGTACAAAGTTTGGATATGTGGGCTGATGACATCGAGAACATAGCAAAGCACTTAACAGTTCATTGAGGATACTGATACCTATTTAAATAATGGCTTCCCGTTGGTCACTTAATCAATAGTTTGGCACTAACTTACTTCACAGCTTGCCTCATCCACACTGAGCAAATTCATAATGCAATGAAGTCAACAAGATTTACAAATTGCCAGCTGCTTTGCAATCCAAGCCAAACAGATTTCAAAAGTTAAACTGTGTAAATGTTATAGACAAATGTAGAGAGATCAACAATACCCTAGGTTCGCAGTGACATGTGTAAAGGACACCAATGTGCCTCATCCGCTTATGATGCCACCTGATTGAATTCCACTCATGTAACCCACTTCCAGGGGCTTCGTCTTGTTCTGTAAAATTATATCACCATGTCTGTTTAATACTGGCCAATGTTTACCCACGTCAGGATAAATGTGGCACACATCTGTCCTGGGGAAAAGGTTCTAAGCATAACAAAAATGTGTCAACTCCAACAAAAGGGAGATGAATTATTAGCGTGTTGACTCCTTTCCTGGCTTTGAAAAGATATTGCAATGGAGCCCAGGTGTGATAAAGCATGAAGTAGAATTCAGATATTCTCAGACCTGTATAAATAGCCCAGAAAGGGAAACAATTGAATCGATGGCAGATAATACTGACAAGGAATTGCAAAATTGTTGGGAATATTGTAATTTCCTGCAAGATCATTATTGTAGCATTGATACAAAAACTATCTTGTGACAACTCTAGATGGAACTCCTAAAGATTGATAAAACGCTTTATAAAGCTCTTTACAGGTCAGATTCCAAATGATATTTGAATTAGATTACACCTTGTTGCATGTTTTAAACTCAAGTTGGATGACTGACATACTGAATGGGCTATTACTGTGTGGGATGCTGCTCCTTACGAGTCCCCCTGTCCTTTGCCAGCAAAACAGCTAGTTTCATCTAATCCATTTATATTGACATTTACTCAATTTGATGCTTCTGAATACAGTAACAAATCGCTCCATTGATGCAGGTGTAATGTAATAACTAAAATGAACTCTGAAGAATGCATTAGTGCTGGGATTCAGGAGCCAGTTGGGGATGTAGCAAGTTCAAACACATAGGTTTCTTTTAATTTACTAATGGAGTGCCTATCCTCCCAAAAAATCTATTCACAAAAGTTACGTTGTCATAAGACAAATTATTTCTGGGAATGCATGATCAAAAAGATGGGAATTGCACTCCAACTCCACTTCCACGTCTATCAACAAAGGTATATCTGTAACAATTCTAAAAGATGATGAGAGGAAATTGAAAGATGATTTTGACTCCGCACTCTTTGCGGTATTGTAAACAAAGAGGACCAGCTTGTAGCATAAACAATATACAATAAAACCATTTCTCTTTTCTCAGGACAGCGTGGACACTTTGGTGTAATGTCTAATAGTATTTTAACCAAGAACACCTGCTCAGCACTGGATGAAGAACAGACTTCTCATTGTTAATCCATTGAAAGCAGGAAAAGAATAGGGCCTTGCTTCACGTGTGTTGTCTGAGCAAACAGACACCTGCTTTATTTTGGACAATAGGAGACCCGACATTATGTGATTTGTCAAATGCACAATCATACCAACAAAGATTGGAATTTCACATCAAAAACAGAGTGGCAGAGAAACAGATTTTCTTTTTGTAACTCATGCTTGACGGATATGAGGCCCCAAAGCCTGTTGAACCTTTTCTGCAAATGAGGGTGAGAAAACAAGCAACCAGTTTACTGATAATCTCTGTCAGTCCTCAACTCTCTGAACCTCCCAACTATTTTCTTGTTGGTTCCCTCACGACAGAGCCAGTCTAGCAGCTATGTCCTTTAGGTCTTGATCAGCTCAGTCAGTAGTGGTGTTGCCAAGCCATTCTTGGTGATGGATATTGGAGTCACCCACTCAGTATACACTCTGTGTCCTTGGCACTCGCCACGTGGTGTTCAATATCGATAGGCAGTGATTCATCAGCCAAGGACAGGTGGTGTGAGTCACTATGAGCATGTTCGTATGTCTGTATACATTTGCATGTCATGTTTTATTCATTGTCAAGGACCTTAAGTGTCACTACCAACATCAGCAGTCATTGCCCATTCCTAATTACCCTCAATAGGGTGGTGGTGAACCAAAATCTTTGCAGTTCATTTGGTGTGGGTCCTGTTTGGGAGAAAGGGAAGAAGTTCCAAGATTTTGACCCACTGAGAGTGAAGGAATGCAGAGAATTTGTCCTTGTCCTTCTCAGTAGTGGACATCAGATTTATAAGGTGCTGTAAAAGGAGCCATCATGGGTTGTTGCAGTATATCTTGTATATAGTTCACACTGCTGCTACTGTGCACTGGTGAAAGATGGAATGAATGTTTTAAGGTGATGGGTGGGGTGGCAACGAGACAGGCTATTTTGTCTTGGATGGTGTTGAACTTGACCATTTTGGAACTGGACTCATCCAGACATATGGAGAATATTTGATCATATTCCTGATGTGTGCTTTGTGGATGGTGGAAAGTCTTTAAGGAATTAAAATGTGAGTTACTCGTTGCAGAATTCCCAACCTCACACTGATCCAGTGGCCATACTGTTTAATTTGGCTGGTTCAAGTACATATCTGGTCAATGACATCAGGATGTTGATGGAGGGATTCAGCAATGGTAAGATTGTTGAATTTCATGTTTGGCATTTGTGGTATGTATGTTCCTTCAGACTTATCTGCTCAAGCCAGAGTGCTGTCCAGATCTTGCAACCTATGGACATGGACTGTTTCATTCATTGTTGAATATTCTGCAATCATCAGCAGATATCCTCATTTACAACTGTGGGATACAGGAAAATTCATTGATGAAGCAGCTGATGATGATTGAACTTGAAATCTTCATGAATCATGGTGGCACGGTGGCTCAGTGGTTAGCACTGCTGCCTCACAGCGCAAGGGACCCGGGTTTGATTGTCGCTTCGGGTGACTATCTCTTTGGAGTTTGCACATTCTTCCTGTGTCTGTGTGGGTTTCCACCAGATGCTCTGGTTTCCTCCCACAGTCCAAACATGTGCAGGGTAGGTGGATTGGTGATGCTAAATTGTCCCTAGTGTTCAGGGATGTGTAGATTACCTGGGCTACAGGAGTAGGGGCATGTCTCTGGGTGGGATGCTCTTTGAAGGGTTGGTGTGGACTTGTTGGGCCAAAGGGCCTGTTTCCACACTGTAGGGATTCTAAGGTTCTTTGGTGCTCAGCTTGACTCCAGTCAGTTGAAGTTTTCCGTCCAATTTCTATTAACTTCAGTTTAACTAGGTTCCATGACATCCCTTTAGATCAAATGCCACCTTGATGTCAAAGGCAACCACTCTCACCTCACCCCCAAAATTCAACTTTG
This sequence comes from Rhincodon typus, assembly GCF_021869965.1. NCBI lineage: Eukaryota > Metazoa > Chordata > Chondrichthyes > Orectolobiformes > Rhincodontidae > Rhincodon > Rhincodon typus. The sequence continues at coordinate 23,452,813 of NC_063334.1, read as the reverse complement.
TTTTTCCATGCTTGGACCAAGACTGTAATGAATGGAATTGAGCAGTCCTGGCAGAACCCAAGAAGAGGATTGGTGAGTAGATTTATTGGCAAATACATGGCATTTGATAGCACAGTTGCTGACATCTTCCATCATATTGCTGAATGCATGTGCATGTGAATATGATTGTGTATGGGAGGTTTTCCATGCATAAGGTTGTGTGCATGTGAAATTCTGTGCATGTGTGCGTGTGTGTAATTCTGAGTGTATCTCTGAGATTATGCTTGATTGCACAATTTTGTTTGTTTGTTTGCAAACATGAGCGACGTTCTGAATATATCTGTCTAAGCATGTGACATTCTGGGTGTATGAGTGTGAGATGTCTTGTGTGTGTTTGAGTGACGATTTCTGTTAGTGAATTTATGAGTGTCCATGAGGTCATGTGATTAATAGCATGTGAGAGAGAGTCACCAGGGGAAGAATTGTATAAGTGGATATTAAAATTATATTGTACAGCACTGGATGATATAATGATATTGATTATCATCTCACCAAGATTAATGAAATAACATATTCTTGAAAAGAGGCTGCATTAATATTGAGCCAGTGCTGGTATAGCATGGTGTTCAGACCAAGAATGCTGTTTCTTCACAAATTTTGTCAGTCTTCAAACAGTCATCATAAAACCAAAAACAATCAAAAAACTTCTTGAAGCTCTCAGTTGTGATTTATTCAGTAACATTCCTGCCTTTGAATCAAAAGGTTCTGGAATCACAACCTAATTCAGAAGTTTGTGCATGCAATCCAAGCCATTTGTGATACTGAGGAAGTGTTGCACAGCGGAAGTTACTATTTTTCAAAAGAGATGGTGAAGAGATGGTAAATGGATGTTTTGTCAGTTTTCTCAGATAGAAATGTTAGATCCCACAACACGATCTCCTGTTGGCTTAATCAATGCTTATCCCTCAGCTTTAGCATTAAAACAGGTTATGTACTGTGGTGATTGGGAGATTGCCTTGTTAAAACTGGCTTCAATGTTTCTTACATTACAACAGTGACCACACCTCAGCAAATTACTTCATTGGTTTAAAGCAATTTAGGCATGGTGAGAGATAGTTGAAAAATACAAGTCCTTCTTGCAACAAGAATCTAAATAGAAATAACAAGAGAAGGAAGATGTGAAATTATAGGGAACTGAGAGTTCAGAATAAGTAAGCAATGAAAGGGGGATGGTTGCCGGTATAGTAAGCTCACTGCCACACCAACACCACTTTTCAAGCAATTCAAATCACCTTATAATGGTGCTCTTGGTTTTTCCTTCAGGTGTATTAGGGTCAATATTAAAATTACTGCAATTAAACAATCAATTACTTTTGATTTATTTTTAAGCATCTGACATAAGGACAGCATTCAATCCACGGTGGCTATGCTGCCTCTTTGCAAAGTCGCCCAGTTTAAACCCATGTCCCAGGTTCTCCCCATAACACTGCAAATACTCTTCCTTTTTTAATAAGGGAAAGTAGGGAACATTTCTTACAGCAACTGATCTTTGGGAATCCAATCCAATGTGCAAGCTTGCTATTTGGTTGATTCAGCAATTGCAGAATTGATTTGAAACTGACACACAGATAATGAAGGGGAGTGGGGGGTGGGTGGCTTTCTGGGCATTAAAGAGAGATAAGTTTGATTTTAGGTTGTACATCAGCTCAGGCAGTTTCACCAACAGAAGATGATTATATCAGTATATAAATCAGGACTGGGATGGGAGGGACTCTGGAAATACGGGAAGCTTCAATAAACTGTTGTTAATAATAGACTTCCCTTGAAATCAGCAGAATGGCAACACTCCCTCAGCACAGTTTCCAAACATTACTATAATTTCTTACATCAATTGATACAAGACTGCATTTTACTCAATGAATTAGCTTTCTTAGTGCTAATTATGATCTTCACATCAGACAGTTATTAGAAAATACAGTACCTCAGAAGCAGTTGTATCTTATTTAGAGCTTGTCTGGCATTCAAGTTAAAATGTATGTTTATGTACAATTTTAACATACTCGTGTACTTGCAAGTATTTCATTCAATATTTTACAATTTGACAATAAGCTACAACTACGTGTAAGATTAGTAAATGGTTTTATACCTGTGCGGTATTCTGTGTATGAGATGCCTGAGAAATGGGTTAAATAAAAAAAAGAAAGAAAAATTAGTTATGCCTTCAGTCATATAAATCAGGAAACTAGTGCTTTCATAATCAGTAATGTTACACCTGATAAATGTACACTGTTAACAAGTCAATACATATTAGGAAACAAAATGGGACTCCTCTCCCACACTTTCAACAATATCAGAGGCTACACCAACATTAAAACGCCAGGCTGCTCCCCTGGGGAGCTGGCTTGTGAAATACGGAGAAAAGCTGTAAAATAATTATTGAGTTAATTTATTTCCTATAGTTTGGAACCCTTGACTAACAGTTTCAATACAAATGACTTTCCTAAACGGGGAGGGGATCTTTATAGAGCTCCATTCATATAATCTCTTATGACATGCTATGATAATCCCATTGCTTCATATAGAAACACAGGGAACATTTGAAATCATTAGCCCTTTTCTCAACATTCAAAATACAGAATCTGAACATTAGCCCTCCCTATAAAGAAGAGGAAGGATTGACCTGCATTTGTAAAATCATCAAATTCTTTGGTTCACCATCAAATTGGACTCCTAACTGCATAATGAATGGGGAAAGCAACTGATGTATTTTAAACTAGTCACCGGAGATGGATCAAGTTAAGAATGAAAAAAAAAGGGTAAACAGGATCTGCAATTAAAAAAAGAGCACATGGTTTTCTGTCATTTATTTTAAAACATTGAAGGAATACATCAGCATAAACTGATCTTCGTTCCCTTCTCTCCAGCCTAGTGAATTGCTGGATCATCTCTAATTATTATTTATATAATTGCTCAAAAGCTAATACCTTTACTTATTTATCTGACCAGTGAGAGCAATTAGTGAAAACATATAGACAATACTTTCAAAACAAATTACTATCAAATGATCGAATATGCGACTGATTTAAGAAATCTGGAGTTTTGGACTGTTTGGTTCAATGGCTTTACAGATTCACCACCACAATCTGGGTTGAAATTGAGTTCAGATTGAAAGATCAAAGTTTTGATTCAATAAGAAACAGCTTCAAAACACTTTTTTTTCTATAAAGTATATGCAGTACTTAGTGAGTGCAACCATTTTCCTTCCCCCACTTCCCACGAATGACATGGAGATGCTAGGATGGACAAAGTCAGAAGTCACGTGACAGCAGGTTGTAGTCCGACAGGGTTATTTGAAATCACAAGCTTTCATAATGCAGCCCCTTCGTCGGGCTGTGCTCCAAAAGCTTGTGATTTCAAATAAACCTGTTGGACTACAACCTGATGTCATGTGACTTTTGACCTTTTCCTACACAAACATCATAAAATATCAAAGACTACTTCAGTTTCAACTCTCAAGATCATTTAGAAAACTACCTATAATCAAATACAAATTATACAAAGTTGACAATTTCACTCTCAGGGACCACGAATATGACTGGTATATTTGACAGAAGTGTCACACTGGCTTAGTGGGGGGCATTTTTCCAAGGTCAAGAGACAGAGCAGATGGAACTTCACTCCGTATCTGAAATGTGTATAATCTGGGAAATGATTAACACTAGTCACGAATGCAAAAGGTATAGGATTTTCAAATCTTTATATATTTGCCACTTAAATCATCATAACTTCCTAAACTTTAAGAGAAAAGAGCATTCAATCAAGTCAGCTTGATAATTAAAACCTTTTTGGAGCCAGATCACATTATTGATTCATTTTTTTAAAAAATTCTTTCATGAGATGTGATCACCGTTGGCAAGGCCAAAATTTGTTGCCAAAGCTTAATTGCCCTTGAGAAGGTGGAACTGAGCTGCCTTTTTGAATGACTGCAGTCTATGGGGTGTAGCTAGACAGGGAATATTGGGATTGTGACCAATCTATAATGAAAGAATGATGATGTATTTTCATGTTAGGTTAGTGTGAGGCTTAGAGGGGAATTTGATGGTGGAAGTGTTCTTTTGTCTCTACTGCCCTTTCCTTCTCAACAGTCAAGCTTTGGGATATGCTGTTGCAGGAATCTTGGAAAATTTTTGCAATGTGTCTTGGATACGGTACACACTGTTGCCAAACTGTGTCGGTAATGGATTGAATGAATGTTTAAGGCGGTGGATGGGATGTCAATAAGCAGGCTGCTTTCTGCTGGATGGCATGGAGTGTCTCAATTTGGAGCTCACTCATTCGTGCAAGTGGAGAGTATTCCATTACAATCTTGACTTGTGCCTTATAGATATAGATATTTGCTTTAGGGAATCGGGAAGTGAATTACTCATTATGAAATTCCCGTCTTCTGACTTACTGTTGTTGCCCCAGTATTATTTTTACTGCAGGGCTAAGTTGTATTTCGAGAGTTAGGGACTGGGAAGCTCAGCTTCCTTACCTTTGCTAGCACCATTTGACAGTATTACATAGAGTGTGGTGTTCATGCATTAGGACTATTGGCTATTAGAATTAAACATTAGATGCTGTAGGCTGTTGGTGAAATAATTCTACAATTGAGGTTTTTTTTACATGAAAGAACTTTAAAACAACTCCCACTGTGAAGAATTTTAGAATAAGCCAAAACTGAGACTGAATGCAGCTATAAAATTTTGCTTCACTGTTAAATGTTTGCCAAACTCAGTGGAACCATGAACCTTGCATGTCCAAAAGTGAGAACAAGCCTCTGCTGACACGCAGTGTGCAACACAAGAAAACTTACATCAAATAGAGGAGACTAATGATTAGAGACTTAATAGAACCTGATCTCTGTAGCATGACTGTGGGCATTCTGCTTTTCAATGACACATATAGTTAAATGGACGAGGTCGCTTTTCTATTCTGTTTCTAATGTGAGAGTACCAAATGATTTTTTCTGATTTGCAGGTAACTATATCTATACAATATAAAAGCCACAATAATTACTTCACTTACCATGGGCTTTTCTAAAGTTAATCACCATTACGCAGAATTAGCAAATGCATGGAGTCACAGAAGATTCTCGAATTTAAAACATTCACTAAATAAACCAAAAGATCTAATTCAAATTTTAGAACATAAGAACTAGGAGCAGGAGTAGGCAATTCCACCCCTCAAGCCTGCTTCGCCATTCAATACAATCATGGCTGATCTCATCTCGAAGTGATGGTTCATGATATTTTAATATCATAGTTTGAAATTTTGTTACATTCAGACACTGTGTCATCCAAGTCCATGTACCTCCAGGCTAACTGGTGAGATGTATTTGTGCTTTTCCTGTTGTTTAATCTGAGGATTTAGTGTTTGGAATGCTATGTTTTTCTGTTCTGCATTTCCTAAGGACTTCCACTCATGAAAATCTAAGTGCAGAACTATTGTGTCAACAATGTTTCCTGATTTTTACTAAGATTTCTAATTGAATACATTAAGGGATCAATCTCATTGGAATAAAATGAATATATAAACAGGATTTGAAGGCCAGGTGTACTTATTTAATAGTGCTGTGTTCTAAGGGACTATTCATTCACTGAAATAATTCCTAAGTATAATTTGTTCATCCAAACTAAAGTAACAGTTGAATCATATTTGTGTTGATAAATAATATAAGAACTGTTTAAATGCTCAAAGTTTGAGCTGCTTCAAAGAAAAGTATTCGGATTACAAAGGGCAAGTTTACCACCATCCTCACTCATCTAAAAATTACAGAAATTGCTGATTATACATTAAGTGCATTTGTTTCCTTCCTTTATGCAAGATGACATTGACCACTCCTACCTACTTTTGCCATAACACATTGAAAATTATATTCTCCTGTTCAAATTCTGTTCATGGTCTCATCCACATTGGTGTAATGCTTTACTGTCGACATTTTCCACGATTATCAGTGCTCCTTCAACTCTGGCCTCTTGAACATCCTGAACATTCTCTGTTCTGTAACTGATCGTATCTTCTGCTGCCTTGGTCCCAAGCTCTGGAATTCCCTCCCAGAAACTTTCCACCTTTCTTTAAGGTAATCCTGAAAAACTACTGTTTTGAACAAACAATATCTCCTGATGTCTCAATGTCAGATTTTGGCTAATAACACTCTCGTGAAACACTCTCATCCCTTAGGGCATTAAATCAAGTTAATGGCATTATGTAAATACGCATTGTTATTGTTGAAATTATAGAAAAGGCCCATTAATACAACTCTACTTGGTGTCCATGAATGACTATATCAGCATGGACCTCCCTCCCACACCTTTTGTGAATTCTTTAATTTTTATATGCAGTTTTTGTATTGTCCAAAAACCTTACAAAGAGATATACTCTGGTAAATGGAAATCATGGGTGAAGCAGATAGTAGTCTAATCTTCTGAAACTATGGGAACAGTGGCATGGTGGCAATGTTACTGAAATAGTAATCCAAAGGCTGGGTTAATACACTAGGGGCAATGACAATTAGTGACATCTAAAATGAATTCAATAAATCTGAAATTTAAAGCTAGTCTCAGTATCGGTGACCATGTCATAAAAAAAATATCAGTTTCATGAATGCCCTTTAGAGAAGGAAATCTTTCCTTATTTGAGCTGGCCTCCATGTGACTCCAGATACAGAGAAATGTGGTTAATTCTTAACTGCCCTTTGAAATTATCATGCAAACCATTCAGCTGTATCAAATCGCTACAAAAAAACTTTATATAAGATTAAATTGGATGGATCTAGGTGCAATAAAGTCAAGGCTACAACCTTGTGAAGCCCTTTTCATCAACGTCTGCAGTCATATGCCAAAACTGGCACAATTGTTCCGAGACTCATCAAGCAACGAACAGGTATGTTCACAATTGCCAAATTATACTCTACAAACATAATCTGAAACACCTCCATCACCAGCACTGGATGATGTCCTCTCCCACTAGCAGTACAGACCAACCAGAGGTAGTTACACTGTATTATACTGTCAGGACAGAATGGTCTTGGGAGTCCTCAACAGTGACCCATGTCACGAGGCACAAGTCAAAAATAGGCAAGGATTACCTCCTATCGCTCTGGCTGATCAAGTAGTATGTACTTATCAGTACTCCTCAATCCTGAACACTATCTAGAAGCAGTAGCAAGGGTAGCAAGTGCACATTATACACTCCAAGTGGATGATTTCATCATCTGCCACCAAGAGTGGTTGGAGAGCACCGCTCCTGACTGAGCTGGTTAAATCCTGAGGGACACATTTGAAAGTGGAAGGACACATTGAGAGAGATTAGCAAAGCAAATGGGATCTTGGGGTCCATAAATTGATGTATTGATTACAAAGCAGGGAGGTTGCACTTTATAAAGCTCTGACTAGGCCACAAGTAAACTATTTCATACAGTTCCAATTCACAGTCTTTGAGAAAATTTTGAAGACCGTGAGGGTCTGCGGAGGAGATTTACAAGAATGGTCCCAGGGATGAGGACATTTAGCTACAAGGTTAAATTGGAAAAACTCAGGTTGCTGTTCTTGAAATAAAAAAGATTGCGGGGAGATCTGATACAGCTTCACAAGATAATGACTGGTTTAGTTAAGGCAGACAAAGAAAAGTTGATTGCATTAGTTAATGGTACATGGATGAAGGGAAGCAGTGGGAAGATTTTGGACAAAAATGTATGGGATTGTGTGTGCAGGAGTATTTATATGCAGGGTATGGTAATGGTCAGGACCTTGCTGCCTATGAGGATCAAGGAAGTGAAGATGATAAATGATATCAAATTGAAACTGGATATGCTTTTAAAGGAAATAAATTTCTAGTGGCTATGGAGACTGAGCAGGGAAATAGGACTGACTGGAGTGCTCGACAGAGCCAGCATGGACTCAATGGACTAAATGGCAAAAGTCATGAATATGATGGAGTACTCCCTACTTGCCCAGATGAATGCAACTCTAACAACACTCAAGAGCTTCACATAATGCAGGACAAAGCAGCATGTCTGTTGGGCACCCTTCCCACCGCCTTAAACATTACTCCCTCGACCACCATTACACAGTGGTGACAGTAAATACCATCTACAAGGTCAACTGCAACCACTCATCAAGGTTTCTTTGGCAGCACCTTCCAAACCCACAATCTTTATCACTTAAAAGGATGAGAATGGCAGATCCATGAGACCACCACCACAAGTTCCCCACCAAATTGCATACTCATATAACTTGGAAATATTTTGATGTTCCATCACTGTCACTGGAACCCTCTCCCAAACAACATTGATCATGTAATTACGTCTCAAGGACTGCAACATTTCAAGAAGATGGCTCACCATCAACTTCTCAAGGCAAATTAGGAATGGGTAATAAATACTGACCTAGACAGCGAAGCCCACGTCCCGCGCCTGAACAAATAAATGAAACGTCTGGGTCAGTGAGGGATGGAAATAGCTATGCACCAATTCAATGATAGGAGGATGTGATGAAAAATAGATTTACACCTCTCGAAAATGAGAAAAGAGAATATGAAGGCAGATTGTCTTCTTGACTTTACACCAGAAACTCAATAAATATGATAATTGTCTAATTTTTCAAAGGAAATAATCACTGTGTCTGATGAAAGTTGCAGTTGTTATACATTACAAAGTAATATATATTTATCAGTAACAACACACTCATTAAATATTATACTAAAAGGACAAATGAATAGCCGGATACTACCTTTACCATGTATCACCCCTGGTAAAACTGTTCTAGTACAGTAACAACACTGGCATTTACCCCAAAATGAGGAAAATTGCTCAGGTATGGCAGCACGGTGGCTCAGTGATTAGCACTGCTGCCTCACAGTGCCAGGGGCCCAGGTTCAATTCCATGCCTGGGCGACTGTCTGCAGATTTTGCACATTCTCCCTGTGTCCGCGTGGGTTTACGCCGGGTGCTTCAGTTTCCTTCCACAGTCCAAAGATGTGCAGGTTAGGTGGATTTGCCATGCTAAATTGCCAATAGTGTCCATGGTTGTGTAAATTAGGTGGAATACATATGAGAAATGCAGAGTTACAAGGAAAGGTTAGGGATCTAGGTGGGATGCCCTTCGGAGGGGCGGTGTGGACTTATTGGGCCAAATGGCCTGTTTCCACTCTGTAGGGATTCTATGATTCTACGTTCAGTACACAAAAGCAGGACAAATCCAACCCATCCAATTGCCACCCCATCAATCTAAGTAAAGTGATGGCAAGTGTCATCAACAGTGCTTTCAAGCAGCACCCTGCTAACCTATGACCTGCCCACAAATGCCCAGTTTGGGTTTCGCCAGGGCCACTCAGCTCCTGACCTCATCACAGCCTTGATTCAAATATGGACAAAAGAGCTGAATTCCAAGAGGTGAAAGTGACAGCCCTTGACATCAAGTCCATATTTGACTAAATGTGCCATCAATAAGCCCTAGCAAAACTGGAATCAATGGGATGCAGGGGGCAAACTCTCCACTGGTAGGATTCATAACTGGCAAATGTAAGATGGTTGTGATCATTCAAGGTCAGTCATTTCAGTTTTAGGGAATCTTTACAAGAGTTCCTCAGGTTAGTGTTCCAGGACCAACCATCTTCAGCCCCTTCATCAATGACCTACCCTCCATTAAAAAGTCAGAAGTGATGATGTTCGCTGATGATTGCGCAATGTTCAATACCATTTGCGACTCCTCAGATACTGAAGCAGTCCATATTCAAATGCAACAAGACTCGGACAATATACAGACTTGGGCTGGCAAGTGGCAAATAATATTCATGCCACACAAGAGACAAGTAATGACCATTTCCAGTAAGATACAATGCAACCACTGCCACTTGACATTCAATGGTGTTACTATCACTGAATTTCCCACAATCAACATCCTTGGGGTTATTATTGACTAACAATTCAACTGGACTCGCTATATAAATATAGTGGCTACAATAGCAGGTCAGAGGCTAGGAATACTACAGCGGGTAATTCACCTCCTGAATCCACAAAGCTTCTCCACCATCTACAAGGCACAATTTAGGAGTGTCGTGGAATACTCCCCACTTGCCTGGATGAGCGCAGCTCCAACAACACACAAGAAGCTTGACTGGCACCACATTCACACACATCATTCTCTCAAACACCGATGCTCCATGACAGCAATATATACTATGTAGATGTGCTGCAGAAATTTGCCACGGATCCTTAGACAACACCTTCCGAATCACAACCACTTCCATCTAGAAGGACAAGGGCAGTAGATACATGGGAACATCACTACCTACAGGTTCCCCTTCAAGCCACTCACCATCCTGGCTTGGAAATATATTACAATTCCTTCATTGTTGTGGATCAAAATCCTGGAATTACCCCCCTACAACTTTGTGGCTCAACCTATAGCACATGGACTGCGGCAGTTCAAAAAGGCAGCTTACCACCACCTTCTCAAGGGCAACTGGATAGGCAATAAATGCTGGCCTGTTAGTGACACCCATGTTCCAAGAGAGAATTAAAAAAAACATACAGAGATAACACAATTACTGTATGGTATAGAATTTGTAGTCATTTTCTTCCATCACACAATAATACATAATATTTGGAATTTTTTTCTATATTTATAGTTTATACTGAAAATACACTTATTGTCATGGTTTGCGCAATAACAAACAGGGATATTAAATGTTGCACTATTTTCTTTTTATCTCCTGTTCAAAGGGTATTTACTTAATTTTCAATACATGTTGGTAAAACAGAAATTGGAAACCACCACCCTTTATTCCAGCCGAGGGACAATATGTGTTTGTATAATTTAAGTAGGAAGGTAACAGTCAATTAAAGCTGCTTTAATGTGAAATGAATCACTCACACTGGTCACGCACACTGCTCCCTCACCAGTCAAATTATTCACTTCCAGATAAGCTACTAAACCCTTATGGGGTTTAACTAATTTACTGCACAGATACTGCATGTCTGTTATAATAACAGGTAGGATGTATTGGGGTCGACCATTTATCAGAATTAGACTACTTTTCACAATTCGCAGAGAATTGCTCTGCCTACACCATTCCCTGCATCATAACCAGGCAGCCCCACATGGCCTGCAATGTGGCAGCAGGCAAAACTGACACTCTTTTTGCTTGTCAGATAAAGTGGGGAGGGGGCAGTGGGAGACAGAGCGAGAGTGTGTCTCTGGAGGAGCTCAGAAAAGTTTTGCAGAGGATGTGAGGTACTAATAGACTTACCTCTGAAATTTTAATCATCTACACACTTCTCTACATGACAAGCAGACACACTTGTTTACAAAGTTAACTGTGTTAATGAATATGTGCCAAATCGCAAATAAGGATATAATAAAAATCAGAAAGATAAATGGCAAATTTTGAGACAGGGTAAGGAATATTAAAAACTGTTTATTTGCAACTCCAGTTATTATTTTTACAAAAGGAGGAATCTGCATGTGTCTGTAATAATTTTCTTAGCAAGGATTGAAATGTGCTATTTCTTAAAGAAACATAGCATGTCAAATTTTGTTTTATAACAATAAGTAGCAGAAATAATCTACCATTACTTTACAGACACATTTTGGGCTCAATATCAAATTTTAAATTTTGCCTTATTAAAAAAGTGCAGTTTCCATAAATAGAGCTATGTATACTTTGCTCAAAAATTTATAATGAAAAGGGAAGGCACAGCAGTAAGGATAACAATGAATGTTTTAACATGGCAACATGAGAGATTGCATGAACTGCCCTAAATCAATCCTACTTATTCTAAGGTGAATATCTCTAATCAGAGAATATCTCCCTCTCTCTTCACACAGCATCCTTGTTGACGAAGAATGCCATAGTACAAAAACAGGGCAAGTAGATAATACATTACTCTGGCTAAAACTAGTGGACAAATTTATTTGCAACATTTATACAGTCATACAGCACAAAAACAGACCCTTCAATCTAACTCGTCCATGCCAACCAACTTTCCCAAACTAAACTAGTTCCACTTGCCTGCATTTGATCCATGCCCCTCTAAACTTTTCCTATTCATGTACCTGTCCAAATGTCTTTTAAATATTGTAACGGTATTTGCATTTACCACATCATCTGACAGTTCACTCCACATACCCTCTTTTTGAAAAGGTTGCCCCTCAGGTCCCTAGATAAATCTTTCTCCTCTCACCTTAAATACATGCCCCCTAGTTTTAAACTCCCCCACCCTAGGGAAAAGATCATTGCTATTCACCCTCTCCATGCCCCTCATGATTGTATAAACCTCTATGAGGTTAACCTCCTACACTTTCAGGTGGCACTGTGACACAATGGTTAGCACTGCTGCTTCACAGCAGCAGGGACCTGGGTTTGATTCCAGCCTGGGCGACTGTCTGTTTGGACGTTCTCCCTGTGTCTACGTCAGTTTCCTCTGGGTACTCTGGTTTACAACCCACAGTCCAAAGATGTGCAGGCTAGGTGAGTTGGCCATGCTAAATTGCCCATATTGTCCAGGGATGTGCAGGCTAGGTGGATTAGTCTTTGGAAATGCAGGGATGGGATGGGTCTGAGTGGGATGCTCTTTGGAGGGTCGGTGTGGACACGATGGGCTGAATGGCTTCCTTCCATACGAGGGATTCCATGACTCCAGTGTTCTCAATTTATAAAGACTGTTTCTCATTCTTCCTGCCAAAGTGAACAACTTCACATTTTTGCATCTTACTTAACCTTTTTAAATCCATCTGCAACTTCATTATGTCTTCTTTGGAGTATATTTTCCTACCTATCTTGGTGCTGTCTACAAATTTAGCTACCACACATTTGCCCCCCTCATCTAAGTCATAATGCAAAATGTTAAAAAGTTGAGGTCACAGCACAGACTGCTGTGGGATTCTGCTTTTCATTTTGCCAATCACTCAAAGACCCATCTATGCGTACTCTCTGTTTTCTGCCAGTCAGCCAATCTTCTATCCATGCTAATATGAAGTCCCATATCAGCATAAAAATCGGGAAATACATGGTTGAAGCAAACTAGTGGAAAATCCAATATGGACAGCATCCCTTCTACTATTCTGAAAGGGATGTAACACCTTATGTCAACATAGTCCTTTCCCACAAGCAGATAAACAGATTATAAATCAATTTCACCATTGAAGTAGATCTTAGACTTCCGGTCTTCTGTGGGTTGATTGCTTTTGACCTTGACTCACACGTTAATTAGCTTTGCTGTCCTCAAACAGATAACTTGGCACAGATGTGACTGGAAGCAATGCATATATTAGCTTTCTAAAAGGTAAGGGAATTGAAGGTGCAATTAACTGTTAAGAACAGGCAACGGTGAGCAGCCATGTGGGTTTTCCTCCAAAACCCATGGTTAACTTTAGATAGGATTTATGTATTGTTTCACACTCTCAAACTAATACAAATAATCCACTTCTAATGACATCTGTCAGAGGCTCATTTTACAATTTAATATTTCTTGTAAATAGTCACAAAAAGGTTGAAGAGGCTCTCTGTCTATCATTGTGCAGTCCTGGAACATGCCCTCTAAATGCCTATGTTTGTTGCAGGTAATGTGATTTGTAATTTGTGTGCTCCAGTTCTCCATCATAAGAAATTCAACAGACAGTGAAATTGCCAGTTCCTCAGCTAACCAGAGTCAGCACAATCACTTTTTGCAACAGAATTACTCAAACTTTTACAGATTGCAAAAATACATTCAATTTTTAATGTGAAGTGTAGGTATGTGAGGCCAAGCTGGATGAGAAGGATTTGGCTCCAACAGTGCATTGGGTGGGGTGTGGTTAGGTACAGAGCAGGCAGGCAGGTGTGTTGGGTCCTGGAGAGGATGCTGTGTCGAGTCCCAGGAGGGTGTCAGATCTGGGTTTGTAAGAGATCCAGGGAAAATGTAGTTGAGGGTGTTTGAGGTACGTATGAGGTCTAGCTTTTCCTGAGTAATTATTTCACTTTTTTTTATTCATTAACGGGATGAGGAAGTCGCTGTCTAGGCAGCATTTATTGCCCATGCCTAATTGGCCAGAGGGCAGTTCAGAGTCAACAACATTGCTATGGGTCTAGAGTCACATGTAGGCCAGACCAGGTAAGGATGGCAGTTTCCTTCCCTAAAGAACATTAGTGAACCAGGTGGGTTTTTCCTGACAATCGGCAATGGATTCATGATCGTCATTAGATTCTTAATTCTAGATACTTTACTGAATTCAAATTCCACCATCTGCTGTGGCGGGATTTGAACCCAGGCCCCAGCATGTTATCTGGGTCTCTGGATTAACAGCCTAGCGATAATACCACTAGGCCATTGCTTCCCCTTTAAAGTCTCTGATTAAACAGAAAGTTTTGGAGGGTTCCAAGTTGAGGGGAATTGCCCAGCAGAATCTTCAAATTCATGAGCAATTTTCTTCAAATTGTTCTACAACGGGGGTTCCACAGGGCCCCCAATTGCAACTCCTATCAACTATGGAGTAATGACTGCCTCGCCAATCTAGGACCATGACACTACTGTGTGGATGAAACTATTGTATTGTTGGAAAATTGTATCCAGTTCACCAATGCCCATTCAGGAAGCAAATCTGCCATCCTTACCTAGTCTGACTTAAGACTGTAACAAATAGGAGCAGAGGTAGATTATTCATGCATCAAGTCTGCTTTGCCACTTGTTGAGATCCTGGCTGATCTAATCATCCTCAAATCCACTTTCCTGCCTTTTCCTCATAAGCCTTGATTCCCTTACGATTAAAAAACTGTGTCTCTCAGCCGTGAATACACTTACTGACTCAAGAATTCCACAGATTCATAATCCCTCCGAGAGAAGGAATTCCTTCTCATCTCTGTCTTAAATGTGCAGTCCCTTATTCTGAGCTTATGCCCTCTGGTCCTAGACTCTCCCACAAGTGGAAGCAACATTTCCGATCTACTCTGTCAAGTCCCTTAAGCATCACATATGTTTCAATAAGGTTGCCTCTCAATTCTTAATATTCTAATGAGTAGACGCCCGATAAAATCAACTTTTCCTCACAAGACGGTTTCTCCGCACCTCATACTATCCCAGTGAATCTTCTTTACATGGCCTCATGAAGTATATGGGGCAGGCAGGGTTTGGTGTGTGGTTGATTTAGGCAAGGTGGGGTGGATGCGTGAGGTTTGGCTTGGTAGCACCTTAGATGGGAGTATAATCTCAAATGTGATTTCTCCACATTGAGTGCCATTTATAAGAAGCATTTAGTAGAACAAGTACACCGAGTGAACACACAGTGAAGTCCATCAACATTAATTGCCAAGTGTGGCTTTCACTGAATTGGCTGAGTCCTGGCGGACGTATCTGCCAGACTAGACCTTCATGAAAATCTCACCCTCACCAATCTAATGTCACAAGTGTGTCTGTACTGACAGTACTCCCATTGTCTTTGTGGAGACAAAATGCCGCTTCAGACTAAGCATACCTTCCAAAATGTTGTGTGACATTATCAATATGGTAATGTGCTCTAAAACATCCTGGATGCAGCACTGAATACTTGTGTTCCAGATATAGCTGCCCACCTAGCTAATCTGTTCCAGAAGAGTTACAACACTAACAGCTCCCAGATCATGTGGAAAATTGCCCAGGTAAGCCCTGTCCAGAAAAAGGAAAGCAAATCCAATTCACTCTCAGTCTACTGTCAATCATCAGCAAAGTGACAGAATGGGTCATGGACAGCATTCTCAAGAAGCACTTATTTATCAATCACTAATGTTCAGCTTCAGCTCCACCAGGACCATTCAGCTCCAAACCTCATTTCAAGTGCAGTAAGAGTGACTGAGCTTGACATTCAGGTAACTTTTGATCAAATATAGTTCCAAAGAGCCCTAGCAAAACTGAAGTCAATAGGAATTAATGGGGAGGCAGTGAGGTTGGAGGGAGGGGGCAAGCTAGTTTGAGTATTACGTAGTAAAAGTAAGATAGTTATAGTTGTTAGAAGCAATTATCTCAGCCTCAGGATCTTGATGCAAGAGTTCCTCAGAGCAATGTCTAAGGCCTAACTATGTTTAGTTGCTTTGTAAACTGCCTTGCCTCCAACGTTACGTCAGAAGTAGAGATATTTACTGTTGATTATGTTCAGTTGCATTTACAATTCTTCAGAAACTAAAGCAATCTGTGCTTACGTGCAGCAAGATCTGGGCCATATTCAGGCTTGGGCTGATAAGTGGCAAGCAACATTCATGCCAGGCAATGACCATCTATAACAGTAAAATACTTTCTACCTGTCCTTGATGGTCAACTGCACTACCATCAACATCTTGGGTATTACCATTAACCAGAAACCAGACAACCAACCATATCCTGTGAATGAATTTTTAAAAGTGGAAATTTCTTCTCCACATCTACCCAATCAAAATATTTCATAATAATAAATATCTCTATCAGGTCACCAATCAGGTTTTGTTTTCTACAGAAAAGATCTCCAGCCTGTTCAATCTTTCCTGATGGAATAAATTCACATGTGTGATATCATCCTAATCAATCTTATTTGAACTTTCTTCAGTGCCTCTATATCTTTGTAGTAATATACCAACTAGAGTTGTTCACATCCTGCAATTGTGGTTGAACAAAGATTCTGATCAATTTTAACACTTCTCTACAGCTATATCCTTTTTTTAAAATGGCTTCATTACTTTGAGTGATGTCCCTGGAAATGATTTGATTGATGAAAAATGGAAATAATCCCTCACTCTGAGGTTGAGTTAAGATAATGGCAAATTTCACTCTCAGTATGGGCATGAACGACAGTTTAAGAGGAAAACATGAATAACCCTTACAGCCTGTCAAACCTGCTCCACCATTTCAATATGATAATGGATGATCTTGGGCTTCAACTCTACTTTACTACCCACTCTCTATGTCCTTTGAGACCCTGACAAACCAAAAATATGTCTATCCTCACCTTAAATATTGTCAATGATAAAGTATCAACAACTCTCTGTGGTGCAGAATTCCAAAAAGTCACAACACTGAGTGAAGAAAAATGTCATCTTGCCATAGAGACAGTGCAGCACAGCTTTTCTTAATTCATTCACGGGATGTGGATATCTCTAGCTAGGCCAGCATATATTGCCCATTCCTAATTGCCCAGTGGGCAGTTAAGAGTCAACCACATTGCTATGGGCCTGGAGTCACATATAGGCCAGACCAGGTAAGGATGTCAGTGTCCTTTCCTAAAGGACATTAGTGAACCATATTTTTTTACCCCTGACAATTGATTCGTGGTCATCATTAGACTCTTAACTCCAGATATTTTTATATTGAATTCAAATTCCACCATCTGCCGTGGTGGAATTTGAACCAGGACCTCAAAACATTGTGGGTCTCTGGATTAACAATCCAGCGATAATATGACTCAGCTGTCATCTACCTTTAACATGGTTCATGAGGTTAATTGTACAGATGGCAGGACTGTCCCATGAGGAGAGATTGGGTCTACTGGGCCTGTATTCACTCGAGTTTAGAAGGAGACAGGAGATCTGATTGAAGTGTATAAAATTCTTAACCGGGCAGGACAGATTAGATGCAGGGAGGATGCTTTCCCTGGTTGGGGAGTCTAGAACCAAGGGACACAGTCTCAAAACAGTGGCAGGCCATTTAGGATGAAGAACAATTTCTTCATTCAAATTGTAGTGAATCTCTGGCATTTTCTATCATAGAAGACTGTCAAGACCAAGTCACTGAGTATATTCAAGAAACAAATAGGTATATTTTTAGATTTTAAAAGCATCAAGGGGGATGGGGAGAAAGTGAGAATAAGGAATTGAGACAGAAGATCAGCCATGATCCTACAGAATGGCACAGCAGAATCGAAGAAATGAACGGCCAACTCCTGCTCCTAGTTTCTAGGTTTTATGTTTCTATCTCAGTCCTGAATGATTGATCCCTTTCTTCTAAGTTCCAATTTTCTAAAGTTCCATGTTAACACAAACAGTGTCTATTCTGTCAAACCTTGATAAAATCTGAGACAGTAGGAACTGCAGATGCTGGAGAATCTGAAATAACAAGGTGTAGAGCTGGATGAACACAGCAGGCCAAGCAGCATCATAGGAGCAGGAAGGCTGACTTTTCGGGCCTAGACCCTTCTTCAGAAAAAAATGAAGAAGGGTCTTTTCTGAAGAAGGGTCTAGGCCCAAAACGTCAGCCTTCCTGCTCCTCTGATGCTGCTTGGCTTGCTGTGTTCATCCAGCTCTACACCTTGTTATCCTTGATAGAATCTGGTTTGTTTTAACAAAGCCAACTTTTATTCTTATAAAATCCGGATATATAGATCCAGTTTACTGAGCCTCTCATCATAGAAACCAATCCAGTGAATTTTCACTGTATTGTCTCCAAAGCTATATACACTTCCTTAAATACAGAGAACTAAATTGCACACAGTATTTCAGCTGAGATCTCACCAAATTGCCCTTTGCAATTTTAACAAGACTTCGTGATTCCCCTTGCAATAAAGATCAGCATTTCATTTTTCTTTCTACTTATTTGCTGTACCTGAATGCTAACTTTCAGTCTGCTCTATATGGTCATACTCAGATACCTCTGAACACCACCCAGATAAAGCTCTCTGACAGTACAGCACTCCCTCAGTACTACTCACTGAAACATGTCTCACATTTACGATTTTTATGGGATTTTTGAAATGTTGGCCTGTAAAAGGATAAATGGACCTTTAATGGAATTCAACACATCAAAGGCCTGTCAGATAATAGTTTCTGAAATGGTTCTTCTTTTGCTCACAAGATAAGATAGTTTTCGTTAACAGAATTGAGTGGAAGATCTCTGCACTACATCAGGAACTTAAGATTTTTCATTTTCAGTTTCCAATCCATTATGTAGCTTGTGACAATGTTATTAGATTGCTAGAGATGTGGGGTATGGCTTTAGAAATACATGAGGACTTGTGAAGACCCTGGGGATGTTTTCCACACTACAGGTGCTTTTAATTGCAAGTGCTTATTTAATTATCTGACGAAGAAAACATTGAAGGAAAAATAAATACATTCAAATTCAATGAAGGAGTTACAAGCACAGCTGCGCATATCTTGGTACTCATTCTGAAATATTTGAGTCTTTGTCCAATAAACCCCAATGAAAGGAAACCCCAGGTTCCTTACTTACAATGGTATAGCATAGAAGGAGGCCATTCAGCCCAGTGCCAGTGCTGGTTCTTTGAAAGGGCTACCTATTAATTCCACTTACCTCTTGCTCTTTCCCCATAGTTCTGTAAATGTTTCTTTTAATTCTTTTTTCAATTCCCCTTTTGAATGGTGCATTTGAATATTCTCCGATCACCTTCTCAGGCAGCACAATCCAGTTTACAACTCTCTGAATAAAACCATTTCCTCATCTCTCCTCTAATTCAATTAGGAAACAAAGAAAGGAAAAGACTGGAGATTGCCTTGGCTGTCAAATTCCACATATTCAGTTTAATGATCCACCATTAGTAACTCTACTGTATCATGTGAAACTACTGAGATGGATTTATTTTATTTCCTCCTGCCTTCTCCGTCTGACTTCCTCCAATGCTCTGATACTGACCCCAGTGGTCTGCGTATAGATATTTTCTAATCAACCTGCTTAGAGATGCTACTGCACACCTCTGGAGTAGGACTGGCCTTGAAACCAGGCCTTCCTGGGCCAGAAATAAGGGCACTGCTACTGCACCACAAGAAACCTTAGTGTTCTGCACATATTCCACTGTTCTCTATGTCCTTCACCTGTCAGCACTGTGATCATCATCAGATAATCTCACCATAAGAGCCTCTGCTACTGTGCTTTCAGGCAACCACTCAAGAAACCCTTACTGATTATTTAACCTAAATTGGCAGAGTTAACAAATGATTCATAAAAGTATGCCGGCCATTTATGACAGATTATGTAGTTTGTTAATGATATATGAGAAATCTCTTGGTACATTACTGATGTGCACACAATGAGTACATTTTTTTGTTTTATTCATTCACAGGATCAGGGTGTTGCTGACCAGACAGCATTTATTGCCCGTCCCTAAGTTCAGAGTCAACCACATTGCCATGGATCTGGAGTCACATGTAGGCCAGACCAGGTAAAGGTGGCATGGCAGTTTCCTTCCCTAAAGGACATTAGTGAACCAGATGGACTTTTCTAAAAATTGACAATGGGTTCATGGTCATCATTAGATCTTAATTCCAAATATTTTATGGAATTCAAATTCCACCATCTGCCATGGCAGGATTCAAACTCGGGTCCCTACAATGTTATCAGGGTCTCTGGATTAGCAGTCCTAATACCACTAGGCCGTTGCCTCCCTTCTACAAGGGTGGGGGTGAGCTGTTTGGACAACATGAGTATTATAACATAACTACAGATATAGGTAATATACAGATCATGCTGGTCCTTCCCCCTCCCAGATTAAACCTATCAGCATTTTCTCTATCCCTTTCTCCGTTATGTGTTTATCAAGTTTCCCTTAAATGCATCAATAGTATCATCCTGAAACACTTCCTGTGGTAGCAAGTTCCATATTGGTTGGACTGAGAATACCAATGATCTTGCAATTACTGAGCCGAGTCAGGTTAGACTATAGTTCTTTTTGAAGAAGTGAGGAAAGAGAGGAAGATATTAATTTGTAATTCCCTCTCTGACATCTTAATTAGTTTCACAGGTCCAACGGAGCAAGGTTCTGTTGTTTATCTTGATTTCCACGAATTGATTTGCATCTGTCTTGTTTCCCTGGTTTTCCAACATTGTCCATTCATTACCATTTCTGACTGGTATATGTTCTGCAGATATTTCACCCACGTATTTGTTGTGTGGAGGCTAGTGCGTTACCCGATGAGGAGACAGGTTTGCTTACAATTGAGGAATAGTACTTGTGTTAGTATCCAAGCCAATAGGAACAGAGGAATTTACTTTTGAGCCAGCAAGTCTAGATGGTGAGGTAGGGCTGAAGGGTCTTGTTTTACTCTCTTTGGCCTTTGATTTCTTTTCCTCAGAACAGTTCCAAGGAATCAGCAGAGAGGTTGAAAATTTATGATAACACTCAAATGCTGCTCGCGTTCGAGGCTCTACTTTTGTACGAAACCTACACAGATTAAAAAGGCACTGGCTTATTTAATTGCTCATTATCATTACACTGAAAAGTTAACTTTGTAAATGAACTACTAAACAACCTTAAATTGTTAATTTGATCTGTAAAGCCCAGAGAAAGAGTTAAGGCGAGAATCCACAATCTCTCTGTGAGTTATCAGCATTAATGCAAGTCCCACTCTGCCTTTTCATATCTCTCTGATCCCAACCAATGGAGAAAAAATTTCAATAAAACACTTTTACCATTTTAACAGTAAAGAACTCTTGGGATTGGCAAAGTGCTCAGTCTATTCCAAGGAGAGGAGAAATCAGCAGCTCAAATATAATTAACCTTACATTGTCAATGCAAAACTGCCGTTCACAGGAGCTCGACAGTCTATTAGCCAAGTTTCTAACGACCACCACACCAGACAGCAGTGGTCAAAATTGGCTGCTTCCCTATTTTTGGGGAATTATGATTAATGACACTAATAATCTCGATGATTACTGATATGTGTGTCTCTAATAGTTTATCATATTGCAGCAACTGCCAACATCCACTATAAACATGCTATCATTTACATCACATACATAGTGAATGCTTCTGCTAAGGTCATCCTAGACTGTATGCAAAGCACTTAGCAATAATCCTCATTAAATCCTTTGTTGCAACCAACAATAGATGTGGAGAATTTTTAAAAAAATACTCTCTATCTTTAACCCTTTGATGGATGTGGTGTTCATCTTGACCCATGTATGGAAAAAGACCATTTCTTAAGTAAGTGTCAGTGCCTCAGTGAGTAGCTTTCAGACAGGCATACTTAATGGTAAATCCAGGAGGTACATGGCACTGAAGGTGCTGCTGTAAATGCCATTATACAAACTGGACAAATAAAGCAGTGCAGATGCTCAATACGTTGCTCGCTGCTTTCTCTCTGTCTCTGTAACCTTCTGGCCTTTCAACCATCCGAAATCTCAGCATTTCTCCAATTCTGGTCGACCATGCATCCCTGACTTTAATCACCCCAAGTTTGCAGTCTTGCCTTCGGTTGCCTGGTCTGGAATCCCCTCCTTAAATATCTCCACCTCTCCCCTTCTTTAAGATGCTTCTTGAACCCTACTATTTGATCAAGGGTTTTGGCCACCTGCCCTAATATCTCCTTACATGGGCCAGAGTCAAATTTTGTTTGAGAACATTCTTGTGAAGTGCCTTTGGAAATTTTACAAAGTTAAGGGTCTATAGAAATATAAATCATAATCACTTTAACATTAGTTTTCACATTTAACTTTAAGCCTGTAGAATAATTATTTCATCAGTCACAAGACCGCGGTTATCTGGTCATTTAGCTTATTTTCATTGGGACTTCACCTGAGTGAAAATATGAGTCACACAGATCATTCTGTTTGCTTCTTGCCGTGAAGCCATGTAGTCACATGTAACATGATCAGAAGAATTGGAAAAACTGGTGACACATGCGATGATCTATCCTTTCTTTTCGAACAAAAGGTGACGAAAATTGGTCAGAAAGTTGTAAGGATGATAAGAAATCCAAGATGGCAGTAGCAGAGTAGCAGCATTCATGCCTGGGTCCTGAGCCTGGAGCTCATCTTCTTCCCTCTGCCTTTTTCCATTTTTTCTCGTTTTCTCCCCTTTATCTTCCCTCTCTCAGTGGCATCGGTCCCCGTGCTGGAGTGTCGGCAGCGGGTGGGAGCGGTTCCTTTGCTGAACTGGCAGTTCCCAGGGTTGGCAGCAACAGCACTATGAGTCAGACTGAGGCACAGGCTGCTTCAGAGTGGTGGGCCCTGAATTTGAGCTCAGTTCAGGATCCAGCAGCTTCGGCCAGTATCGGCCCAGTGTGGGCTCAAGGCGGTGGTGACATTGGTGGATGCAAGGTGGCGCCAAAGAATAGCGACACAGTTCCAGCAGCGACGGTGCGACTCCAGGCCATGGCTAGGCCTGGGTGCCTAACAATGGTGGTGTTCCAGCTGCAGTGGTATGCAGGAGTTGGGGCACTTGAGTGTTCGCAGACTGAGGAATGGACTTTGTGGCTTTGTCTTTTTTTCGCGTCAAAGACCCATGATGGAGGCCGGGGGCATGATCTGGACGTTTCCTTTTCTTGTGGCTGTTCCTTTTATTTCTTCATCTGTTTTTAATCCTGTCTTTTGTATACTAAGATGATGCCAGAGAATGGCAACTTTGTGCACTTTTCAATGTACTCCTGTATTCCTGTACTCGAGCACACGAGAAAATAAAATCTATATCTAAATCTAATGTGTGATAATTGAGAGGCGTACACAGTGAGGGGGGGTGGGGGGGTGAGAGATTCATCCATGATTGAGATCCAATGAACTAGTTATCTGTGGGTTAAATTCCTGCAAACAAATCAGGCTGGGGAGTATAGAAAGTGTCGGAATCTCTTGGAATTTATAGATAAGCTCTTCTCAGCCAGTAGCAGTACATTTAATATCTTACCAAGCCCTGTTAGGATTAACATGCACACTGGCTATGGGGACCAATGAACATTTCTATGAAATTCGAACATGTCAAACAAACTGTATTCAAATAATTATTACTGTTCAATTATAGCAAATTATCACTCATTTTGCTTAAGATGCAAGCCGAGTAAACAAATCTCAATGAGCTGCTGTTATCTATTTGGCCAATAATTGTACTATGTTCAGTGTTTTATTACTTCCATCTGCAATAAATAACAATAAATCCAACAGGAAGTCAGGAGAAACTTCTTTTCTCAGAGTGGTGAAAATGTGGAACGTGACACCACAGGGAGTGCTTGAGGTAAATGGCATAGACATATTGAAGGGAGAAGCAAGGTAACCACATATGGGGAAAAGGAATAGAAGAACACATACAGCAAGGGTGAGGTGGAATCAGATGGAAAGAAACGTCTGTGAAGTTTAAAGGTCAGCATGGACCAGTTTGGCCAAATGATTTGTTTTTGTGCGGTATGCCCTATGTAATTCCTTGGAAAATGAGATTGCTTCTTTTGATAAAAATCGCCTGCACGAGAAAAATAGCCCACATACAACTACAAAGCAGTTATTCACAACCGCAGGCAACTGTCTGTACATTATCAGCGACTCTGGGAAGTGACTGTCAGAACAATATTGAGTTATCACAGACCATGCGGGAAGCTTGGATTAAAAAGCTCAAAGCACATGTAAATATCTCATTCCTGATGCAACTTCTACGATGTCTACTGCTCCATATGATCAGTTCAGGACCTTGCCAATTGGGTGGCACTCTCACCATGTTTCAGTAGACTCAAGTCTCACTCCAAGAAATAACGGACAGTTTTCAATGACTTTTTCGTTGCTAAACAGCCAGTGAGCTGGCCAAGATGGGACCTTGAGCTGAAACACTAATTTAGCCCAAAGTTAGTGTGAGAAACCATTATGGTAAAGAATTGAAGCTCATGCTATTAACAGCTGCTCAGAGGATTAATAAGGGGCTGGTAAAGAATAAAACTACCTGCTATTTCTCATTAATGAGTGTGCATATCATGTGATGGAGAGCACTTAGCCTGACGCCATCTTTTAAGAATGACCATTGGGTGACTGGGTGTAAACTAGTTGATGAGGATTGAGTGCTGTTTCAAGCATAATCACCTTTTGCTGCTCACATCCTGCTGGGGGTTTGAAGTCGAATTTTGAAACTCATCAGCAAAGTTTCCAGGAGACTTTGTCAAGGTTTTCCAAATGCACTTTCAACATTTTCTCTGAGATTTTTACCTGAAGTGAGTGACTGTTGCACTACTCCACCTTATAGAAGCGTCCAGGAGGAAGGAAGTGCTGGGTGATTGGCAAGTTACTCAGAATCCCCTTGGTCTGGACAAGGAATGGGGGAAGGACATGAGATTAGGCACAATAATGTCAGATTGCTGCTTGTGGGATCTTGTTGTGCATAAATTGGCTGCTCTATTTCCTACATTACATGACTGAATACATTTAAAAAGTGCCTCATTGGCTGCAAAACGCTTTGAGACTTACATCCTGAGGTCATGAAAGGCTGTGTAGAAGTGTTTAAATTGTGAACTTTGCATTTGAGATGGCTTCAGACTGTGAAGCAAAATATATTAAACAAAAGTATTTGTTAACATGTTGTGCTTTGCACAAAGCCAGCAAAATATGTCCCTCTTGCTAAAATGTTATTGATGGGAGTAAAACAGATTATTGTTGTCACAATGAGAAATTTGTTCTTGGAAACTGTCATCAAAAACCTCACTGCAAACAGTTCAGTGTCAAGAAAAATAGAATATAGTGGGGCATGTAACTTGACAGTGAATGATATTGAATTTCTGGTTTAGGCACAATCAACTAATCCTTCTCAAATTACACTCACTTTGAAAAGTTGTTTCTAGCTCTCTGCCGAGTTTTCATTCCAAATTATTGGCATATATAAAAATACTAAATAAGTCATTAATCTGCATGATCAAGCAGCTTTTTAAAGCAGTTATCTGTCTCAAAAATATGCTTTAGCTCCCAAACATTCCTTTCTATATTTAAGAGTGATAACTTGAAGTTTAATTACCAAGCTGAAAATAAACTTTTCACACACAAAAAAAGCCTTTTTAAACATAGCGACAATGCATTTGTGTGAGTAACCCAAATTTAAAAAGCTTAGAATGGCTTCTTAAAAAAATGAGAATACATTTTTCAGTTAGATTGGGAGACAGTTGTCAGCTCCTTGGACAAAAAAAAATTTCCAAATGCACCCATTAGTGTCGTTGCATCCAAAGGTTCTGATTTAATTTTGAAGTCTCTAAAACTAACACAAATGGAACAATTGGTAAAAGCTCACCACGGGTTAAATAATTTTGGGGAAATGCTCAGCTGCAAGGGTGAGGAACTTCAACAGCAATATTTTAAAACTAGGGCAAATATTCACAGATTCTCAAGTTGTACTGCATGTAAATTTGCACTTAAATGTCTGTGAACTTTTACACGGGACAAATGATTTCTGGGGAATCACACTGAAAACAGCACAACCAAGATGAAGCTCAAAGCTTTAAGCTGTGCTAAGCATCAACTTCAAAATAAGGGATCTGAAGCGGATCTGGATCTGAAACGTTGACTCTGCTTTCTCTCCACAGATGCTGCCAGACTTGCTGAGTTTCTCCAGCTATTTCTGTTCTGATTCCAAACTATGAAACACTGGCACATATAACCACAGATACTTTGAGATTCAAATATGGGTCTGAAACCTTTCATGTTGATAACAAGCACCTTTTCCTAAACCTGAGCTTTGAAGGCTATATAGTCTGGAACAGAATAATTTTCACAATGGTTCCCCTATTTGAGGTCAATGACCAATTGACTCCAATGCATGACATCAGCAGTCAACAAAGGAGAGCCAATTCAGTTAACTGTGCAAAGCTGGGCTCAGTCATCTCATAACATGCTTAAATTAGCCCAAGGACATAAAGAGACAAGCTTTGACTGCAGATTTAGTATGACAAGGTAAATGTAACAGCATTTCAAGGTTCAGATGTAACTAGGTTAAGGTTTGGCTGCATCTTTAACTACTCCTGTTACTTTGTGGTAATAGTTTATCTTTTCATTTATGCATGTACTCAATTTCTATTAAAAACATTCAAACTTAGAAAATAAAAGCTAATTTACATATAGTTCACGTGTAGAATTCATCTTCTACTGTTGCTCATTGATTAAAGAATTCGAGTGAAAAGAATTCATTTTTAAAACACAATGTGGAACCTTCCCAGGTATTGAATGATGTGTGTCATGGTGAGAATTAGGGAGAATTGTAAGAGATGTCAAGCAAAGCCTTCCTTGACTACGAAACCAACAAGTCACATTTTACGACAATATTCCAGATGATGAGGTGAGATTGGATATTCCCAATGGTGGATGTGTCCAGAATCAGGGGTCACAGTATGAGGATTTGGGTAGACTATTTAGGACGGAGATGAGGAGACATTTCTTCACCCAAAGAGTGGTGACCCTGTGGTATTCATTACCACAGGAAGTACTTGATGCCAAAACATTAAATGTGTTCAAGAGGTGACTAGATATAGCACTTGAGGTGAATGGGATCAAAGGTTATGGGCAGAAAGCAGGATTTGGCTATTGAGTTGGACGATCAGCCATGATCGTGAAGAATGGCAGAGCAGGTTTGAAGGGCCGAATGGCCTCCTCCTGCTCCTGTCTTCTATGTTTCCATGTCTTGCTAGTGAGCAGTGAGTGGTCTATTCAATGGGATTATTGTTCATCATTACTTCCATTAGCATTGAATCTCACTTCAGTAATTTCCAGTTTTCCATTCTCCTTCTCATCCATCAGAAACTAAACGGCAATATTTTCTGACATGGAAGTCAGAGTGGGTACCTGGTGACTCCAGCTCACCACTTGCTCCTACGGATTTCCATCTTGGACGCCCAGCACAAACAATCTCAGGGCAGGCTCCACAGCCATGACCAGATCCACACCATGTCCGCAGATGTAGGCACCTGACATGTGTTAGCCTCCCTGCATTGTCATGGCACATCTTGGGTCAACTGACAGTGCCCTTCTGCACTTTAATGTTGCATTTTGGAGTGCACTCGCAGTTCTTATTGCAATGCTGCTGCAAGGACACTGTACACATTGGGACGCACACAGTTCATGCGTTGGACCAGGCTGCATCTCAGGGCTGCTTGCTTGGTCTCTTAGCTCACACTCACCTTGTGCCCACCTGGATTCTTATAGCATCCTTACTTTGCCTTGCCATGTCTTTATGGCACTTTGCCCCTACAGCTAGACCTTAAAAGACTCACAATACTTCCATTTGGGTTGGTTTTTAGTGCTGGCATAGGCAGGCATCATGATATGGTCCTCAGCATATCACTCAACAGGGTTGAGAATGTTGCCATTATTGCCATGCCCATATCCTGCAGAACTCATCTTCCCACTGTCTTTGACAGGCCAGATGGCTAATAATGATGGCTACTGGGAGGCAAGGGCTTCCCTCTGGAACCATTACTGATGACTTCATTACACAACCTCCTTGCAAAAGCTGAGTGTTGATACAATGCTGTACATTCTTCAACCAGGGCCATGGTTAAGCAATTGATAGGTTCTGCTACTTGGATCACTCTGGAAGTCCTTGTAGTACATTCTAGACAGGGAATGATGCATAATCCTCGTGTGATGCATAATCCTCACATGCTGCATTCTGCACAAAGAGAGGGGGCGTCATGGATACTGATGAGTGACGGAGTGGGAGGCAATCTTCCAAGGAGGACAGTAAGGGCACTGAGCAGGAAGAACATCACTTTCTGTATGATAGAACACAGCAGCATCGGGCACTACAAACCAGACAGGATTTAATGGACACCCAATTTCAGTAGATGAGAGCAGGATGCAGTGATCAATCAGTAATTGTAAAATTACTGATGCCCAACATACAAGCAGTTTGTCTCTGTTCCAAGATGCAAACACAGCTTCTGGTTAGTTGATTTCCATTTATGTTTGGTGTTAGTGAACTAAGGTGAACATTTTGAGGTTCTCAAGTCTTCCTTGAAATGATGGTCCCAAATTGAACAATGGAAAGATGTTAGCCTAAAGTGGGCATTGGGGAAAGAGGGCTGTAACAGGGAATATGGCTAAGGACAGGTATGCCGCTTGGGCTAGTGCTTACAATATAGTAGGTAAAGGACTATGCAGGTATGTGCAAGGAAGCATTAGATATGCCACCGGCTTGTGAATGTTGTGCCACTACGTTAATGGTGGAGGGCAACTCCAGGCCTCCAAGGCTTGATCAGCACACGACTGAGATTCAAGGCGCAAGCTTCAGGAATGCTGAGAAATCCCAGCAGCGGCAGGCATTCTGGCTATGGCGAATGGAAGAAATCAGCAGCGTCAGGTGAGAGGGTCAGTGTAGAGGTGTGGTAGGTAGCTAATGAGGCAAGTTTGAGACAATCCCATGAGAAAACTCACTAGGCCTTGTGGAGACAAAACCTTCACGAAATTCACCAGAACTGGTACATAGCCAAAATGTAGGAAGATTTGTCCCCAGTGTTTCAAAGGACAGCATAAAGGAAATGTTAGTTCAAGGCAGCCATGAACCCTATTACGAAATTTAGAAATGAAGAACTTTTAGCTGTGAGGAAAGATGGATGAGCTGGGGTTGTTTTCTTCAGAATGGAGGACACTAGGAGGGGATTTAACTGAAGTGTATAAAATTAAGAAGAGTCTAGATTGAGCGGATACAAAGGATGTATTTTCATTAGCAAAGACGTCGATAACCATGGTCATAGATTTATAATAATTGGTTGAAGGATTAGAGAAGAGATGAGCAGTAATTTTTTAACCCAGCGGGTGGTGAGAAATCTGAAACTCACTG
This sequence comes from Rhincodon typus, assembly GCF_021869965.1. Lineage (NCBI taxonomy): Eukaryota > Metazoa > Chordata > Chondrichthyes > Orectolobiformes > Rhincodontidae > Rhincodon > Rhincodon typus. The sequence continues at coordinate 23,423,360 of NC_063334.1, read as the reverse complement.
CCTGAAAGGGTGGCAAACCGTCACCACAAATACATGGATATGCATGTGAAGCGGTGTCACATGCTAAGCTGGGAAGTGGGAATAGATAGATACCTACTTATTGGCCAACACAGATACTGTAGGCTGAATGGCTTCCTTCTGTGCTGAATATCATTCCATATATATCTCAAGTCTCTCTTCACACTCTTGAAATGCTAAATCTCTGATCATTCCAGCTGAAATGAGAAAACTGATAGGAACATTGCATGGGTTGACATGAGTGGAAGCTTGAAAAACTCACTGCTTTATCCTGTTTCATTGTTACCTAACATGGAATTACTAATATAAAACAGAGCATGTCAGATGCTGGAAATCTGAAACAAAAACAGAATTTGCTGGACTGATTCAGCAGGCCTGGCAGTGTCCATGGAGAGAAAGCAAAGCTAACATTTCCAGTCTCGTGACCCTTCTACAGAACTGGTTTCTGAAGAATCATCACTGGATCTGAAATATTAACACTGCTTTCTCTCCACAGGTACTACCAGATCTGCTGTCTTTCTCCAGTAATTTCTGTTTTTGCATGGAATTACTAATGGCTCTGATGATACTATTATAATAGAATCTTATTGAGCAGATGAACTCATTTGGTCCACTGTAACTGTGTTGTCTCTTTTAAGGAGTGATTCCATTGAACCCATTCCACTATTTTCCCCATAGCCCTGCAAAATTGTTCCTTCCATTGCATTTATCCAATTTCCATTTTAAGTTATTATTAAACATGTTTCTGAACCCTTTCCAAACCTAATTTGTACTTTATTCCTTTTTCACCCTGGACCACATACCATTCCTGTGTGGAAAGCACCCCCAATAATCCTAATGTATTTGATAATATTGCTCTGGAATTTTTTGCTAGACGGTGTACTATGCTGGGCATCTCTCCAATTTGCTTTGCAAATCACACACTTCTTTTTCCCCCCAGAAGTACAGAAGAAATCAGGAACTCACCGAGAATGAGAATTACTTGAAGGAGAAAGATTTGCAGGGCTCTGAGGATAAAGACAGGATGTTGGGGGATAAACCAGTCGATTAATTGGATAGCTCTTTCAAAGAGCTAGTACAGGCACAATGGACTGAATAACTTCCTTCTATGCAGTATGATTCAATGATTGAATAAATCTTACCAGTGGACGGTGTTTTGCAATTGTCACAGACTTGCATCACTGCAGCAGTTATATTCTTGCACAGTCGTAAATTAGAGCACTTGTTAATTTATTATTTGAGTGACTGTGTGATCCACACAAACTAAAATGAAAGATGTTATAGTGCTAATGTCAAGCCCAAGTAATAAATGAGACTGTTAAATGCAATCATCTCAGAAAAATTCAACAAAGTGTTCACTGGTATTCATTGAAATTGGACTGACAGCACAAATTATCTTTTAAGACCGTAACACACAATTACTGGTGAGGTCTCTGACCCAGACAAGCTCCACTTGTAGCCACTGAGAGAAAAGAGACCTTGGAATTAGATGGTTCTTTTTTGTAGCTCCATGACCTTGTGGGTATTTTAATTCCGTATCAGCAACCTCACTGCTCACCCCACCCCATTCCCACCAAAGGTACTACTTGCTACCCTTACTCATGCAATCTTAATATCCCTGCAATATAGGCCTCATTCATAATAAATTATGACCACACACCTCCATCCAGTGTATGCAGGCTCTTTTCTGGATGGTTCTTTTTTGAACACTGAGTCACTATGAGACCTCACCTTTGTTTCTACAGGGACAACACAATATGCGGCCAACATCAGTACCCACAGTTACTGGAAGTTAATTTTTAATCATGTTTATTTTGGTCTGATAAAGAGGCCACTTGAGTCTCAGAACTTGAACAAAGGCCACTTTTCATGAAGAGCAGCAGAGCTTGCAATGTGTAGGGTTTCTGTAGTGATTGTAATGAGGTCAGCCAGGTGGGCCCCATAGAATATGAGTACCCTGATTGGGGCTGTTATTCTGGTCCAATCAGGAAGGCCTGGCTGACAGATACAAACAGGAGTGTCAGAGGTTCTGTTCACTCTGAGAGCTGGCTCTGAGGAAGCTTGATCAGTGTCATGGACTCTCCGCGTGTAAATAAAGGGTGACTTGGTGACACGATACCAGCCTCTGTGGAGTTATTTCAGTTTCCATCACTTCTCATCAAGGCAATGTTTCAGACTTCAAGTTTGCACATTGCTTCAAACCCCTGCAGTGACTGCAGATGCTGCAGGTGCAGCTAGTCACAGTTTCTCAGGGAAATAATAACAGATGATGTGCACAAAAATGTGGGAACAAAATCCCTGTAGCAGATTTACCAGCAACTCTCCAGGTACTGCAGTGCTGCAACCTGTACATAATTCTCACATCCTACCTTTCCATGTTTGTTAAGCTGTATAAGAATTATTTAATTACACAGAGGCAGAGACAATACTGACTGCTCTTTACTGTCGTAGGCTGCTTTTCTTTGACTAGTTGGATGGTCAGTGCTGCCAACTAACATATATTTGGCTCTCAAAATAAAGAGAGAAAAAATTAAACAAATTCATAAAGAAAATATAATACTTTTTGAATAGTTTTAACATTTTATGATATGTACTGAATACAGCAGAACTGAAAGTTCTTAAAACCATTTAATATTAAACTGTTATCACTGAATCTCCACGATTGGATAATTACTTCAATAAGAAATGGGACATTTAAATAAGAATGTGTTTCAATGACAACTGCAGGCAAAAATAGCGACACACTCATTCAATCATTGAACTTAAAGAAAAATCACACCAGAGCAAAATTTTGAAATATATTTTGGTACTGTTGCTTGGTATTCTAACACTGTAAAGTCACAAATAATTTTTGGAACTTCTGCACAGCTACAAATAGGTTGCTAAGATTATTTATTGTCTTCATATCAAGTTGAACTCAGAAGTCAAGGGATAATTGGACCAAGGCAAAATGGTAATGGCAAGAAGAGGAAAAGGAAAGGAGGTGAAAGAGAAGAAAGAAAGGAAGGCTGTGTGGCAGAAGACAAAGGACAGAAAAAGGAGGGGATATCAAGGCAAAATAGATGAGGTTGTGGTGGTGAAGGAGGAGGACAGGTTGTTGTGGACAAAGTATCTCTGGGAGAACAACTGCTTTTAGTGACTAGATGCTTAGAATCCTACTTCAGGTCAAGTTTGGAGCATTTAAGAAATGCAGAAAATCTTTGATTTTTCAACAAATGAGCAGTATATAGGTTTTCTAACACTGAAAAAGTTCCAATATTTTAAAAATTGCAGATGTTCCAATTTTAGTGCTTCTAACATGCCCAAGGTTGATTAGCTCAGTTGGGTATATCGCCAGCACAGAGTACTCTGCTCCAAATCACTTTATATTCATTCCTGTTGCAACATATTAACACATCCTCTTCACCCCAGTATGCTGCACTAACTATCTACTTTTCCTTCTCTCCTATTTTACTGTACTATTCAGAATAACACAAAACACCAACAGCACTGGTTGAATTCTCATTCCAGCAGAGGTAGACTTGGAACTTGCCTCCTATCTTACCTCATGTTTCATGTGAAGCGGTGCCCCTCAAGCTTGTTAATCAATTGCCGACAGTCCCAGTGAGTGTGACTAATTACCTATGTAATATGTCCCAGATGTAGGTTTTTTAAAATTGGCTCTTGTATTATTATTTTAGAAAAGAAGGAACAAAGAAGTGTCCACCTGTGTTGGGAAGTTACCTACTTCTGAGCAGACTCTGCTTTCTCCAGATTTGATCTCGAGGCAAGGTGCAATGATGTACAGTAGAATGGAGTTCCTCGTGGTGTTACTAATATTAACCATCCCTAGCACAGCGCTGCCTACAAGTTTAACGGTACTCCAGATCAATGTGAACACTTTGATAAAGGAACCAAGTTACCACAGGAATATGAAATGCACCTTGCAATAGAACGTTGTGACAGACCTAATATGTTTACTATGTACAGAATTTTACAAATACTTTTCATCATTTTAAGACTTCAGTTAAGTCAGTATCCATGATAGGAGCCAATGAGGGTTTGATGTATTGGAATTTGATGTAATGGGATTGATTTGGCAATTGATACATTAGAAATATTTGCAATTGGAGTGATAACAAGCATTAAGTTTATACAATTTGTTGGGAATAGGTACAGAATTAACCCACTAAAGGAGTACTGGCTATGGCTTGCTGCTTGGAGTAATGGGCTGTGGTTTGGAGTGCAGTGAAATTGGAGAAATAGGGAAGTAGTTAATTAATGCAGACAACGGAAGATAATGGATTAGATTTTCCAAGAAGTGGTAATCTCACACAGATTGACACTCTATCCCTTATTCTTTAAACCAAAGGAGAGATCACCACATTTCTGACAGGAATTCTGGTCGGGGCTCCGTCAGAAATGCAGAGAAATACTTTCTGTGACAGATCTGTCGTGGTGCATAACTGTCTGGAGAAGGCAATCCATGCCCCCTTTTCAGAGAGGTCAGCTGCCAAATTCCGAAATGTAATGTTCCCGAATTAAAGACAGCCACTTTGACAGCTGCAGTGAAATGGTCAGTGCATAAGGTAAATGTGAGGTAAGGGTGCAGGTAAGTAGGGTGCGAAGGTGCAGGGTGACAAGTGAAGGGATGCAGTGTTTAGAGGAGGGCAGGGTGGGTCACTTGGGGTGGAGGAGGATGGGTGAAGGTTTGGAGGTGGTAGTCTGGTCTAGCGGAGGAGGAGGAGGTGGGCGAATGGCAGAAGGGTCCAGAGCACGTGAAGGGGCGGCTCAGGTTCAAACTGGGGCAAGGGACTGTCAGGTCTGGAGTAATACAGGGACATCAAATCCTAACAGTAGAGAGGGGCGTTGGCTCAGGATTTGGGGAGTGTAAGATGTCTGGTGGAGGCAGGGAGGTGGCAGGGGTTGTAGTTGGACGTGTGTGAAGTCAATATGGCATCAGCTGAATAACTACTCAGGAGTTAGGCTAGGTATTTAATAGATTCAATTTTCTTGAACAACTTTTTCAGGTAATTTCATCAGAACACCCTGAATTCTCAGATTTAAACTGAGACTTTTGGAAGGTTCGAGGAAGTGGGGAATCGCCCAATAGAATCTTCAATTTCCCAGGCAATTCTTTCAAAGTTTGCTATGTTAAGAAATTTTCAGGGTCCTGATATGCAACTCCCATCCACATTGGAATAATGACTGTCTATCCATTAGAAAATCTGGGGCATATGCTATGATATCGAAATCCTGTGCAATATGAATGAACATGAAATGATTTGGTCCATTATATTCTGTGCTCGAAAGAAGGATGCATTTATGCAGTTTGAGATGCACCTTAGAGAGGAAATGCTTCTCCTTATGTTAGTCTGGTCAGAATCAGGGAGATAGGGCACATTTGATCTCAGATCGGCATGTCTTATCCATACCCTTTCTGTTTACAGGGGATGCTTCAGCTTGTCATTAAGTTGGCTGATAGAAATGGGTCGACGACTGTCTTAAATATCTGCAGATATATTATGCTGAGATTGTGTCTGTAGCATATCAAAGTATTTGGAATTGCCACAGACATTTAATCAACTATTTGCATTGAAATCACGCTAGGAAAAGTCAATGAGCAAGGTTGGATATGTAACTGCTTTGAGATACATCAGTCTGCAATCTGTGCCAAAGGATATTGCAAATTAAATTCTGCAGCTACCTACATAGGTGTAGCTAATATACATGGGTGGTAATATGATATACTTGGTGAAGGATTTCTGTCTAAAATTTCCACTCATTCATGCATCTCAATACTCAACATTACCAAGTGGGCAGAGACTAGCATCACAATTACCATCAGGAAATTTTATGACATATTCAAGTCTTCTAATTCAATGATGTTATAAAAAAGCTTTGTACTCTCTCCCAACAAACATGCAAAGATCCAATATTTAAAAACCAATCCGACTGTTAACACCCCACATCACTGCTTCAAAAAGTCCCACAAAGGAAGAGAGATATTTCCAATTATCAACATCAATCTGTTCCTAAGCGACAAGGTAATGAAATAGGCTGCAGATTTCTTTTGTTGACAATGTGAATTCAATCCAAGGCCCCAGCAATATAGTCTCAAATTGTGCACAACCATGGTGACACTGGTCTGCGCTAATGAAGAACAAAATTGCACAAACATAGTGCCTTACACATCCCAAAGCTACTTACTGACAATGTGGAGTAACTATCTGTGTAGCTCAAGTGTAATGTAGAAAACATGGCAGTCAGTTTGAGCATAGTTAACCCTCACAAACATCAAATGTGGCAATGACCAGATAATCTATTTAATGTACTGGTTAATGTATAGATATTGTGTAGAACATTGGGAAAACGCATAAATTCACCTTCAATTCAAAAACATTGCCTACCTGAGAGGGCAGTTTAGGATCTTAGGCAAAAATGAAGTACTCCTTTAAGTACACACTGGAATGTTGGTCTAAATTTTTGCATTCAGTCTCTGGAATGAAACTTGCATCCATGACATCTGGCATAGAAACGAGAGTGCTACCCAATGGGCCACAGATGTCAAACAATGGCATTGCGTTGAACTTAGATATTGTACAGAAGAACATAAACATAATGAGTTTGTATATTGTGTGGAATAGTGCAAATATATTCAGGAGTTTTCAGTTACTTAATAATATCTGTATGGAAAATTTTAAGATTTTCATCCCCAATTCAATATCCTTCCTTCCTGGCTAAATCTTTCCAGGATTGCCATTTGTATGTTTTACAAAACTCATTCTAAATGGTCATTTGCAACATTTTACATATGTGCTGTGCAGTAAAATGATATAGTTATGTATGGAATTGCAAATTAATGAAATGTAAACTATCAAGTGGTGCCAGCTGTATAAGTCACATCGTACCATGTGCAATGATTTTTGGTTAGTTTTCGTAAAAGAGAGTTGGATCAATTGAAACAGGGAACTGAATGTTAGAGAAACGTTAATGACACCAGTCCATCTAACCTAATCAATACAGCACAAGATTCTTACTCTCAGAGTCCTAGTTTGAAACCCAAGTTTGGGTGCAAAGGTTTATGGTGAACAGACAGGGAAGCACAGTGGTGAACACAATCAGAGCAGCCATTATCTTATTGAATTGTAGAGAAAGGCTAAAGGGGCTGGATGACCTATGCCTACTCCTAATCCTATCTTTCTACCACTTGATTGTTTTTTCAGCAGAGATAGGGATATGAAGCCAGTGGTCCTTAAAGTAATGAAAAAAATAACAAGAATCATAAACTCCAGATTAGAATGTTTGAGCATTGGATGATATAGCATTTGAACAGAATACTTTGCCAGATACAACCTATGTATGAGTTGTAGGGATTGGGGAGACATGACAGAAGGGTTGCAGAGCCAATACAGGTATGTCTGTACAATCAGCAGAATTACTTGCTCCATAGCATGAACATCATTAAAGGGCTGCCAAACAGGTTGTGCCATGGGATGCATGTCTCTGCTTTGATTGTTCTGTTGCTTTGCAGTGGTTGGTACACAACCAAGAAGCTGTAGTGCAGCAAATAGATTCCACCAACATATAACAAGCAGCAGGAGGTACCTCTTACTTTTCTTAAGTTTTTGAAGGATTTTTCTTTGTGTCAATTACTACCATAGAAACAAAACACATGAAAATAGGAATTAGGATTAGAATAGGCCATTCGGCCTTTTGAACCTGCTCCATCATTCACTAAGATGATGGTTGATCTGATTGCGGTCTCAACTCCACTTTCCTGTGTGCTACCATAATTCTTGGCTGTTTGTCCATCAAAGATCAATCTAAATGGACTTTGAATAAATTCGATGACCAAGTCTCAATTTCTTTCCTAGCAGAGAATGCCATAAACTCACAGTGGTGAGAGAAACAAATTTTCCCCTCATCTTTATCGTAAAGGGAAGACCTCCTTTATTTTTAAACCAGTTCTAGTTTCCCCCACAAGAGGAAATATTTTCCCAGTATTTAGCCTATCAAGTTCCCAAAGAATATTCTATGTTTCAATAAGAATATCTCTCATCTTTCTATACTGCAATGGATACATACCCAACTGTTCAATCATTTCTTTTGGACAATAAGCATCATATCTCAGGAACTAGTTGAGCAAATGTTCTCTGAAAAGTTTCTAATGCAATTACTTTATTTTTCAAATAAGAAGACCAAAACTCTTTACAGTACGCCAACCTACTTTTACCCTTAGCTTGATGTCATTGGAAAATTTACCCACCATCCATTTTGTTTCTTCATCCAAGCCATTGATATTGATTGGAAATAGTTGAGATACAGCACTGATCCCTGTGGCACTCACTAGCTACAGCTTGCCAGCCTAGAAATTACCCCTTTATTCCTATGCTTAACTTCCTGTTGGCTAAACAATCCTATTTTCATGCTAATAAGAGGTATTATTGATAGTATACCCCTTGCATCATGAGCTTTTATTTTATGCAGCAACATTCATGTGCAGCACGTCATCAAATATTTTTTGAAAACCCAAGTATACCATATCTACAGGTTTCCTTTATCCCCATAGCTTGATACTTCCTCAAAGAACTTTAATATGTTAGTTGAATATAAATAAACTGCAACAACAGGCAGAAATTAAGTGTTCTTTTGGATTCAGTTTCCACTTGACTTTGATTTTCTTTTTATCAGTTCATAGAGTTTCTCTGAAATAAATCCTGCTCGTAACAAGGAGAATTGTTTTAGGAAATTCCTCTTGCTCTTCGGTGAAGTGAACAAGGAATTCCAGAAAATTGTATGGAGAGATTTGTCAGTGCCTTAGGCAGGTTGAAACATCCAAGGTGGACAGCAAAATCCACCAGGGAGTGGTGGAGGCACAGGAGAACTGCAAACCAGGCTTTCACCCAGGGCTTCATTTTAACCCTTGCAGAGGTGTCCAAGTGTTCTTGCTGCAAAATTTTCTCGAAAGTTTGAGGTATGGAGGAGCCCACCTTCTAAACCTATGGCCTCTTCAGCCTAGAAGCCAAGAGCACTAAATACTTAGAAGTTCCTCCCCAAGCCACACAGCATCTTGACTTGAAACTATATTGTCATTTCATCAGAATTCTGGTTTAAGATCCTGCAATATCTTCTCTAGCAGCATTGTATGTGACCTACCCCTACATTGGATTCTCATGGTTCAACATGGTTCAAATGGTTCACCACCACCTTTTCAAGGGCAATTAAAAATTGACAATAAATGTAAGCCTTGACAAGAACGAAATAAAAAGAATTATTCTCAGTAACAGACATGTCTACAACATACACATTAAATTGGATGCCAATACATACTTGTGCATCAGGAAACTTGCTTGAGCTGAAATAAGTTAAATGTTATAATCTTGAAAGATGTAAGTGTAGTAATGTTTGCGATTCTACTTTGAACTATAATGTTTCATGCAGACTTGCTGAGCTGAGTAGATGACGTAGAAGAGATTACTTTTTGTAGGAGACAATCTTTCAGCCTTTGTGAGATTCTTGGAACTGTAGCGTGCTGTTTCTTTATCCAAAGCTATTTTTGTACTGTGGTAGTCTCCATCTGTCACTCTGTCTGATAGGTAATGGACACAGCAATGAGACTACTTACCGTATGCGGTCAATGGTAATGTCCTGATGTCCAGTGGCAAAGAGCTGTGATCTGGTGCTGATATGCCAAATGGAGCAAGTCTCCTCACACCTACCTCTTGCATATCCATCCTGGGGAAACAGGGGTTAGGTTTGGTGTAGTATCCTTGATCTACTTGCCCTAACACTCAGTGCTGCTCATCAAAGATGTGCTTCCTTTCACTCCTCACTTTTAACCCAACCTTGGGCAAATAACTAAATCTGCAAGTAATCTTAATAAAAGTCAGACAGGCAATTACTTTTATGAAAGAACTTGCATTTATGTGGTGCCTTTTATAATGAATTACTCACTTCAGAAATTTACTATTTTTTTTGTAAAACAGCAGCAAATTAGTGCATCCTTTTCACAGTCTTTCTTTCTCAATGGGTTAATTCTTATTAAATACCATTTAAATGTCTGCTACTGCATCTTTACAGTTCTACCTGTTGTACTAGTTTCCCACTTGTGTTTGTCAATTCTGCTCTCATACCCTTATAATTTTCTTTATTTAGATTTAAAACATTAGACTTAGACATACACAAATCCTCTTCAGACTGAATGTGAAACTCCATCATGCTAATATTGCTACTGCCCAAAGGCTCTTTTACTGTGAGTTTATGATTAGTCTTGTTTCGTTGCACATTACAAAGTCTATAAGCCCCTGTTGCCTCTCAATCATATTGCTTGTTAAGAAATTATCAAGAATAATCTGAGGACTAATTTTCCAAGTTACCTTTGCCAATCTGATTTCCCAATCTACATGTAGATTAAAGTTACTTTTTGGTTATTACAGTAACATTCTTACATGACCCATTTATTACTTCTTGTAAACTCTGTCCTCCTGTATAACTACAGTTACAGGAGCTATAAATTACTCCTGACAGTGACCTTTCACATTTCCTATCTTTACCAAAAGGATTCTACTTCTGTTCTGAAGGCTTTCTTTATTAACAGAGGTACATCACTGCATACCTTTTCTGGCTTCCTCTTCATTTGAAAATCAAATACATTTCTATATTCAGGTCCTAGCTTTGGTCACATTGCAACCCTATCTTTGCAATGACTTTCAGGTCATGCATATTTATTTCCATTCATGATAACAATTCATCCATATGAATGCTGCACGCATTGAGATAACTGTTTAACTGCCTTTAACTGTTTCTTTTTCTAACTATAATCCTAATCCTAATCCTAACCTTAACTTTAACTCCATTGCAATCTCTGGCTTTATCTGTTGGTGCACAGTTAAATTTGTACTCTCTGTCCCTTCTGCCACAGTCTGGTTATAATTACTCAAATCACTGTCCAGGTAATCTGTTTTGGAGATGTTCTTTGAGAGATAAATATTGGACAGGACACTGAAGACAACACTTTTACTCTATTCCAAATCGTGTCACAGGGTTTGAAGAGTAGACAGGAATTTGGTTCATCATCACTTCTTAAAGGTGGGATCTCCCAACTGCACAGCACTGCCTCAGTAATGCATCTCCAACAATGCAACACTTCCTAAGTACTTCCCTAGCCCTTCTAAAAAGCACTCCATCAGTATGACCCTTCTAACAGTGCTGCAGTCCCTCAATATTGGCCTATCAACAATGTAACCCTCCCTCAGTACTGACCTTTGAATGAATGTCTCAATACCGACTCTTGATAGTTCAGTATTGTCCCCCCAACAGTGCAGAACTCACTCAGAACTGAACATCCAACAATGCAGCACTCATTTAATATTACACTTCTGACTGTACAATATTTACTTAATAATATATTTGACTGTACAGCTTTTACTTATAATTACACACCTGACTGAGTAACATCCCCCAGTACTGACCTTCCAACAATGTAATAAGCACTCAGTGCTCTATGACACAGTGCAGTGTTATCTCAGTGGTGACCCTCCATCAATGTGTACTTTTCAGTGGCTGCCTATCTTTGTGCACATGCATTCATGCATTTCTTTATGGAGCTGCAGATCTCTACGTTGTAGTTTTGCTGAACAGCCACGGTGGGTGTCCAATTCTCCATCTATTTCCCTTCATCAAAGACTTTTCTGCTGGCTTTGGTGCTAGTGTCTACCTGATAGCCACTAATTGAGCATGTTAGCCTAGTATACCTCAGGCTGAAAAAACCTACTACTATATCTGTTCAAGGGGGCTGTCAGACTGTCTCAACCATTCCCCGTCTCCCAAAAACTTAGAATCATAGAATGGTGACAAACAATGTTTGTTAAGGATTGGCCTGCCAAATTTTCATTTATATTTAACATGGATCAATCAGTCTCAACCCATTGAAGTTAGCCATAAAATATATTTCCTCTAGATTGCTCCTTCTACATTTTCAACCTTATCATATGATGATCTCTGTACCCCTAAATGTTCCCCTATTGACATTTGATCTACTTGACACACTTCATTTTCCAGAAACAGATCCAGCAACGCTTCCTTCCTCGTTAGGCTAGAAACATATCAACCAAGAAAATTCTCCATAACACATGTCAGAAACTTACCCCTTCTCTGCCCTTTACACTTTTCCTATCCCAGTTTATATTAAAATAATTAAAGCCCCATTATAAGTGTTATATAGAAGCTTGTAAATATATTGGTGGCCCAGCTTCATTATATCTTCATTGTAAAAACTCTAATCAAATAGATTCCATCCTGCACCACTCTAGGATATTCTCTTGCTTCAACACTGTAATGTCTCCTTAATCAATACTGCTACCCATTCTTTTTTCTTTCCTTCACTAACTTTCTCATCTGTCTAGCATCCAGGAATATTACACATCACTTCCCTGTCATTTTTGATCCAGGACTCCAATATCGCCACAACAGCATTTTCCCACATGACTAATTCCGCCTGATGATCACCAACTTTATTTACCCCTGACCACACATTGATATCATGTACAATAACCCTACTTTAGAACTTACTCATTCCCTCTTACTGGGAAACCATTTAAAATCTTAAAATAAAACAAAGAGCTGCAGATGCTGCAGATCTTAAAGAAAAAGCAGAAATTGCTGGAGGAACGCAGCAGGTCTGACAGCAGCTGTTGAGAGAAAGCAAAGTTAACATTTTGGGTCCTCGCTAGAGTTTCTCCAGAAATTTCTGTATTTGTTCTACTCAAAATCTTACTATTTTGTACTTTGGTGCTGTCTAAATTATTTGTGCAACTTTTTCTTCCTTTCTAATGTTACTGCCTGACTCCCAACAGCCTGCCAAGTCAGTTTAACCCCCACCGCACCCCCCAAGTCACATGAACAAATGCCCTCACAAAGACCTAGGTTCTGGCTCTATTCAGGTATAATCCACCTCGTCTCTTCAAGCCTGATGTCCCACAGAAAGAGCGTCATTGTCCCAGAAGTCAAAAATCCTCTCTCCTGTGTGATCTCAAGCCATTTAGCCACCCCCTCTAACCTTCCATTTCTATATTTTCCAGCATGTGACACCAGGAGTAATTGGAAGATTACAAAACATTGGGTTCTTGCTTTTAAACTCTTTTCTTCCTCCATAAACTCTACATGTAAGACTGCATCTTTTCTTTAAGTCAAATGATTGTCTCTTCCCCTAACTATGCAGAGAAAGCCAGTAGGCCCCAAGACTGCGCGCCCCCCGCCAAAAAAAAAACAACAGCAAGCTGCACAGCTGAACCAGTGGACTTGGTTCTATTTGCACTGACCACAGGGACAGCGTTTCACTAGCTTTCTCAATGCAGACTGGTTGGAGAGTGTGATGTGCTCTGGGGCATCCTGCGCTACCGGTCTAGTCCTCTTTGTCTATCTGGTGATCAGCCATTCTCTCATTGTCTGCATGCACTGAAGCTACATGGTGACCTCCTCCAGAAAGGTGCTATCCTCAAAACCCCTAGCCTCACAGATGCACTGCAGTGATGCCAGCTGCTCCTCAAGCTGACAACATGCCCTGCCCATGTGGTTGCCCAGGACTTGAAAAGCATCCTGGAGTTCCCATATGGAACATAATGCACATTCAAGGGGACTGAGGTGTCCTGCCATGCTTCTATTAATAGATTATTTTCCAAATTAAATTATTTGATATGCAAATTAGCCTGTAATTTCCTAATAGCCACACCTGACCCAACACTTCCAATCAAATTAGATTGTGGAATGAGATACGTGACATGGAAATTCTCTGCCTGAGAAACTTAACTCCCTTATCAGTCCAGTAATGCGAATGTGTTGCAACAATCAGAATCAGCATTTAAATTGGAAAGATGGAAATGAGGAGGGGTTACAGGAGAAATATGATCTCCACTGAGTCACTCAGAGAATGGAGAGTTGTAGAGAGTTTCATAATTGTTGGGTTGCTCTCTGAGCTTCATCTCCGTAAAGCTCAGATTTAGCAATAGGCTGAGAGGCAGTTTTGCTAACTGAGACATTCGTTTGATTTTAATTATTATTTTTTATGACCTGCTGTACATGGTGAACTGACACAAAAAACTTCAATTTGAGGGTATGATACTCTTGCTGAATCACTTACTTGGTTGCTTGGTATTTCTCATTGCAATCAATACTATGTCATTGATCAAATGCCATTATCATCAGAGGTCACCTGATCAATCTTCCAGGAAACAGTCAATCAGAATGGGTGGATTGGTGACCCAAAAACCTTTGACAATGGGATTAGTGGAAGTGGTGCCATCTGTTTAAGCTGGTATTTTCCTGGCAATTCCCTCCCTAACAGTACTGCACATGAGACCATATCAGACAAATTGTAGGGGTTAAAGAACGTGGCTCATCACCAGCTTCTGAGGGGCAATTAGGAACAGGTAATGGCCTTACCAGCAACATCCCAAAGATGACTTCATTTTAATCTCAATTTTTGTTACTGTTGCATTAGGATTTTATTGTTCCAAAATTGCTTAAAGTTACCTCCAAATATTAATTTTTCTTATATGGACAAAATAAACAAATTATGACTTTGAGCCCTGGTAAATTTTGTGCGTACAATTCAGGTTTATGCTGTTAATTGTAGACTGCTTTTAAATCTGCTGCCAGCAATGTGACTGTTCTACAGTTTAGAATGTACTTAGGAATGCATTGTGTGATATATTGAGTCGAACCTTTAGAGATTAGCACCCATCCTCATTAACACTGCCTCTGGATTCTCCTTTCCAACTTCTTTTTCTTTCCCCTTCAGTATTATTATCAATAGCTTTTATCTTCTCCCTTATTCAAACCCAAAAGCAAAAGTGAAGAAAAAATAATAAGGGTGGCAAAGAGGCTCAGTGGTTAGCATTGCTGCCTCACAGCACCAGGGACCTGAGCTCGATTTGACCCCTGGAGTAATTGTCTGTGTGGAGTTTGCACATTCTCTCCGTGTCTGTGTGGGTTTCCTCTGGGTGCTCCGATTTCTGCCCACTGTCCAAAATGTGCAGGCTAGGTGGATTAGGCAGGGTTATGAGATTTCTGTAGTTGTGGAACAAGAACTCTGAGCTGATTTTTTCCTTACTTGACCTTGTGGCACTTAACAGAATTTTGCAAAATAGCTCCTCCAGCATGCATGGCTTAGCAAATGCATCTGATAAACTTGTAATTGTGCAAGGGGAATTTGGCAAAATAATATTGTCAATCTATATATATATATTACAGATGCAGACAGACATTCCTTCAGCACCTATCTTATCCCAATCCTTTATAAGACAGAGATCAAATACAGCATCACTTTTCAGCTCCAATCACTCCCTAGGCTCAGTGACTTTCATCGGCTCCCAATGCATTAAACCCTTCACTTTTAAAGTTTTCATCCTTGTGTTGAAATTTCTCAATGGCTGCAACCTCACTATCCTTGTAATCTCCTCCAGTGCCATAATCCAAAATTAATCCTGAGCAAATGAATGAGACATAAATATAAACTAAAAATTTCTATCAACATTAAAAATGAAATGATGAGCAAAACACAAATGTGGAATCATTACCAGGACAGACAGGAGAACTTATAATGAGTATTAAGGAAATGGCAGAAAACAATAAACAAATACTTTACATCTGTCTTCACAGAGGCAAGTACTCATTCTCTCCACCCACCAGCTCCCCAGAAATAATGAAGAATCTAGGATCTAGTGTAAATGAGTAACTGCAACATATTAATATTATAAAATGTTCCTGAGAAATGCAAAATATTAATATCTTGAACAGTACCAGAGAAATGAATGGGGCTTTAAGTGGATAAACATCTTGGACATTATGATCTACACCCCAGAGTACTCAAAGTGGTGGAAGCCGAGAGTGGAAATGCATTGGTAGTCATCTTTTCAAATTTTGTAGATGCTAAAATTGTCCTTGCAGGTTGGAAGGTGGCAAATGTAACCCCATTTTTTGAGAAAGTTAATGGTAGTACATATCCTTTATTAAGGGACAAGCTATGATCCCGTTGGGGCTTTTTTTGACAATGGACTGAAAATGAGATCCTGCAGGTCTATTGGCCTAATGAAAGTCAGAGGGAAAAAGCTATAATCAATAATAAAGCATGCAATTAAGGGGCACTTCCAAAATAATGGTTAAAAATAAGAAGCATTGGCATGAACTTATGAAAAGGGAATCATGTTTAACAAAACTGATGGAGTTTTTTTGGAGAAAGTAACTAGCAAAATAGATAAATGGAAACTGGCAGATGTGTATTTTCAGAAAACTTTCAATGACATCCCACACAAAAGGTTGATAAACAAATTTAGAACACGAGATTGGGGGAAGTATTACTGGAATGATCCAAGAACTGGTTAACAAAGAAAACAGAGAATAGGAAAGATGTGTCATTCTCAGCTATTTACAGTCTTTATTATTGATTTGAGTGTGATGATTAAATGTTATATGTCCACATTTACAGACAACACAAAACTAAATGGGAGGGAGTGTTTTGAGAACATTGCGAAGACAATTCAAGGGATTTTGGAGAGGACAAGTGAGTGAATGAAAATATGGCAGATGGAATACAATACGGAGAAATGTGAGGTTATCCACTGGAATAGGATAACAGAAATACAGAGTATTTCTTAAATAGTGAGAGGTTGTTGAATTTCAAATCGACCTGGGTGTCCTTGTACATGAGTCATTGAAAGTCAACATACAAGTATGGCAAGCAATTGAAAAGCTAAATGGTATAGTGGCCTTTGTAACAATAGGATTTGAATATTGGGAAAATAAGTTTTGTCTGCAATTATACGGCACCTTGATGAGACCAAAAATGGAGTACTGTGTGCAGTTTTGGTCTCTTTGCTCTAGGAAAGATAGACTTATCACAAAGGGAGTGGAACAAAGGTTCAAACTAATTCTTCTGATGAATGCACAAGGAAAGATTATATAGACTCAGCCTTATTTATTGGAGCTTAGACAAATGAGAGCTGATCTCATTCTAAAATACTTAGTACTTGCATACATCAAGAGAATGCAGGGAAGATAGTATTGAAGTAGAAAATCAACCGATATCTCACTGAATATCACGTAGGGCACATACAGGTGAATGGCCTACTCCTATTACTTATGTTCTTACATAACCCTCAGTGATATCTGCATTCTTTTAATTCTGATCTTTTCAGCATTCCTGATTTTAATTGCTCCATGATTGGTGGATGTGCCTTCAGCTACCTGGCACCTATGTTTTGGAATTCCACCATTAAACTTCTCTACTTTTCCACCTCACTTTTTCTTTTTCAAGAAGCTCCATAAAATCTAATTCTATCAAATCACATTTGATAACTGCTCCTTTGAAGTGCCTTCGGGCTACTTATGATGCTAAAAATGCTATAAAAGTGAAAGATGTTGCTGCCACAATGCCACTTGAAGCCAGTCATGTGGAGATGTCTGGAGAGTCTTCAATAGATTTGCTGATACTAATTTTCTCTTTCCCCATGATGGGAAGTGTTCAGTCTTTTCTTGAAACATTCTTATTTTCACTCAACTAAGATCAGGAACTCAATCCTTACCTGACCACTGTATTGTGCATTAAATGTGATGTCCAAATTTACTTCCTCCTTTCTCAGTTTGCAGGCTGGAAGTACAATAATTTACTGGTTTGGGAACTTAGAAGCTAGAATAAAAACTGAAAGAACTGCAATTTCAAATCTCCCTGTGACAGGCTAATAATTTGAGTTTGGTTTATGTGGGCAGTGCATTTCAGGGAGGATATGGTGACCTTGGACCATGTGCAGTACAGAATCCCCAGGGTTGGTAGTCAGATCAACAAAGTATGTCAAATGTTATGAACGTATCTCAAAATTTAAGCTGGGTCATTTAGGAATCATTTCTTCCATGGAATTCTGGAACAGTGTTGCAAACATCTGTTGAGGCTGGAAGCCAATCGAAGGTTTCAAAATTGAGATTGCTAGATTGTTGTTGGGTAAGGAGATTTAGGGTAGGCAGGCTTAAGATGTGGATCAGTCATGTCACAACTGAACAGCAGAATAGACTTGAGGGGCTGAATGGCATCCTCCTATACAAAGCTGGTTCTGAACGGACAAGTGAGTTATGAAGTGGGGAATTGGAGTGTCAGTGGAAGGCTGAAAGCAGCAGAACTACATTGTGTGAATGGTGTCATAAGCTGTACAGCAGCATGAAGGGAAGTGGCGCTGACTACAAGTGTCAGGTGCTGGATTTACCTGTCACATTTTACCAGAGATAGATCTCAGATTTGCCCGAGGAGTCTGGAGAGACTTACGGAAGTTCTGGGACAAACATATGCCCTAACATTTCTCAAGGATGTAGATCAAAGAACCTCACCGCAGGCCTACATCACATAAAACAGTTTCCTTCTCAGCATTTATAAAAATATTACAGTTAACTGTTTTATTAATCTTGAAAAATATGAATAAAAACAGCAAGAATAAAAGAAATGAAAGAAAACACTTCATTTTAAGCGAATGGCATTCAGCTAACAAGCAGATATAAAACTCAAACACATTCAACAATAAATTAGACAAATGAAAATACCTGTCTCTACTCCTGCGGGATGGAAACGCTGCATTGCAACCTTCTACTGTGCAAACATGCATCTCCTTCAGATGAACATTCTTGTAGTGTAACTTCACGCTGTACGAACTTTTAAAGCTCTTCTTGCAGACATAACAGATCTTAGGATCAGGGCTGGAGCAGAGTTCACTCTCTGGTGAGTATTTCTGGGGACTGCTGTATCCCACTGAAGGAGAGAAGCCTTCTGGCAGGGCAGCAATGTTCCCTCCTCCTCCATTGTATAAACCATACGGGCTGATACTGTAAAACATGTCATAGGTTGGGTCAGTGAACTCTTCTTTTATTTTAATAGTCTGTGGCTGAGGGGAAACACAGTCTTTGTCTTCAGGCTTGCTGCTTGACATTTCCTCCTTTTCATATACTTCTCGGTGTACCCGCTCATCATTTTCTATGGGATTATCGCACATTTTAGACTCGGAACCTTCA
The DNA here is from genome assembly GCF_021869965.1 of Rhincodon typus. Classification (NCBI taxonomy): domain Eukaryota; kingdom Metazoa; phylum Chordata; class Chondrichthyes; order Orectolobiformes; family Rhincodontidae; genus Rhincodon; species Rhincodon typus. Next base: position 23,404,313 of record NC_063334.1, on the reverse strand, counting down.
GATTCATCCTCAAAGTCACGGTCATGCTCTTGCTCCTCTGAAGTGATGCTACCTATTTGCTTATCTTCAAACCCACCAAGGCTTCTCTCCTCATCTGGTTTTCTGCTGCTGTGTATGTGAATGTTAGGACTCATTTCTTTGCGACAATTGGCGTTATTCATTTCCTCGTCCTGGTTGCAATCGTTGACATGATTTTCATTGACCTGGTCATCTTCATCAAACTCATCAGCCGTGTCAATCACCTCTTTTTCAATCTTTACAGGCATGCTTGATTTTCGAGATTTTTTCTTGGGGGCAAGGTCAGCTGCCAATTCCTGAGCCATGGGTGGATGTGGCTCGGGGGCGCAAGGCTGTTCGAGGGTGGGCACTATGGGGCTGGATGGGAGCGATGTTGGAGGGCTCACCATTTCACCAGATGTCAGCAAGTTCCTGTAAAATGGAGGGACAGGTTCCACTGTCTTAAGAGGAGGGAATACCAGGGGGTTCTGAAGAACTGGATCGACTGAGGAAGAATTAAAGCCCATGGATGGTCGCCCAGGCGATGTGAGACTTAAATTTGATTTGATGCTGGATATGACTGGAGTGGCTGCTCCAGATGTGGCTCGGATGAGATCCTTGTCTCTGTTGTTCCTCAGCATTGGCATGTGCAGACGTGGATTGGGATTGGCACTATGACGATTGCGGCTCCTCAGGGAACTGAAAACCATGTTGCAGCCTTCAATCGTGCACCTATGCTTAATCTTCAGGTGCACAGCATTGTAATGGATCTTGAGGGTACCTTTGTCATAAAAAGTCTTACCACAGGCATTGCAGACCACTCGGCCCTTTCTTGGGGTCAGTCCAATTCTCTTCACCCTCTGAATTTTTGAGCTCAGAAGAGTACTTTTAGAGTTGTCGGTCTTGACCGGGTCATTTGCAGGAGCTGCTGGTGTGTGAATTGGGGACAACCTGCTCTGCTCGGTCTTGGGCTCAACATTGATAATGCTACTGAGGGCGTTCCTGCTGCTAGTTTGGTCATTTCGAAAAGGCGAAACGGAAACTTCAGACTCACTGCTCTCTACATGCTCGTTCTGGATAGGAAGGTTGGGTTCCCTCAACCTCAGGCTCTGTTCAAGCATGACACCATTGGGGGGGAGGCCAAGTAAAGGAGCAGAGATGGGGTTTATGTATTGGAATGGAAGTAGGAATGCCAGGCTGTTGGGGATATTTTCAAAGTGATGGATGCTGGAAGGGTTGCTGTTTTCCAGATGAGCCAGGAGGCTAGGGCTCCTAGTCCGATTGTTGCTTTCTATAAAAGTTCTGATATCAGAATCTGCTTTTGAAGTCGGCACAGCCACAGCCTGCCCTTCTTTTTCTTGGATGGCCATCAGCTCGACAATGGATTTGGTTTCTCCGAACCTCAGAAACTGCTGGAGGGTAATGATCTCTTCTTCCCGGGACATGATAGCCCAGCGGTCCAGCACCTTGCCTGCAGCATCCTTCAGGCCATATCAAAGAAACAACAAAGACAAACACAAAAAAAACTTATTGATTCCGCATAATTACAGCAGTCTTATTGCGAAAATGCTACAACTGTCCTACTGATGCAGCAGAGGCCCACGAGCAACATGCAAAGATTGTTATTCCCATTCGACCCACAGAGCAAACTTTTCTGCCATGCAAATGTGGTAATTAGGTTCACTATTAGTGAAAGAGACAGAGTTTAATAATGTCAAAGCAAATACAGTGAAAACCATTGGGACTATATGAAATGAACCACCTAAGATTCCGCTATTACAAAGACAATGATCTCTTTTATGCAGATGCTCAGTATACATTGCTTATTAATATGGGAACACTTGCTGTGCAAACTCAGAGTAAATCAACAAGCTTCACTACAATCCTTACAAATACGATGTCATAGAAGGGGGAAGAATTCGGAGGTACAATTTTTTTTGTCTTTCCTGAAAGAGTGAACCAAAAAATGATAACACAGTGATAAAAACAGCGACTTATTTATCAAAACTTTTTATGTTAAATCTTCTTGGTCAACAGAATAAATAAAAGTAACAAAGTCTCCCTCAGCATGGAAGCTTTCATGGTTGTTCCAAGATAGGTACCACATTTTGCAAAGTTTTGGGTGATTAGAGACTGTTTTCAAAAATTGTTATGACTAATTTAACTCCGAGTAGAACATAAATAACTTTGGCTCAGTCTTGTTGCAGCAGCTCAACAGACAGAATCAGATCTCTGAAGTTAAGCTGCAAACCAAACTACCTGGAACCATCCTAAATTAAAAGCAAATATTTTTTTAAAAAGACAGTTCCAACATGCACAGTTATATTTCTTTCTATCAGCATATTTTCTCAAAGGCAAAAAGGGGAGAATGATCGTAAATCATTGATCACCGTAGTCTTTGTTGTTAAATATACATTAAAAAGCATTTCGCAGCTTTAATATTAGAGTGCCAGGCTACTTTGTGCCTTGAGGTGATGCCACATAATTGATGTTGTACTTGTTTTATTCCAGACAAATATTGTGATATATTAATGATACTGGCCAGGCATTTCAACATTCTTTTTAAACATTAAATAGTAAAGAGAAACAGCACTTCAGTGCAATGAGAATGTATGATCTCTGTGTGGATCATTATTTCTAAATCAGGGTTCGGATTTCATGCTCAGCTGTTATCCACTGTTACCTGTTTCAGTGGTGACCTGAGAAGGGCAGGTTTGCCTTTTGATGGTGGAGAGAATAAACTGGGTAAATTTGGTATCAATTACGGTTCAGCACTCATTTGAAAGCTCATCCCTAATATACTCTGGTCCTCCAAAGAACCCCCATATATTATATCAATAATAACTTGTATGTAACCACCAATATTTCTTAGGTTGCAAGATGTCTATCAGGCACTTTACTCATTACTTTCAGACACATAAATACTTTTGTTGGAAAATAAAATTAGCACCACGTTCCATGTGGAGCCAGATAACTACCAAGTTAACGTTACCTCTTCTTTTTTAGAAAAATACTCTGAAGACACTCGGTCATGCATGAATACTTACTGTTTTAGTTCAACTGACTCTTTTAACAAGTTACAATGTCAAAACATTCAAGGTAAAACAGTTGGACATTGTCCCGTTTATCCGGTAGGTCTTGTTGATTGGAGAAGAGAAGGTTTGCAGAGTGTGAAAGGTTTGTTTAGGAACATAATAATAAGAAAAATACATTCTACCCTTCTGCCATTCAGTTAGATCATGGCTGGTCTGTATTTGATCTTCATTTGCCCATGTTGCATCCCATAACCTTTAACAGCTCTACCCATCAAAAATCCACCAATATAGAAAAATATTTAAAATAAAATTAAAAACTGCAGATGCTAGAGATATGAAAGAAAAAAAAAATGCTAAAAATGGTCAACAGCCCAGGCAGCATATCCGGGAGGAAAGATTGAATGTTTCAGGTCGAGGTGACCTCTCATCAGAACTAGACAAAAAGATAGAAATGTAAGAATCTTTATGCCAGTAGAAGGGGTTTGGGGGTAGGGGGAACAAAAGGGAAGTTCTGTAATTAGGGTATGGGTCAGGAGAGTAAAAATAACAAAGGATGTCATGAGGCAACAGCCAGAGAACGTGGGAATGGATGTGGTGAAGAAACTAAAGATGTGCCCACATGAGGCAGTTTCCATGCAAAATACAGTAATAAAGAAAGAAACAAAGACAAGAAGTCAGCAAAACAAAAAAAAATCACAAAAAACACACATAGAATAAGATGGATTCAGATGTCACGGTCTAAAGTTGTTGAACTTGATGTTAAGTCCGGGAGATAAAGATAAGTCAAAACATAAGGTGTTGCTTCTCTGGAAGACTGTAGCAGGCGATGGACACAGAGGTCAGTGTGGAAGCAAGGTGGAGAATTAAAGTGACAATCTCTATCTTTACCTTATTCTGTTTTATTTTCTTTTCCATTGTGTCTTTTTCTTTATGTTTTTGCTTTGCTGGCTTGGTGTGCCTTCTTTCTTTCTTTATCCCTTCACGTTGCATTCAGACAGCTACTATTGACATCTCATTTGTGCACATCTTGTTTGTTAACTATGCCTGTTCCCACTCTCTTGGCTGTTGCAACATGAAATTGTTTGTTATTCAATCTTTCCTGCCCTTCACCCTCTCACAGACTTTACCTTTTGTTCCTCCTGTCACCTCCCAGTCCTTTTGTGACTTAAAAACTCTGACATTTCGATTTTTTTTCTCACCTCTGATCAAGGATCATCTCAATTTGAAATGTTGCCTCCGTTTTCTCCACAGATGCTGCCTGACTAGTTTCCAGCATATTTTGTTTTAACAGTTTAGGCACATGATCAGATAGTGCCACTTTACTAGAAAGAAAGACTTGCATTTATATAGATAACACAGTGTGGAGCTGGAGGAACACAGCAGGCCAGGCAGCATCAGAGAAGCAGGAAAGTTGACATTTTGGGTCCGGACCCTTCTTCAGAAATCCCATTTCTGAAGAAGGGTCCCGACCCAAAACGTCAACTTTCCTGATCCTTTGATACTGCCTGGTCTGCTGTGTTCCTCCAGCTCCACATTGTGTTATCTTTGACTCCAGCATCGGCAGTTCTTACTATCTCTGACTTGCATTTATATAGCACCTTTCATGAACACAAGATGTCCCAAAGTACTTACAGTCAAAGTATTTTCAAATGTATTCACTGTTGTAATGCAGCAAATGCTGCAAACAATTTGCATACAGAAGGTTCCCACAAAATAAATGGCAGATGATTGATTTTGTGATGCTGTTGAGAGATAAATATTGGCTGAGATACCATGGGATTCTTTGCTTTATTCATTCAGGGGATGATGGTTTCACTGGCTCTGCCAGCATTCATTGCCATCCTCAACTGCCCAGAGGGCAGTTAGGAGTCAACCACATTGCTGTGGGTCTGGAGTCACAAGTAGGTCAGGCAATGTAAGGATGGCAATTCCCATCCCTAGAGGACATTGGTCAACCAGATCTCACCCTTTCAATCTAAAAAATAATTGCAGTGAGCTCTTTTGTAGCCACTAGGAGGGCAGTCAAAGCCTCAGTTTCATGTCACATCTGAAAGATGGCTCACCTAACAGTGAAACACTCCTTCAGTACTGGGAGTAATGACTGCTGAAATTGCTGTGCTCAAATCCTTGAGTTTGACTTAAACACACAATCTTCTGATAAAGTTATCTGAGTGACGAGCAGTGGGTTCTCAGATGTTGTCAGTAAGGGAAAGCACATAGATGGAGAACAGCAGGGGATTGAGGAAAGATCCTGGAGGAACACCAGATGGCACAATGCAGGAGCAGGTTAAGAAACCACTGCAGGTGCTTTTCTGTGCTAGAATGAGATAAGAGAAGGAACCAGGTGAGTGCAGTGCCTCCCAGCTGGATGATACCGGAGATGCAGCAGAGGAGGATGGGCAGGTCAACCGTCTTGAAAGCAACAGACTGGTGGAAAAAGATGAGGAGAGATCATTCACTTTCATCACAGTGAGACAGCACACAACTTGTGACTCTGCAGTCACTCTGGTGCTGTGGCAGGGGCAGAAACTTGTCTAGAGGAATTGAAGTGTAGTTTTCCAGGAAAGATGGACAGGGGCTTGGGAGCCGGCAAGATGATCAAGGTGAGGAAAAGGATGTTTGAGATGAGGCAGTAATTTGCAAAGGCAGAAGGGTCAAGAGTTGGTTTGAAATCTCTATTAGGTCTCCTCCTAACCTTCTCCATCCTCCGGAGAATGACTTTGAAAATTGCAATGATCACATTTTTGCAGGAGCATGCTATAAATTACTGACGGTAGGAATCTGACCACTGGGGTGGGTTGGCAGTGGGATTGCGATAGGAAGTTAGCTTTGATCTTTATCTTAGGCGTTTCTCTCCCTTCTATATTCATACAGCATTTACAACTGCCCTGAAGGATGCTCTTTTGGATGCAATGTATCAACCTGAAGTCTGGTTTGATGCAAAACTGCAAGCCAAGATCACAGGCAAGCAGCAGCTTGTTGTGATTATCACGAGCTCATGCGCTGATCTGAGGCTGGTGAGAACTGACACTATTGAAAAGCTTACATAAATCTCTGAACGATGGTGCACCTCCAAGGTCTGGTGTCCATACCATCCAATAATACATCGATGGCTCAAATTCGAAAACTGCTTTCAATTTCTCAAAAATTCACCTTGAAGTAATTTCCTGCTTTTGCATGAACTGACCCAATTCTATTCAACAGACACATAAATAAAGAGAGTAGTGGCGAGATAGCAGTAAATAGATTGATGTCTGTGTATTACACTCTTAGCCTGTACTGTATTCATTTTGCAGAGCAAACATTAATGGTGCCAATTTTTCAGGTCAGGGGTCAGACTTTGGTTGAGTTATAGATCTGAAATATTTTCTCAGTGTCATATAGTTTGGGCGTAGGTCACAAATACAAACATCCAGACATACAGAGCTATCTATCTTCTTAATGGGTAAGTTAATTGCAGGGAGAAGACTGGGATTTGCTACTACATGGTGCAGTTGAAGCAAATAGCATTGATACCTTTGTGGAGAATCTAGGTAAGCACAAGAGGGAGAAAGGAAAAGAAGGAAAGATATGTTGACAGCGTGAGATGAAGTGGGAAGAGGCAAGATCAGGCCAGTGAGATAGCCCAGGGTGGGATACTGGCAGCGGCATGGCGTGGGTTGGACAGCACAGAGCAGGACTGCAGCAGTGGAAAGTCGGACTCTCTTAAGTTATTTTTACTTTTTATCTTATTCTAAGTTAACGTGAATGGCACCACGTATGTATGTCGAAGGTATACACTTTTCACTGTATTTTTACATTGAATACACCTGACAATAAATGATTCAATACAGCACACATCTGTTGGGCTGAATGGCCTGTTTCTGTAACTGTTTTAAGCATTCTTAGGGTTTGCATATTGTGTGTTCTATAATTTGAGGTGTTCTGGACATTATTTTTACAGTACATGGCCCTGAATTTCAGAGAATTTGCTTTCAGTAGGATTTTGCAAAGGAGGAATGTGATTTAATGGGGAGTGTGTGACCTCCCTGGACAGGCATTCATTGCCTGGTAGGACTTGCTGCCTGGGATAAATGTTTCTATGAAAATAACTAAAGGAAAGTATTTGGAAAGACAACGGAGTATCCTCTTCTGCAGCTCGTAACAGATCTCACTCTTCGTCATAATGAATTCTTTGATTTTCTGTCTTTCCTGTTCAATGTTGCACAGGCTGCTACATTTACATCTGCAGTTGGGAAGGTGGACAGTTGGGACTGAAGTCACTAACAATGTGACCAGTCAATTACCAACATAATGTGTGTTCTGGAAAACAAGCTGGGGAATTCCGTGATCAAGTTAAGCTACAGAGTTTCTAATGTTACAATGAATTGCATTTGCCAGATGTTGATGACTTGCATTTGTGTAACACCTTTCATAGCCTCAGGATATCAAGATAAAGTGCTTCTTTTTGAAGTTTAGTCACTTTTGCTGTGCTGGAAATGCAGCAGGCAATTTGACTGCAGCAAGATCCCACATTCGGCAACTAAATTAATGAAGCTATTATCTTTTTGAGGCAGTAGTGAAGAGATGAATGTTGGCAGGCACATCAAGAGAACACCCTGCTCTTCTTTGAGAAAGTGCCTTGGGATATATTACATCTGCCTAAGACAGTAGGCGCAGTCTGTATTTCATGTCTCACTGAAATGATAGCAAGTACAAGAATATAAATGGTTTAGAGGGATACAGGCCAAATGCTGGCAAATGGGACTAGATTAATTTAGGATATCTGGTCGGCATGGAACAGTTGAACCAAAGGGTCTGTTTCCATGCTGTACAACTCTATGACCTCCACTTGTGCAACATTCCCTCAGTACTGTCGTGGAAAAGCAGTCTAGAATTTCTGCTCAATCCTGGAATGGCACTCAATTCATTAGCGTCTGACGCAGAGGTGAGTGTGCTATCCAGAGATACAGCTGATACACAATGTGATACCTCGGTGAAGAGCCAAGGCCCAACTTCTAAGTCATATGAATATTTTTGACACAGTGGTTAGAATAGTAATCCTGAGCCCTGGACTATTAATCTGGAGAAATGGAGAGTTCAAATCCCAGCTTGGCAGCTGGCAAATTTAAATTCAGTTCATTTTAAAAAGTATGAAATTAAAAGCTAGACTTAGTAATACTGGATCATCATAAAAACAAATCTGGGTCACTAAAGTGCTTTAATGAATGAAATCAGCCACTCTTACTGTCCTGGTCTGCACGTGGCTACAGATTCACAGCAACAAACTGCCCTGTGAAATGAACCAGCAACCCACTTAGTTATTTACAAGAAGGTGGCCCAACAATACCTTCTCGAGGACAGTTAGAGATGGCCAGAAAGTGACACCCACATGCTGTGAACGAATAAGAAATATGACCAAGGCGCAAAGGAAGAGAGATGAGTAAATGAGGGACTAATGTACAATTGATACAAAGCTCTAGTTTTAACAATGTATGAACTGAGGGAAGGACTGGGTTATGTGTACTGACAATTACTCTACATAAACACTATCAGTTGCACATAATGGAGGCATTTAGAGTAACCAGACTCACAGGGGCAGTCAATCAGAGACAAGAAACAGATGGACCCCGGAGTGAAGGAGATTCACAAAAGAAGTAATGATGTTACTCTGATCATAACAAATGCCAGAAAATGTCCCAAATGGGCACCATCCAGCATTGCATTCTTTGGCAACCTTGAGGATGATCTCACTTCACATTAACTTGGGTTTGAGGGAACATTTCTGTTTGAGCCAAACTCTCCATTCTGGGTACGCTGCAGAAATGTAGCATGAGAATTGGCTGTACTGATCTAATTTGCACCTACATCCTCTCACTGTCATTAGAGGCACAGCATCATTAAACTCCAGGCCCTGAAATCTGGTCAACATACACCCACTTGCATATACTTACTTAATTTGCTTCACATCTTTGGAGAATAACCAGCCACTTAGGAAACAGAGGGGGTATATTTGCTAATGATTACTGATGTTGCACCTTATACATATTAAGGATGAGTGTTAGAATGTAAAGCAGACTATGCAGTCAATGTGTTGTTTCAAAGGCAGAAACATGGGTCAGAAATACTGAAGGCTTTTCTCTTTCTTTAAGAAAATGTACAGTAGAAAATAAAAGGTAAAATTGAATGAATTCCCATTATGGTTTTATAAATGTACCAAAAGGCTAGAAATGATATTTGTTTTTCTTCTTATGTTCCTAGACTGTCCCTCTGTTATTTCAAGCCCTTCAATATCTTTTCGACTTATGGTAGATTTTGGATGACAGATAAAAATTTACTTCACACCTACTCAGAGAAACATTTAGAAGCACAGGAGCCCTTGGCTTCTAGCTTCATAGCCAATTAACAATCACAATTAACTACTCTCAGCTCAGTTGGCACAATTTAATATTTAGGAGAATTCACAGTGTGAAATGGATGTGGCAACCTGATCTACACTCAGAAAAACTATACCACACACATTCAAGAAGCCAAGCATCTTGGGTGTTATATGATGACATGTGTGGTAAGGTGAATACCCCTGAAGACTATTTCTGACATACGCTCTGAAGTTTAATTGGGGTCAAAAGTATAGTGGATTTGTATCATTGTGAAAACTCTTAAGCCCCCATCATGATGGTGGGAGTCTACTCAATCTTTTCAGCAATTTTCTGTCAGCATCTTAATATTTAAATTATTTAAATGAATAATTTTGATGCTTTGTACTTGATGAAGTCACAGTTGACCTGTTATACCTCTCACTGTACAGTATGCTCTGGTCTATTATACAGAACAAGCATTCACGCAAGTTCCTGTTCATGATTTAAGGAGATATTTGCTCTGGAGAGACACATTTGTCCCTGCATGTCCAGCCCATATGGCTATCCATCCTAGCAGAATGGCGGTGATACAAACTTTTCTTCTTAACCCCGCAACAGAATCAAAAAATTCAAAAAGTGGCAAATATAATTTAAATCTGAAAGTAGGCAGAAACAACCTTTGATTGTCTTTATAAAATAAACAAGCAAAAAATCTGAAAGAAGTGCTATTTCTTTTATTGTGAAGAATACATTTGTGAACACTGTGCAATCATTCTGCCACTGCAATGGGTTCTAAAATCAGCTGGTACTTTATTTGCATAATCTATTCAATATCTCATTCTCAATGCTTTGTTAGGTGATTTATGTATTCATATATGGAATTTATTCCATTTCTGAGAGCGATCTTTTAATAAATCACTGGGTGTCTTTGTCAGTTGTGAGTTTTCAGAAGTCCTTTGTTTATGGAATAAATATTGCACTGAGTCTTTCGCTGAGTGATCTCAGAGTGTTGTGGGCATGAGAGAGAAACTGAGGCAGTGCTTGGATTGATAATCAAACTGTCTTTGTTGAAAATAAATTCTTTGGAATTAAGGCTGAAAGCACCAAAAGGGGAGGTTGTAATGTGTTCAAAGAAACTACTTTGTTATTTTATTATTCCTATAATTTTATTATTGTAATAATAGTCATTCATGTCTATCAAACCACAATGACACATGAATAAAATCATGAACTAGGTAATTTCAGCAATTTGCAGAGTTGCAGTTGGTCACTACACTCCTGAATTAGTGAGGGGAGAATAATATAAGGGCTCGCACTTCCAATCATTCTGATCTGTTCAGTGACTCATGCTCTAAAGCACTCCCAGTATGAGGTAGATTCATTTCTTTGTTGTACTTCACAGGATCCATCCTTGATTCTTCCTTTTCCTTCCTTGACCTCTCGATTTCTATTTCTGAGGACGAATTCACTATCTATTAAGAGCACACTCCATGCCTTCTCTAATGACTGGTAATTGACCTGAGATGTGAGGCAGTACATAATGCCTCACCAGAAGTGAGTTCTGAGGTGGGAAAAGGTTGTTGTTGACTGTATAGGAGGATACAAAGTGGGGACTCTGTCACAACTCCCTGACTGAGATGGAGAGGGGTTGGGGTTGTGGACAGGCTTCACAATTAATTTACACTGAAGGGCATCATCTCACATCTTCTGGTATTCAGCCCAGGGTGGGTGGGAGACACGCTCAGCGCTGAGTCAACAATCAAACCCTGTTAGGTGAGCTTGAGACCTTCTGGAAGTGAGGATCCCTCATTCACAGTGTCTGATCAAGGGATCCAGCATTAGGAAGGAGATTCTGACAGAGTCATCTCCACAGCTTTCCCACAAACCCCATTCCCTACTCACTCACCTGTCTCTAGATCAATCCTGGTGAATGTCAAAATGTATCAGTGGCAGCGATGACCACTCCCAATAGCACTGTTGACAATGGGGAGCTGCTAGCTTTTCAGCAGCCGACTGGTCTCCCGGTTAGGATTTCATAGAGTCATACAGTATGGAAACAGACCCTTCGGTCTAACTAGTCTATGCTGACCAGTTCCCAAACTAAACTAGTCCCACTTGCCTGCATTCGGCCCATATTCCTCCAAACCTTTCCTATTTGTATACTTCATGGCATGCCTCATAGCTCCAGGGACCCGGGTTCGATTCCAACCTCGGGCAACTGTCTGTGTGAAGTTTGCATATTCTCCCCGTGTCTGCGTGGATTTCCTCAGGGTGCTCCGGTTTTCTCCCACAGTCCAAAGACATGCAGGTTAGGTGTGTGAGCCATGGGAAATGCGAGATTACAGGGATAAGGTAGGGTGTTGTATCTGAATGGGATGCTTTTCGGAGGGTTGATGTAGACTTGAAGGGCCAAATGACCTACTTCCAAACTTTACGGATGATCCTTGTCCGAATGTCTTCTAAATGTTGTAATTGTACCTGCATCCACCACTTCCGCTGGCTGCTTATTCCACACATGAACCACAGTGTAAAAATGTTGTCCTTTTTAAAATTTTCTTCTGCGACCGTAAAAACACACCCCCTAGTTTTGAACTCCCCCACCCTAGGGAAAATCCCCTCATTATTCACCATATCTATGCCCATCATGATTTTATAAAGCTCTATGAAGTCACCCCTCAACGTCCCTTCACTCCAGTGAAAAATGCCCCAGTTTATCCAGCCTATTTTTATAACTTAAACCCTCCATTCCTGGCAAATTCCTGGTAAATCTTTTCTGAACCCTCTCCACTTTAATAATATCCTTCCTGAAGCAGGGCGACCACAACTGCATATAGTAAAAGAAGCCAAAAGAGGCCTCACCAACGTCCTGTACAACCTCATCTTGATGTCCCAACTCCTATTCTCAAAGATCTAAGCAATAAAGGTAAGCAAGCAAAATGCCTTCTTAACCAACCCTGTCTACCTGTGATGCAAATTTCAAAGAACTGAACTCCTAAGTCTCTCTGTTCTACAACCTACCCAGGACCCTACCATAAACTGTATAAGTCCTGCCTGTTTTTTTCACAAAAATGCAACACCTCCACCTTACTGCAGGAGGTGCAGTAATTAAACAGCTCCCGTGAAGCCAGTGGCCTAAGTTCCTGCTGCCAGTTGGGGACTTCATTGCCTCAAGAGCCCATGGAGAATGGGTTAGCGGAGATGCCATCTGTTTTGGTGTCAGTTAGAAATCTCCGCACAGACCAATGTTTCTGATTCTGCCTCAACAGATTCCCCCTGCCTTTACAAAGTGTTTTCCAGCCCTCCCTATTGATTTGCTAGGAAGAAACTCTGTTGCAATTCGGCCAGTAAAACTGCAATTAAAATTTCAGGAAATCGGGAATCAATTGCCTAAAAATAATGAGACTTTTCAAAGTTACTGTGAGAACCTTGGATGTGATTTGTGGTAATCAAACTCTCTGCTTTGTTCTTTGTTATTTTTACAAATGCTTACATGGTGTGAGATCCATTGTCTCCTGGGACTGGTTGGCATCTACTGACTTTGTGCATGTTGGCTCTCTAAGGTACAGTGGCCACTTATATTGAATCTTTGAAGTACACAGTGTGCAGGCGTGGGTGGGAGTCATAGCGTCCTAAAGCACAGAAGAAGTCCATTTGGCCCATTGAGTCTATTCCAGTTGAAAAACAACCACTTAAGTATTCTAACAACATTTTCCAGCATTTGGTCCACAGCCTTGCTATTGCAAGTGTACACCTAAATACTTCTTAAGTGTTATGAGGCAGTAAGTTCCAACTCCCACCACCTTCTGGGTGAAAACATTTTTCCTCACATCCCACTAAACTTCTTGCCCCTTTCCTTAAATGTACATCCCCAATCATTAATCCCTCCATCAAGGGGAAAATTTCTTTCTGTCCACCCTGTCTATGCCAATCATAATGTTATATATCTCAATTGCGCACCCCCTCAGTTTCCTCTGCTCTGAGGAAAACAAACCCAGGCTATCCAATCTTACTTCATAACTAAAACTCTGCAATCCAGGCAACATCCTGGTAAATCTCCTCTGCACCCTCTCCAGCGCAACCACATCCCTCGTATAATGTAGATTCCAGAACTGTACACAATACTCTTGCTGTGGCCAAACCAATGCGTTATACAGCCCCAGCATCATCTCCCTGTTCTTAAACTCTATGCATCAGCTCGTAAGACAAATATCCCATAGGCCTTCTTAACTACTTAATGACCTGTCCCGCTCCCTTTAGGAACTGGTGGACATGCACGCCAACGTCCCTCTGATCCTCAGTGCTTCCCAGGATCGTACCATTCATCATGTATCTCCTTGCTTTGTTTCTCCTGCCCAAGTGCATTACTTCCCACTTAGCTGGATTGAATTCCATTTGCCACTAATCAGCTCATCTGACTAGCCCATCTATATCCTCCTGTAATCGAAGGTTATCCTTGTCACTACCTACAACCCCACAAATTTTCATACCACCTCCATGAATCTACTGATCAACACTGAAGTCTAAGTTTCTTTAATATACCACAAACAGGAAGGGCCCCAACACAGATCCCTGTGAAACCCTACTGGACATAAATTTCCAGTTACAAAAAACTCCCTTGATTATCACCTGCTGTTTCCTGACACTCAGCTAATTCCAGATCCAATTGGCCACATTTCCTTGGATCCCAGGGGCTCTTACCTTCACTCAGTCTTCTATGTGGGACCTTATCAAAAGCCTTGCTGAAGTCCAAGTAGGCTACGCCAAATGTATTTTTCTCATCTGCATACCTGATTACCTCTTTGACAAAGTACAGATTAATTATGTCCCCGAGAACTGATTCGAATCGTTTTACTTCCAGTGTGGTTAGACTCAACGGCCAGTAGTTTTCTGGTTTATCTCTTATTCCTTTCCTGAATCACATTGCCTGTCCTCCAGTCTTCTGGCACTTCTCCTGTGGCCAGAGAGGAACTGAAAATTATGGCCAACACCTCTGCTTTTTCTTCCCTTGCTTCACGCAACAGCCTGGGATACATTTCATCCAGCCCCAGAGATTTATCTACTTTTAAGCCTGTCAGACCACTCAGAACATCTTCTCTGTCTGTGCTAACTTCTTCAAGTATAGCACTGTCCTTCTCCCGATTTCCATATCCACTTCATCCCTCTCACTAGTGAACACCAACATAAAGTACTGATTTAGACCCCTACCTATGCCCTCTGGCTCCACACAAAAATCATCACTATGGTTCTTATAGGCCCTACTCTTTCCCTAGTTATACTTTTATCCTTAATGTAATTTAGGATTTTTCTTTACTTTATCTGCATTACTTTCATGTTCTCCTTTTACTTTCCTGATTTCCTTTTTAAGTATCCTCCTGCACATTTTGTACTCCTGCAGGGTTTCTGTTGTTTCGAGCCCTCGGCAACTGCCATAAGTCTACAATTTTCTTTTTATCCAATCCTGTAAATCTCGAGATATCCAGGGCTCATAGGATTTGTTGGTCCCTCTCTTTGTCTCTATTGGAACATGTTGGTCCTATGTACTCCTAATTTCTTCTCATATGCACCCCACTGCTCTGACATAGATTTACCTAAAAGTACTGGCTCCCATTCCACTCTTGCCAAATCATACCTGATCTTATTAAAATCCGCTTCCCCCTCTACCAAGTTGATCACTTTGATTTTAGGCCCATCCTTGTCCCTTTCCACAAAAGTCTTGAATTTCTTGGAGTAATGATCACTGTCTGTGAAATGTTCACCTATTCATACTTCAATCACTTACCTGGCTTCATGGCCTAAAGTCAAGACCAGGACTGCCGCCTTCTCTTGTGGGGCAGTTTATACACTAGCTTAAAAAGCTCTCCTGAATGCATTTTAAGAATTCTTCTCCATCTAAGCCTTTCACATTATGACTGCTCCAGTTGGGGGAGATGAAATACCTTCCTATCATTACCCTTTTACTTCTACACTTCTCTGAAATTTGGAGGGGTTGATGGAGACGTTCCATGTGTTTAGCAGTGATCAGCGAATCTCCAGCTGGATCACATTCAAGGGAGGGCAGGGGTGGTGAGTTCAGCACAGCCTTTTGATGGACTAGAGGAGGGAAGAAGTAAGGTGGGGTGACAGAGGTAACAAGGAGAGAGGTGGGGTGGTGAGGTAGGGAGCAGTCAGTATGGGGTGAGGGAAAGAGGAATGGGAGGGATCAGGAGGGGAGAAGGATTATGGTGAAATGTGGAATAGAGAGTAATGGTAGTGGGAAATAGAGGGCTGGTAAGGGTAGGCAAGGGACACTGGCCTGTTTAAGCTGAGCAGCCAAAAGCAGTTGTGCATCTGTCATTATCATTGCCCTAGGACTTGGCAACACGTTTAACACACAACATATGCCAAAATGCAACATTATGAGAAGAGAAGTATTTATTAGACACATAAATAAAAACATTAAACTTATCCTGACCTCCAACAATGCTCCAAAATCTAACTTCAGAGACAGTATCTCCACCAAACAGTTCAATCTTTTATAGTCTCTATAACATTAATTACCACTAAACCCCGTGAGGTAGAGGGTTGGGATTGAATCGAAAACATCAAAAACAAGTTTGAGTAAAACCCAAGAAGACAAAGTTACTTGAGAGGGAAAAGAAAACAAACTAAAGCAGCATGAAAAGAAATCGTGACCAGACAAAATGGAAGAAAAGATTGTCAAATTAAAGTCTGTGGGCTAGAAATTGATTCTGGCTAGCACAACTGGGCCCAGAAGGCCTGAGGCATACCCAATACTGAAACTGTAGGTTCAATCCAGGGATCTTGAAGAATAAGGAAGAAAGAATTTAAGATTTGAAAATAATTTTCCAAGACTCTATGGGAAGGAAAACTGCCCCCGAGAACAAAAGGATGACATGTATAATAACCCTTCCAAAAAAGACAACAGGGATAAGCCAGAAACAAATACAGACCAATTATTTTTCTGTCAGTTGTTGGTAAACTACCAGAGTTGTTAAGAAAGGATAATGTAATTAATACAAATATGAGCTAACCAGAGCCAGTGAAAATAGATCTGTAACAGACAGTTCATTGACCAATGCTGGAGGGTTGTTTTAAGCCATAACAGAGGATACAGAGTGGAATCAAGTGGAGATCACTCCTATTTGTTATGATGTAAATACTCTGGATTTAGGATTAGAGGGAATTCTCTTTGAAATGTGCTGAATAACTATTTAGAATACAGTAAGGAAGACTGTGAAAAACTGCAACAAGTCTGAGATAGGCTAGAGCAATGGACAGATAGGTGATTAATGCAATTCAATACCGAAAAATGTCAGTTAATACATTGTTGAAGTAAGATTAAGAAAGGATAAAGAAATTAACTTGGACAACAGCGTTGAGAGGCAAAGGAATCTTAGTTCATTGAATGTATAGAGAAATAGCAACAATTCATATTTCTATCCTGCTTTTAAATGCATTCTAAGGTGCTTCATACGAACATTATCAGACAAAATGCAACACCAAGTCACATTTGGGGACATAAGGAAATCCTTATTCTCAAGGTTAGGTAATTAAAGCTAGGTCAAAACTGGGTTTTTAAGGAGCATCTTAAATCTGGAGAGAAGGAGAGATGTAGGGGGATTAATGGAGCAAATTCCAGAATTAGCAGCTGAAGACATGGCCACCAATGGTGAAGAAACTAAAGCCACAGATGCATAAAATGTCAAAAGCAGAGGAGCCCTGAGGTCCTAGAGGGTTTTAGGTTTTGAAGAGAGTTAGGGAAGGATTAGACCATGGCAGGATTTGAAAAGCAAGGATGAGAAGTATAATTTTGTGGTGCTAATGAATCAGGAATTTAATAGATCAGTGAGATAAGATCTTAAACATAATAAAGGGAAATGTTAGATTAGAAGCATTGATTATTATTATTGATTTATTAAAAGATTGTTCTGAACTTTGAAAGACTTGTGTCAGGTCACACTTGGAGTACTGTTGCCTTTTTGATGTGCCATTAATGGCAGGACATGAGATGAATAGAAAAGGTACGTTGAAAAGGATGTTATTGCAAACTGTCAGTGTGAGCTTCTTTCATCAGTCCTGAATCCTTATAAGAGAACAACAGAAAGTGGAGTTAGGCCACAATCAAATCAGCCATGATATTAATGAATGGTGCAGCACGTTCGAAGGTCAAAATGTTTACTTCTGTTCCTATTTCTGATGTTCTGAGAGGGTTAAGCAGTGACGTTATTGAAGGCCTGTATGGCACTGACAAGATAACTAGTGATAGATTGTTTCCATCGGTTGTTGAGATAGTCACAAGAGAGAACACACTGAAGGTAATTAGAAAAATTACAAAAGAGGGAGAGACAAAAACATTTCCAAAGAATGTGGTAAGAACATTGAATTGCTTGCGACAAGACATTTTTAAAGAACAGTAATTTTAACGCGAAATTAAATAATTGATAAAATGAGAGGATTATTCATAGTTTATGAGTAATAAGCAGGTGAGTGAGATTAAATGGCAATTTGTGTAGAGTAAACAGACTTGCCAAGTGACTTGTTAATACACTGTAACAACCTATGAACCTGAAACACAAAACAGTGCATTGTCCTCAAAGAATGGAAACAGACACAATAAATGTAGGCAAGCGAATAAATCATCTGGCTCATTGGCCATGAGCTGAGACACAACAGATAAAAACAAAAATGCTACATCCAACACAATGCATTTAAAAGTGAAATCAAGTAGAGATACAGATAAAGACTTCAATGAAAAGGACCCAAGACGGAAAGAAATAAATAAACAGAATCAATACTAAAATAAAATTTACATTGTACATTGCATTTAACTATCAAAAGATTGGTGACTACTGCACATTAATTTATTGGACATCACATTTTTCAGAAGCAGTAGCTTGAGCTCCCAAGAATCTGATTTAAAAGGTCAAGACAAGGGACCAACAATTGTTTTCCACTGCATTTCTAATAACAGAAATGTAATATCAATAGTTTTACTCATAATGGCAGAGACTAAACAAACATTTTCCAGTACTGACCCAGTTTTAAGTTGCCTAGACCAATATTCATTAATTGTTCTGTTCTATCAGAGCAGCAATCTGAACATCAGTAAGATTGAACAGGCTGGGCTACCTTTTCAACCAAAGAGAAAGCTGAGGGATGACCTGATTAAGGACTTTAAGATAGAATAAATTCCAAGATGGAACTTTTTTTCATTCGTGGGATGAGAGTGCCACTGGTAAGGTCAGCATTTATTGCACATCCCAGAGAACAGTTCAGAATCAACCATATTGCTGTGGATCTGGAGTCACATTGAGATCAGACCAGGTAAGGATGGCTGTTTCCCTTCCCTAGAAGGCATTAGTGAGCCAGATGGATTCGTGGTCATCATTGCACTCTCAATTCCTGATGTTTACTGAATTCAAATTCCACCATCTGCTACAGCAAGATTCGAACCCGGGGCCCCAAGATATTAACTCTGGATTAACAGTGACTCTCTGGGTTTCTGGATTAACAGTGCAGCGATAATATCACTAGGCCATCTCCTCCCCACTCAGAACAAACCTGAGAGGGATAAACATGTGGAACTTGCTACCATAGGGAGTAGATGAGGTTAACAGTACAGATGCATTTCAGGAGAAACCAAATAACACATGATGAAGAAAGGAATAGAAGGACAGTAACAGGGTGAGAGAATGGTAAGGTTGGCGAGGATCACAAATATTGGTACAGACCAGTTGGCTGTGCATTCTAGTTTGGCAATGCTATTCTAGTTACGGTCTAACAAGTGAAACTGACACATTGTTTGATAATGAACAGCAGTAGCTTTTGCTGAAGCTGCTTATATCTCCCGATATGGTACAGACTTCTCAGGTCAGGACACCTCACCCTATAGGTGGATATTATATTCAGGTGGCGACTAACACAATTCCTTTATCTGAAACTGCAAACACCGTCTTCAGATGCATATGTGACTCTGCATTCCAAGTCAGAATGACCTGGTTTCGTCTTGCTCCTGAGACTTCAGCACCAAATCCTACACTGTTATAGTTAATTCCATTTCCCTACTCAAAAACATAGGAACAGGAACTGGCCATTTAGTGCCGCACCCTACCCACCCCAGTTCATTGAGATCATGGTTGATCTGTCACATAAATCGACAAGTTCTACCTTTGCCCCATAGCGATTATTGCCTTCTGTTATCAAATATTTACCAAACTCAGATTTAAAATGAATGATTATCTAGCATAACAACATAACATTTAAAGTTCAGTTGAATAATTTCCTGCACAGTTTTCCCTAACTATGCACAGTTAAACCTTTAAATCAATTGATTTTATTTTGAAACTTACACCTTTGCTCAAGTCTTGAGCAAAGACATAGCTCAATTTAATCCACCGCTGTGCAATCTCAGTGATAACGTGATGTACACCAATACCAACTTTCTTGTTTAATCACAAACAACTATTTCATCATCCATTACAAATGATAATAAACTGAATTCCAAAGGACGTTTCTTTCACGCTTTGGATAATGCAATGATTGCACTAAAAAAAATCTCAAAATAATAAAAGTTTGTTTTCAATGATAGATTTTGTACAATGTACCCATATTCTAGTCAGTCAGATTGGGGTAATGCTACTCTGACCAGTTAATACACCACATCTCCCAAAGCCTTAATTTGTTAACTATCTCAACAGCTTATAATTTCAGGAGGTTTATGGAGCCAGGCAAATATGTCATTAGAAGCCCTTGTGGAAGTGTGTTTTCATCCCCCCCATTAACGTAATGCAGCTAGTTTCTGCAGATTTTCATACAGTCCTCCACAAATCTCATTAATATTTCCCTCAGTGCTTTGACAGATTACCTTGTCATTATGCATCCTGGAGCCTTTTAAACAATATGGGTAAACTACTGTTTTGCAAGGTTAATGACAATTATCCCATAATTACTGCATAAGTCACTGGGTCCACTTTGTCTCATAGTTAGCTGTTCTGTGCAGTGTCTGCGTTGTGCAACTGCCACTGTGTCACTGTAAATGAATCTTCTATAGATATTTATACACTGTTATATGCTGACAGCAGGATGAACAAATTACTGTGTGTCATCACTTAAATACCATTGTTGATAAAATAAACCAGACAACAACTGCTCCAGTCTACCTACAATTAGCACAATCACATCAGTATTTTGTATGGAACCTGTGCAGGCACTTGAGTAACACAAATCACCATCAACATATTCACACATACAATTAACATATATTATAAAAATTATGCATATTATTTTTATGTATGAAATTGTACATATTCATACATACACACTCGTACATACATGGACACACGTATTCTAAATATAATGTTCAAAGGTTTTAATATTTTCAATTCTGTTCAGGACCATTGAAAATGAGATGGAGTGATCTAGTAATGTTTTTATTTACCATTCCATTGCCTCAATTCCAACAGCTTATCATTCACTTGCCATTCAGGCCTGTCCTGAGAGGGTCTCGGGGCCAGTTGAACAAACATATAAATAAACCAGAATTTTCTGCGAAGTTAATGACTATCATCATTATGAATGTTCAAATTGACCAGTTCAAGGAGATAAATCCCATGAATTATGAATTATCACAAATTTGCAGATGAATTATGGCATTCTATTGCTATTACACTCATGGGAAGTGTTGCTGTCCCTCAACCATTCGTGAGCTTCAAGAAAGTGTCAACTAATTGTTTACCAAATACCTCTTAAACACATCTTACCAAGTTAAGATGGTATTTAACAGACTAAGAACCTGTTTTAATAAGAACATTTTTTCTGTCATATTGCTCAATCTTCTCGATAAGAACGGAAACATTTTAAACTCTTGAGTGCCATTCCTGCAGTTAGTCATTTTTAAAGATTTTAAATGTAATAATTTTTGGTGCATTTTTCCTTTTTGCCTTCTTTGTCTCTTTATATTACTCTAACTTTTATTCACCTTTCTTGTTAATCTTCTTTCTGTTTCTGACTTCACCCTAATTCACTTTTTTTAACCATTAAGATTAAGGATATTGGTTAAAGGAGGTAGTGGGCTGGTCAGGTTGCACACTGAGGTTTCTGATGCCCTGTTGCTATTGTCGCACTATTATCAGCTCACATTCCCAACATGTCATGATGGACAAAAATCGTTTTGAGCAGATGGGCGAAATTTCAGAACCCCCTTCCCCTCCCCCATTTCTGATGAAGGGTCTAGGCCCAAAACGTCAGCCTTCCTGCTCCTATGATGCTGCTTGGCCCGCTGTGTTCATCCAGCTGTACACCTTGTTATCTCAGATTCTCCAGCATCTGCATTCCTACTATATCTGATACAATTTTAACCCCACTGCGAAGCCTCTTCTAAGGATGCCTAGCCTGAAGAAGTTACCCTCCTCCCTCCGGACACCTCCCCCTCTCTCCCTATTTATTTCAGAACGCCCTTCCCCTCCCCCATTTCTGATGAAGGGTCTAGGCCCAAAACATCAGCCTTCCTGCTCGGCCTGCTGTGTTCATCCAGCTCTACACCTTGTTATCTCAGATTCTCCAGCATCTGCAGTTCCTACTATCTTGAATCTAACAAACAAGTCAGGTTGTGAGATTCACCAATCTAGGAAGTTCTGAACCTTTTTCTCTCTCTCTGCCTGTATGGTAGTTTTTACTCAGCAACATACAGGATCAGCTAACCACATCAATACACATCAGGATCAGTTAGTTCAGTTGGCTGGAAGGGTGGTTTGCAATGGAGTCTGACGTCAACAATGTGGGTTCAATTCCAGCATCAGCAGAAGTTACCATGAAGGATCCTCCTTCTCAACCTCTCCCCTTGTCTGAGGTGTGGTGACTGTCAGGTTAAACCACGAGTCGTCTCTCTCTCTAATAAGAGTGCAGTCCTTTGGTCCAGTAGGATTATGTAACTTTACCTTCGACATGGAGGTACTTTGTTCAACTAATTGTCAAGGAAATAGTCATCACACTTTTGTTTTGAAAAACTGTCAGTGTCCTGACTCTAAAACTAATTTTTTTTTCATTATTTTATTGCTACAGTGGAAACAAAAATCTGAGTTTGACCCTTTGTAATAACTTTGCGCAAAATAAACAACATCAGCTCAAAACAGAGTTCACTAAAGTGAGATGCATTCTGGGTATTTGACATTCGAGACAGACATTGGCTACATCTGCTGGAACATAAGAAATCCAGGCTGTAGCCAATTGTTTTTGCATTTGTGAAAATGAAAACAGGGTCCTTCAAAATTGGTACATTTTGCGCACCTCCTCCCCCACCAACCACACTCACTCCCAAAGAAAAGTCTTTGTTGAAGTCTGTGGAAGAAGTTTAGCTAAAGAGCAAACAGTATTGAAGGGGCTAACGTATAATTCTAAGTGGCAGTTTCAGAAACTCCTCCAAATCATACAACTATACCTCTAAGCACAATGATATCGATTGACAGCAGTGTTGGGATGAATGAATTGTCTAAGAAATGATGCGTCTTTCCTGTTTGCTCATCAACAATCAAGAAGCAAGTGGAGATCCACCTCTGAAGACCACAAATGTAAATCATAGAATCTCTACAGTGTGGAAGCACGCCATTCAGTCCATCGAGTCTGAAGAGCATCCAAAGAGCATCCCACTTAGGACACCCCCGCCCCTACCTCTAACCCATCCTGTTACACTGCATTTCCCACGGATAATTCACCTAGCTTGCACAACTCTGGACACTATGGGGCAAGTTAGCATTGACAATCCACCTAACTAAATGTCTGTCTTTTACATGCAGCACAAAGGATAAAGGAACAAGCTACATTACATTTATAACAATAATAGCCAATAATCAGATCTCATCATCTTGCATTATCTAATTAAAGACAGACTTGTCCTCACTGCTGTCTTTTCCAAATTAAAGGAACTGTATCCTTTTGTTACAAATCTCATGGTCCAAATTGTAAAATGATTAGCAATTCAAACATATGTAACAGCCATGCATCCCAGCCTTGTCACAATCCCCAAGATAATAACACAATTAAATTTGGTCAAATTACTTGACAGCTGTACAGCAGAAATCAGATCTGATTCTTAGTCACAGGCCTGATTTTGCAACAATCAAACTCAATTTTCGCGTGAAAGATTTTCAAGATGGTCAGGGATTTTGCAATGGAGACACATTGCGCATCAACAAGCTAGCTCAAAACAGTGTTCCTGCAAAGCAGCCTCAATTAGCAAGACAGCCATGCTATCCTTCTCTCCCTCTCTCTTTGTCCCGCTGAATTAAGATCTCAGTTGCTGAAACTCTGTACAAAGCAACACAAGACGGGGAAGCAGATCAGACCCTCTGAGGACTGCACTGCTGTCAAACATCCAGGCTGCCTGTAATTCCCTTTCACATGCTCCAAATAAATGTATTTATTTTCTGCGCATTTATTCTGTTCAACTTAAAGTTGTATGTTTCGGAATTTCCAGCACAGAAACAGGCCTTTTTTAAAACTCAATTGTGGAATTTGGGGTTTGCTGGCTGGCCAGCATTTATTGACAGTCTCTAGTTGCCTTTCAGAAGGTGATAGTGCCTTCTTGAACTGTCACGGTCCATGTGCTGTGGGTTGACTCACAATGCCGTTAGGGAGGGAATTCCAGGATTTGACCACAAGAACAAGGAATGGCATTTTATTTTCAAAACAGGCTGGGGAGTGGCTTGGAAGGAAATTTGCAGGTGGTGATATTCCCATGTATCAGCTGCCCCTGTCCTTTGAGATGGAAGTCGTCATGGGTGTGGAAGGTACTGTCTAGGGCTTTGGTGAATTTCTGCTGTGCATCTTGTAGATAGTACACACTACTGCTCCTGAGTGTCAGTGGTGGAGAGAGTGGATGCTTGCGGATGTGGTGCCAATCAAGTGGGCTGCTTTGTCTGATTGTCTGAGTTGGCGCCAAGCTTCTTCACTGTTGTTGGAGTTGCACCTATTCAGGCAAGTGAGGGGTATTCTTTCGCACTCCTGACTTGTGCCTTGTAGATGATGGACAAGCTTTGGTAGGTCAGGTGATAAGTTACTTGCTGCAGTATTCCTAGCCCCTGACTTGCTCTTGTAGCCATTGTGTTAATGTGGTGAGTCCAGTGAGCTTCTGGTTAATGATAACCCCAAGGATGTTGATAATCAGTGATGGTAGCACCATTGAATACCAAGGGGTGGTTGTTAGTTTGTCTCTTGTTGGAGGTAGTCATTGCCTAGCATTTGGCATGAATTTACTTGCCACTTGTCAGTCCAAGCTTGCATATTTTCCTGATCCTGTTCCATTTGAACATGGACTATTTCACTGTCTGATGAGTCACAAACAGTGCTGAACATTGTGCAATCATTAGTGAACACCCCCACTTCCGACCTTATCATGGAGGGAGGATCAGTGATGAAGTAGCTAAATATGGTTAGACCTAGGGCTCTAACTGAGGAACACCTACAGAGATGTCTTGGAGCTGAGATGACTAACCTCCAACAACTATGACCATCTTCTTATGTGCCAGGTATGGCTACAGACAGTAGAGAGCTTGCCCTCTGATGTCCACCCCAGATCACCCACCTAGAATACATTTTATTCCCTTGCCACCCTCAGTGCTTCCTCCAAGTGTTGTTCAACATAGAGAAGTACTGATTTACCAGCAGAGGGATGACGTTCCATAGTTATCAGTAGGGGGTTTCTTTTCCCATGTTTAACATGAAGCTATGAGAATTCATGGGCTTTGAAGCCAATGTTGGGGACTTCCAGGATAACGCCATCATGTCTGCACACCACTGCACTTCCACTTCTGCTGGGTCTGTCCTGTCGGTGGAACTAAACATATCCAGGAATGGTGATGGTGGTGTCTGTCACTATCTGTCACTAATGATTGCGTGAGGATAGCTGTGTCAGGCTGTTGCTTGACTCGTCTGTGAGACAGTTCTCCCAATTTTGATGATGGCACCCAGATGTTAGTAAGGAGAATTTCGCAGAATCAACTGGGCTGTTTCTGCTGCTGTGTTTTCTGGTACCTAGTGGTCTGTCTGGTTTTGTTTCTTTGTTGAGACTTTATATTGATTGATACAACTGAGTGGTTTGCTGGACCATTTCAGACAGCGTTTGAGAGTCAACCACATTGCTGTAGGTCTGAAGTCACACGTAGGCCAGACCAGGTAAAGATGACAGATTTCCTTTCCTAAAGGACATTTGTAAACTGCTCAGCCAAACTCAACTACCTGGTGTTTACACAACTCGATCCCCTCTCCCTCTTCTACTCACCCTATCAGCATATACTTCTGGTCTCTTCTCCCTTGTTTGCTTTTCTAGCCTTCCACTAAATGCATCCACGCTCTTCACCCTAACAGCTTCCTGCAATAGCAAGTCCCACATTCACACCACACTGGATACAGAAGTTTCTCCTGAAATGGATTTCTTAGTGACTATCTTATGATGATGGTGCTGAGTTTGACTTCTGCCTATGGGAGCATTTTGTTTGTCTACCTTACTGAACACTTTATCTTAGATAACAAGGTGTAGAGCTGGATGAACACAGCAGCCCAAGCA
>NC_063334.1:23183820-23377985 GCF_021869965.1 Rhincodon typus | reverse complement strand
CATAAGCGAGGGAATTGGACATACAGCATCTGCAGTTCCTACTGTCTCTGATACAACTTTATCTTAGATACCTTCATTAGCTCTTCCTTGGCCATTTCTTTTTGAAAGAAAAGAGCTTGTCTTTTACTTGTCTCTCTTGGCTTCTTAATTTCCTATCAATTGTTAAATTTCATTCCCCCCTTTCTGGTGCCTCGACATGGAAACCAAAACAGTACACAGTATTCCATGCATTGTTAACCAAGGTTCTATTCAAGTTTAACATATCAAAACATCCATGTTGTCTGTAGAGCAGCAATGATTGACCTCACTGACATCAAGATGTTCATTCTGAAACAAAAGAATGTGACAATAGAAAGCCATAACTTGTCTCCTGACAAACTGCACAGAACTATAAGCGAGGGATTTGGAGATATGGCAGTGAAACCCCTCTGTGTTCAAAGAGCAATGAGAATAACAAGTAAAGTTGCTTGTTGGCTGACTATGCTTCTCTCTGACCTGCAGCTGCATCTGGTCATGTAATGGTAGAAGTCCCCAAACACAAGAAATTTCAGCAGCTGGATGAAGACATGCTTTAAGATCTGGTATACACGGAGATAAAAAAAAAGCAGCTGAATGACAAGTAGGTAGAGAGCAAAATGTTCAGTAAAACCCCACTGCCATTTACTCCAGGGGAACATGCTGTATGGGTGGAACAAGAGAACATTACAATCTTGCAAACTTTACAATCATACCTCTCACATTTAAGTCCAAGTTTATATGAAAATTTCTGGAAGCCCAAACCCATTTGCACTTGCCATGTATTGAAGCACAGATAAATCAATAACGTTCTACCAATTCCCTCCTGTATATTGCAGAGAATATCTGCTGCAGTCCAAGTATGGAAGCCAAGCAATATATGTTCATCCCAGGGTTTAGATGTTTCAGGTGTGATAAAAAGGGTCGTAAAAGGGGTGGGGGAGTTGCAATACTGGTAAAGGAATATCTCACAGTTGTACTGAGGGAGGATACATTAGAGGACTCCTGCTGCAAGGCAATATGGATAGAACTCAGGAATAGGAAAGGTGAAACCACAATGCTAGGGGTATACTACACACCTCCCAACAGCCGGTGGGAGATAGAGGAGACAGTATGTACACAGATTTTGGAAAGTTGTAAAAACAGCAGTGTTGTTGTGGTTGGTGATTTTAACTTCCCTATATTGACTAGGACTCACTACGTGTTGGGAGCTTGGATGGGACAGAATTTGTAAGGTCCACTCAGGAGAGTTTCTTGACACAATATGTAAACAGTCCAACCAGGGAAGGGGTTATACTGATGAAGGGTCTAGGCCCGAAACGTCAGCCTATCTGCTCCTATGATGCTGCTTGGCCTGCTGTGTTCATCCAGCCCTGCACCTTGTTGTCAAGGGGTTATACTGGACCTGGTTTTGGGAAATGACCCTAGCCAGGTGAGTGAACTTTCAGTGGGGGTGCATTTCAGGTGTAGTAACCATTATACCATGAGTTTTAAGATACTCATGGATAGGGATAACAGCAGTCCTTGGGTGAAGATGTTAAACTGGGGGAAGGCGAACTGTAACAACATTAGGTAGGAACTGGAGAATGTTAATTGCAGGCAGCTGTTTGAGAGTAAATCTGCATCGGATATGTGGGAATATTTCAAATGGCAGGTGACAAGAGTTCAGAAGCAGCACGTTCTTGCAAGAACGAAGGATAAGTACGGCAAGTTACGTGAACCTTGGATGACGAGGGGAGTTATGACCTAGGTCAAAAAGAAAAAGGAAGCATACGTAAGGTCTAGGAGGATGGGAACTGATGAAGCCCTTAAAGTATATAAGGAAAGTGGGAAAGAACTTAAACAAAGAATTAGAAGGGCTAAAAGGGGTCATGAAAAGTCAGTAGCAAACAGGATTAAGGAGAATCCCAAGGCTTTTTTATACATATATAAAAAACAAGAGGGTTAGCCAGGGAAAGGGTTGGCACACTCAAGGATAAAGAAGGGAAACTATGTGTGGAGATGAAGAGGTAGGTGAGGTCCTAAATGAATACTTTGTGTCGGTATTTACCAAAGAGAAGGAATTGATGGAGGATGATCTCAGGGAAGAGAGTGTCGAATTCCTAAGCCAAGTTGCTGTCAAAAGGGAAGAGGTATTAAGGTAGATAAGTCCCTGGGTCCTGGTGAGATCTATCCCAGGATATTGAGGGAGGCAAGAGAACAAGTTGTTGGAGCATTGACAAACATCTTTGTATCCTCTTTGGTCACAGGTGATGTCTCAGAGGATTGGAGAAAAGCCAATGTTGTCCCATTGTTTGAGAAGGGTCACAGGGATAATCCTGGAAATTACAGGCCTGTGAGTCTCATGTCAGTGGTTAGGAAATCATTGGAAAAGACTCTCAGGGACAGGATCTATACACATTCAGAAGCAAATGGACTTGCTAGCGATAGACAGCATGGTTTTGTGCAGGAGAGATTGTGCTTCTCTAACTTGATCGAGTTTTTTGGGGAGATGACGAAGTTGATTAATGAGGGAAAAGCAGTTGATGTTGTCTACATGGACTTCCGTAAAGCCTTTGACAAGGTCCCTCATGGCAGATTGATACAAAAGGTGAAGTCATATGGTATCAGGGGTTTGCTGGCAAGATGGATACAGAACTGGCTTAGTCATAGGAGACAGAGGGCAGTGTTGGAAGGATGATTTCTGGAATGGCGGGGGGGTTGTTACTAGTGGTGTTCCACAGGGATCAGTGCTGGGGCCTCTGCTGTTCGTGATCTACATTAATGATTTGGAGGAAAACCTAGCGGATCTAATTAGTAAGTTTGCAGATGTTACAAACATTGATGGAGTTGCGGATAGTGAGGAGGATTGTCAGGGGATACAGCAGGATACAGACCAGTTGGGGGCATGGACAGAAAAATGGCAAATGGTGTTTAATCCAGACAAATGTGAAGTGATGCATTTTGGAAGGTCAAGTACAGGTGGAAATTATACAGTGAACGGCAGAACCCTTAGGAGTATTCATATGCAGGCAGATCTGGGTGTGCAGGTCCACAGATCATTGAAGGTGGCAGCGCAGGTAGATAAAGTAGTAAAAAGCCTATGCTTGTCATCATTGCTAGGGGCATTGAATATAAGGATAGACAAGTCATGCAGCAACTTCACAGAACTTTAGTTAGGCCACACTTGGAATACTGCATACAGTTCTGGTCACCTCACTACCAGAAGGATGTGGATGTGTTGGAGACGGTACAGAAAAGATTTACCAGAATGTTGCCTGGTATGAGGGATTTTAGATGAAGAAAGGTTGGATAGACTGGGTTTGTTTTCACTGGAACACAGGAGATTGAGGGGCGACCTGATAGAAGTTTATAAGATTGTGAATGACATGGATAGAGTGGAAAGTATGAGGCATTTTCCCCAGGGTGGCGGGGTCAATTCCTAGGGGACACAAGTTGAAGGTGCAAGTGGGGGAAGTTTAAAAGAGATGTGCGAGGCAAGTTTTTCTCACAGAAGGTGGTGAGTGCCTGAACTACACTGCCAGACAAGGTGGTGGAAGCACACAGAACAGCAGCATTCAAGAAGCACCTGGACGAATACATGAATAGGAAGGGAACAAATAGAGGGATACGGATCTTGTAAGTGAAGACAGTTTTAGTACGGAAAGGCAAAATGTGGCGGCACAGGCTTGGATGGCCAAAGGGTCTGTTCCTGTCTGCATTGTTCTTTGTTCTTTGCCTATGTTGTATAAGGCAGTTAAAACCTGAAAGGGTTAACTGACATAACAAGATAAGTTCTGCCCATCAGGGTACTTTGTCACCTCCCTCGACCTTCTGAAGATCTTCTAATCTCCACTGGGACTTCATGATATCAATAAAAGTAGAATTCAGTTCAGATCAGGATGATCTGATGTCAAAAAACGATTGAGTGAATGAAGGGAGGTAGCCATCAAACACTTTGCTCCGAATGCAGGTTGACTTCAACACTACACAAGCTATGAACTCAGCTGTCATTAACTGCAACATACAAAATGATGCCTATGCCAATAATTAATTCGCTAAGCGTATCTGATTTATTTGTTGGCAATGTCTGTGCTTTTGATACAGGAAGGTATATATTGCATTTAATCTCAAATTCTCTACTATTTGCATCAAGGGTGTAAAATTCTTCAAATTATAACCTGCAAATTAACAGGCACAATTACTGGTACCTCCACACAAAGGAAGTTTGCAATCTCAATTCCAAGGTAACA
This sequence comes from Rhincodon typus, assembly GCF_021869965.1. Taxonomy (NCBI): domain Eukaryota; kingdom Metazoa; phylum Chordata; class Chondrichthyes; order Orectolobiformes; family Rhincodontidae; genus Rhincodon; species Rhincodon typus. Next base: position 23,373,738 of record NC_063334.1, on the reverse strand, counting down.
CACTTGATAAGAAGAGATTGCTGCATTGTACAAGCATGATTATCAAGCCCTCACAGAAAGTACACAGTCTGCAGACATTCTACTCTTAATCCATAATCACTGCTCAAAACTGATACAATAGAATAGGTGACAGGTCGTATACATGAAAAGAACAGACTTCTATGTAATTAATGCAAAAGAATCAATAAATCATTTGGAGCGGGCAACTTTTTTTAACTGCTGCGCTGCTAGCTGCTAGCATCTTGACTCTGAAAGTACTCAATGACTCACATTTTCAAGATCCCGTAAGCAGGTTACTCTTAAGGCTATAATGAAAAAAAAGTTTGAATTTCCTAGAAGAACTCCCATGTACTAAAATTACCTTTTCCAAATCCTAAAGGATCCCATTGAATTCTGCTACCTACTGGCATTGAATCTTAAAATCCCAAAGGATAAACTGCAAATTGTCTTATAAGATTCTGCAGGTACTATAAAAATCTTTTAGGAATATTTGACAGGGGATTTCCACTGGTCTTTTTTTAAAATCTTTTTAAATATTGTTCACAATGCACAACTAAATAGAAGGAGGGAGTGACAGACAGAGAGAAAGAGAGAGAGAGAGAGAGATGCTTCTGCCCATAGCAGTGTCTCTCTACACAGCCAGTAGTGTGAAGAAAGGCTGAAACTGCAATGTCAAGAAGAACACCTAAAGGGATGGATCGATCTTAGGCGAGTGGTACCCTCTAGGTCTCAGATCTGCTGTGATTTGGTTCACTGCCTGTCCTGTGTGCAGTCAATGCAACTGTAGCCAGTCATCTGCTTGCCAAGTGACTACAATGTCCATTTCAAAGGAAAAACAAGCATTATCTTTTGGAATCAGACAGAAACATCACACACTTATCCCTGATCACATCTAAGTCACAGCTTCCCCTGTTTCAAAAAACAAAACATGGCACCGGAAGGGACAATTCAGAAGTTTTGTTAAAATCACCATATTTTAAGTGATAACCAATGACAGGCATTAGTATTTCACCTCTTACCCTGAGCTCCTTAACCCCTGCTCTTGTTTACTGACACACGACTGACATACTGGACAGAGTAAGTCAGAAGCAGTTCAGTTTCATCAGCATATCAGTGACCCTTTACATGCTAGATTATGACCTCAGCAATGTTCCCAAACATGTATCACATGCACAGAACCTTGTTTGATGACCATGGTAATTTAAAAACCTGAGACACATTGATATTGACTAGATCCCAGTGCCTGTTTGATCTGTTAACCTCTTTACAATATTAGCACTTACATATTTAACATGGCACAACAGGCTGCATCTCAGAAATAATTCTGGTCACAAAAAGCCTCTAAACTAGGACTTTTGCACTTCTAACTGAAACCTCTTGTGGCAAAGATATGTGTGGGATGTGATGCATTAAGCAGTAGATTGTGAGTGAATTGCTTTTAAATATCGAGATGGGCAGTGATAAAAAAAAGTGAATACGGCACTGGGAAGGGCTAGAGGTTTAATGTGTAGATATACTGATGGATCCTGTAATATACAGAATTGGTTAGCCAGCACACAGCACATGAAGCAATATCAGAGCCTCTTTGGAGAAAATGATAAAAAAGAAGTTTATCTATTATTTGTGCACTGGTTGGACTGATTTCCTGTCATGGGATTTTGGTTGACTCTCAGCAATGGTTCAGTTTATCGTAGTATCTAAATTGTTATCATTAAGCCACTAAATGTTATATTTCTACAACATTTGCTTTGAGTGCATGTTGCCCTTTTGCATCTCTCTCCAAGCATTCTTCCCGACTTTTTCAGGTTTCACTGAGATTGGACATACAAATTTTGAACCCAGCAACTCTTCCCCTGATTACTTGCCAATGCCATTCCTGAGACAGTCGCTGGAAGCCAGTGTGCAGGTGTCTCTGTTGCCAGTCGAGAGATTCTTGGCTTCAGCCCTCTCTGTCCTCCTTGGGCAGTTCTCTTAAGCCTTGGCAAGGGGTGAAGTGAAAATTCCTATCATCCACTGCAATTGTTGGTGTCTCATGACATTGAAAATGCACAGCTTTCAGTGAGAAGTCACTAAAATGCTTTTACAATCCCTCACTGTTATACAAAAACATCTTTTAAATGAAGTGAAGAACAGTGAACTCAAATAAATTGAATCATTGATATATCAGAATGGTAGCCCATTGATTTATCATGCCTGAAACACATCAGAACTATCCATTCTAGTCCCATTTCCCAACTCTCCTTCCATTTGACCACTTAAGATGAAAATTTTTCGCACTAATATTGAGGGCGAGCAAAAGAAAAATAACACAGCATGGTTGCTCAGCGGTTAGCACTGCTGCCTCACAGGACCAGGGACCCAGGCTCAATTCCAGCCTTAGGTCACTATTTGTGTGGAGTTTGCACGTTTTCCCCGTGTCTGCATAAGTTTCCTCTGGGTGCTTCAGTTTCCTCCCACCGACCAAAGATGTGCAGGTGAGATGGATTGGCCATGCTCAATTGCCCATTGTGTCCAGGGATGTGTAGGTTAGGTGGATTAGTCGAGGGAAATGCAAGCTTACAGGGATAGATTATGGGCGGTGGGTCTGGATGGGATGCTCTTCAGAAGGTTGGAAGGATGGGCTGAATAGCCTGCTTCTACACTGTTGGGATTCTATGATTTATGAACAAGCGAGTGCAAGATGAGATTTAATTTCAAAACAGCGTTCAAGCCAGGTCAACTACAGGGATCAATTCTCTTATTACTAGCTACTCAGGTAGTTTTAAATTAAACTCCCAATATGAAAGATCGATTTGCAGGCAGTTCAGGTTGGGAAAGTAATGAAAGACACTCCAGGATTGTAACATTCTGCAGCAGATGACAAGATTGCATGATGGTCAGTTTCCTCACAAGCTTTCCAGTAATAATGGAACCATTCAGTAGTTGAAACTTTCATATGTAGGTCACGTCGGAGCTTTCAAAAATGGCCGATTATAGATTGTGCTCTTCATATACCTGCATCAAGTCTGGAGGGAACATCCTGACCAGTTTTAACATGAACGTAAAATACTGGCAGTTATTTGTTCCTTATTGGTAAATAGACTCAGAGCATGAGACAGGGATACAACATTAAAACATGCCAGGGGTACAAATACATCTCGTGCAATGAAGCAAAATGGACAACATCAAACGGCAATATTTCACACCCTGTTTGCTTCAAGTCAATGAGAAAGAATTAAAAGAACGTGAGCTGGCTGCTGTTTTGCTACTGCCTTACACAAATTTCTAGCTTGCTGGTTTAAGCCTCAGTGAATTGGCATCAATGATCAAATTAATGACAGCAAAAAAATGTACAGATGAATTATAAAAAAAAAGGTGTGGCAATCCTGCTTTGTATTCCATTTCTTGTGATTCCCATGAATGAAGGAGGGAAATATTTTCACCAAAATTTCACAAAGGAATGCACACGACTGCACCATCACTCCATCAATCACAAATAGATGTTGATATTTAATAATTCCAAATTAGCACAAAAATGCAAGGATGTATGAAACTAGCAAGAATTGTTTGCTTGTACACCATCGACTATGACGTGAACTTACTCCCACATTTAGCTATGTTTCATATTAGTCTCAGAATGACAAAAATCTGTAGCTCTTTCATGCCTTTAACATCGCAAAACATCCCAAGATGTTTTACAGTTGTGTTATTACACAAAGATTCAAACCATGCTATATAAGGAGACATGTAGGACAGGTGCCATAAAACGTGACCAAAGAGAAAGGCTTTAGGAGCCTCCTAAAGGTTCTGAGACTGGTAAAGAAATGGACAGAGATTTAAGGGAGTAATTCCAAAATCCACAGTGCAGGCAGTTGAAAGTATGGCCAGTCATTGGGGAATGAATAAAATTAAATGCACTGAGGAAGCCAGAATTAGAGGAGCACTGAGATCGCATAAGGCTGTACGGCTGGAGAAAGTTACAGAGATAGGAAGAGGAGAAAGCCATGGCGGGATTTGAAAACCGGGATAGGAATTCTCAACAGAAAAAAATAAAGGGAATTTAATGTTCTATTATTCAATGAATGCTGCCTGTTTACTGTCACGTCACACGTGTGGTCAACAGACCTAACATAAGATTCAGGGCACCAGAAGCTGAATAGTCTTAACTGAATTAACCAAACATATTTTGAATTGTGCTACGGTTACTCAACCAGATTCTTTAAAATGAATGGAGCATTTTCGACTGTCTGAGCATTCGGATTTTATTTTAGTGTAGGGGTTTCCATGTGCATAAGTCATTTGACTTTATTATCCTGGGGCAATATTTGTTCATTAGACTGTACAATTACTGACTAACATTTATACAGAGAAGAAAACATGTTGTTCTGCTGTGTGCTGCAAAAGAATGAGGTAATAGGATATCTACTTAATCTAATTGTCCCTGTTATTGACATAATGCCAAGAAAATGCAAGGCTATTAGCAATACTCCAGCTGACTGTGTAGGGACTGAAAAAGAAAAGCCAGCATTTAGAATATAATTGGAAGAACCAATATTGAGACCATAAACTCAAATGCATACACATATATAAAATTAAAATCTTGCATAATTTAAATGTAATCTTCAGCAATGCCCATGTTGAAAAAAAATCAACTTCTTTCAGAACAAATTTAATAAATTAAATGTGATAATCTATCAATTCTCATATTCTTTTGAAAATTCTTTTAAAACAGGAAAAGAGAAGTAAATCTGCAACAAACTCAGTTTAGCAGCTGAAACATAGGCAGAACTATAGTGACTCAGATGTGTCAGACACACATACAGTTTTGTTGTTGGTCAAAGAATGGCAGATGTTTGGAATAACCTACCCAACAGACTAAGGACAAAAATACTAGCCATTCAGAATATGATAGTATAGAAATGGCGAATGAGGTAACATATTTCCCCAAAGGATAGGGACAGCCAAATGGACTGCAATGTTTGTTTCTACTTAGAAAACAAAGGAAAGAAAGGAAGGATGGAAGATAAGAAGGAAGCAATAGTTTTCCAAAGAGGGCAGCCCGGTGGTTCAATAGTTAGCACTGCTGGTCACAGCACCAGGGACCCGGGTTTGATTCCACCCTCGGACGACTGTCTGCGTGGAGTTTGCACATTCTCCCCGTGTCTGCACGGATTTCCTCCAGGTGCTCCGGTTTCTTCCCACTGTCCAAAGATGTGCAGGTGAGGTGGATTTGCCATGCAAAATTGCCCACTGTGTCCAGGGATATGCAGGCTAGATGGATTAGCCATGGGAAATGCAGGGTGGTAGGTTATGGCGGTTGGCCTGGGTGGGATGCTGTTCAGAGGGTTGGTGTGGACTCGATGGGCCAAATGGCCTGCTTCCACACTGTAGGGATTCTGTATAATTGGCTAAATGGTTGGTACAGAAACATTTATAAAGCAACTGATTAAAGACTGAGAAGTGGGATTAATTAGATAATTTGAGCGAAGAGCTGGAACAGACTCAAAGGAGCGAATAGCCTTTCTCTGTAGTGTGTGCTTCTACTTCTTTTTTTAAAACGAGGCAACTGAATGCACTGGTTTTGTTGGTTTGTGCTGACTACTCTGGGATGCCAATCAAGGAATTTGTTTGAAAGGGATGAATCTCAATCTCGATCAAACCCAAAATGTTATATTTAGACTGTAATGAATATTTAAAAATAGCATATGGGGATGATAGTACTGCATTAAAGCTGTCACAATTCACCTTCAGTAGTGGGGTCTGTGAATTCTGACATTCTGACACTTGTGAATGAACTCAGGAACACATTCCAATGAGTGTAATACCTTCTACATCCATGATGATTATTAGCTAGTTGACCTCCCCTTTAAGCACCAAGTAACCTTTGCAGCTTTCAAACATGCACAATTTTGATGCCTTAACCTCTGCCTGTCTGAACTTCAGCAAATTGCTAGGCACAAGTGCTAGTAAGTAGGATGAGAGATTGCCAGAGAGTCGGGGCAGCTACATTCAGCAACAGTAAAGCTTAAGTAAACTTTCCAAATGTAATTGCAGCATTTTTATTCCTCGTGCCTGTTTCATTATGTTGTTGAATAGCAGTAATCTTCCCTCTCCTGTCTACGGGGGAGTAAGTATTACCATCAGGTCAGGTCAACAAGCAATTTTGGTTTAATCCACAATGTAAAAGTTCTTTCATTTTATCTTCAAACAACAAACATTGCATTCAAAGTGTACAATGTACGAACATTTTAACATTTACAAAACACTCTACAGCAGATAACAAAATATAAAATAATATCTGGGCTCCACTTCTGCCATTAATTTGCTGCCTGGTTCACATTAAAAATACCTGAGAGACAAGATAGACAAAGGGATACATAAAGAGGCACGCACACAGGAGAGAGCTCTCTAACTCAACCATATACTCAGCATTGTCTTCTACCAACACTGTCATCAAAAATATCAAAGCAATTTTGGCTATATTGTAAAAATAATTGTTCCATACAAGGTCACACAGGGCAGTAAGAGAGGAGAAAGACAACCTCTCATGCACAACTCCCAGATAATGACTTTTCCGTCTTAGAGATTTGGGAATGAGCCCAGACAGTGTGGGTGGACAATGAGAGGGCAAGTCGAATTTGAATCCATTCGTGAGCCTCCTAGTGGTCCCTTCAAATAAATTACATGTTGAGGCTGCAAGTGCAGACAGTGCAAGTGAGAAATCAACTACAAGAGTTAAAAGCAGCAGTAAAATCATATAAAACAATGGTTATGTTACAAGTGCCAGCTGTGGCTCAGAGGGCAGCACTCTTGCCTCTGGGCTGCGAAAGATCTGGGCTCAAGCATCATTCCAGTAGTTTGAGCAAAAGATGCAAGCTAGCACTGAGGGAGTACTGCACCGCTGGAGGGTCCAGACCAGCGGAGCACTGCACTGTCACAGAAACAGTAGACGAGCACTGCACCACCACAGGGTCAGCAATGAGGGAATGCAACAGTATCAGACGGCCAGTACTGAGGGAGAACTGCAGCATCCTTCGGCTGAGACATTAAACTGAGGCACCATCTATTCCCTTGGCTGGATTTTTAAAATCCTATGACATCTTTTTGAAAATGACTAGGGGAGTTAAGCCTAAAACAGATTATCTAATCATTATGACACTGCTGCTCATGGGAATTTCCTGTGTGCAAATGAACTTGACAGTCTGAAGCAAGTATGAAATTGGATCACACAATTACCCCAAATGGCCGAGAGTTCAATGGTTTATTCAAAGAGATCATAAGAAGTGACCCTTTCCGAAGAAGGGTCCAGACCCGAAACATCAGCTTTCCTACTCCTCTGGTGCTGCCTGGCCTGCTGTGTTCATCCAGCTCCACACCTTGTTATCTGAGGCTCCAGCATTGGCAGTTCCTACGATCTTTATCATAAGAACTGCTGGTTTGGGAAGCCATCCTGATGCAGTGTGGTCGACAGTCTCCTCTAAGATCAGGATGGCTAGGTCACTGGAAACAGACCATCTGACCCATTGACTATGACCTGTACTATTCTTCAAAAAGGGAAAACTTCCTGCTGACTAGGGTTCCAAAACTGTAAAGAGTCACACTGTTCAATGCTCAGGACTGGTATTGCTGACATTTCCAAGGTTTATAAAATATAAATGTAAATAAAACCTGTTTGTCACATTAACATGCCGATACTCTCCCTTGAGGTGTTCTCCACAACATCAAATTCACTCAGGATAAAACAAGGTGAGGGCACTGTCTGGAAGTACAACCGTCACATTACTATAACAACACGGTACACTTAGATAGCCCAAGGGAAATATTAGTAGCTTAGTCAAAATGGTAGATGTTAAGGAGCATCTTAATATAAGCGACAGAGAGACAAATTAATGTATAGAGATTCAATGACGGTATTCCAGAGAATAGGCCTCAGGTAGGTGAAGGCTCAGCATCTAATACCAAAGTGAGTAAAGTCACTGACGTCTCAATGTAACATAATATAGCTGTGTGACATGTAATATCCCGATAGGAAGTAAAAAGGAGCTGAGATAAGTAGCAACATTGTGTATTTTTCTACTCATTGTTCACATCGTTTGCAGAGGAATTATTTATTCTCAGTTAGAACTTTGTACTCCTTCAGATTTGTGCTTTGAAAGTTTAACAGTTATATTCAGAATAGTCAGCAACTCGTCAACGCTAAAGGTGCTCATGAGGAAGTCACCAAATTAATATGGAGAAGTCCAGCTCGGCAATCTGAAAGAACTCAAACAAGACCTGGATTAGATCAGCTTCTATTGGCCAACTGAACAGAGAGAGGTGAAGGACAGAGATCGTAGCTCAATTTTGCTGTCAAGTTTACAGTGAGGCTAATGGCACTGCACTGTTATTTATGCATAAATGGTGTAGTTACTTCAGGCGACAGGCAGTTGCTGTTAAATGCCATGTCATAGCAAAATCTCTCTCTCATGTTGTTCAGTGAAAGTTAACATGACCTGCTCTGATTCACATGTGAGTTGCTAATCACAAAATAACAGAAAAACTGGGAACAGGTATTGAGCTTGAAAGAAGCAAAGGGAAATTAATAGAAGTGAAGAAAAATAAATAGTTAAACAAATCTTTCCCCTCTCTCCAGAATAGACTCCTCAAACCTTTACAAAGCAGTGATATTTAGTTTGGAAAGGAGTATTGGGAATGTACTCCAGTGCTACCATTAAACTGTTTGCTTTTGGTAATCTCAGCATAGTCACTGTGCCTCAGCCCTGCAGGAATGACACCACTTTGCAATAAAGGTCTGACATTTACAAAGACTGATACAGAGATTGTGTAAAAATGTGCAGGATGATTAAGAATGGGACCAGTTTGCTCCTGCATTACGTTTGAGCTGTTGATCCATGTACATAAACATGAGTTATGTGGAATTATTGTAGAAGAACAAACTTTCCTTAACACTTTTCCTCTTCCAATTATAATTCCTACAACATAAACAGTCACCTGAGGAAGATAGAAACAGCCAGGCCAAAGTACCAATATAAATGGATCCTCTCCCACAGTCAGTAATATAATAAGAGTATTAAACCAGAAATCTTTTCCAGTGCAGAGAATGTTAGATCAAATATATCTTTCAATATGAATTACAAGATGAGGATCTACGAGATATAATAAATATAGATTGCTTAATGTTCTAGTCATTTTCTGGCCAGAGAAGTGGAAGTTATATATAATTCCACACATGTGACTGCGAGAAGCCACTCAAGTGCTTTCTAAAGGCCAGAATATGGCAAAATTGCTGGAGTTACTTGTTATTACCCAGTTCATTTTCCATTACATGTTCGGCTGTGTGAAAGGAACTATCACAATTGAAAATGAGTGCAAGTGGAGTGAGGTGCACTTAAAAGGTACTGACTAACTGAAGTTGTAGTCAAAAGGTCGGAACTAAACCCTGACCAAACACAGCAAATGAAAGGCCCTTGACTCTAAACAAAGGATAAGGAAAGTACAGAGGGGCACACTGAATTTCTAAGTACCTTAAATATAACTCAGGATTTTTTTCATGACAGATTGCTTTATGCTGCTGGTGAGGGCCAACATTTCACTGGAGTTAACAAATATCTCTGAAAACAGATTTGTAAACGTAATTTAGCTGCCATCATTCCTGTTACATGGGATTAATTTTGTTGACTAAGATACTGAAAATGAGAACTGTGCTCTTCTTGCTTTCATTGCAGTTATATATCTCAAGATGAACTGCTGAGCAGTCTGCTACTTTGCTCTCTGCTGCCAATATAAAGGAAACCCATTAGGTGTAACTGATTCAGGCAGGCAAAACAAAAATCATTAATGGTGAGCCTATGTAAAGCAGGTCCGAGTATAAAACAAGGATAAAAGTGAGGAATCAAACAAGTATTTTAAAGAAGTACTAAAATAACAATAGAGAAACAGACAGTACACTCATTTTTATTGAAGAGAGAAAAAAATCATTGGTATGACCTGAAATAAAACCTGCAAATTCTAAAACGAGTTGGCAGATCCAACGCGTTCTGGGAAGAGAGAAACAGAGTTAACTTCCCAGAGTTTCGTTGCAAGACTATCGAGCTAAAATGTTAGCCTAAGCTTTTTCTCCTTTCAGTTTTTTTTTAAACCTAACTTGGAGATTGTTCCCATTGTTTTAATTTCTGATTTCCAGCATCTGCAAACTTTCACTTTCAAAAGAACTGGAGACTTCTGACTTGATTCTGCATTGACGAACCAGGTGTTATCAAATGTACAATGACACGCAACAACTTGTATTTATATTTCACATGAGAACAGGACATGAAGCAGGATTAAGATGCATTTTAAAAGTAAGAGAGAGGGAGGTTGGAGAGGTTCGGTGAGGAGATTATATAACTTAGGGCCAAGCAATGAACTGGTAGCAATGGAGTGATGTATATCAGAGACGTGGGAGATGCCAGAATTGGAGCAAGACAGGGATCCTGGAGGATTGTGAGGCAGGAGAGGGTTACAAAATAAGGAGAGGAAGGCTGTGCACAATCTTGAATAAATACTCTTTATTTGTAAAAAACAGATGGGATTGTGAATACAATTCTGAGATTACTTAACTAGCTAAAATGCAAGGTTTTAAATGATTTGGAAATGCTGCTTCAAGAGTAATTACTCCTTCTTCTGATAGTCCCAAGGTGAAAGACTTGACATCAGAGTAGTGCACATATACTTAGCACAGATTTTGACACCTTAATCATTTTGACACCATTTTAAACAAGTTTTTTTTCCACCAAACAACGGTGGACAAACGTCTTGACATTTGTTGTGCTGCTTGTACTGAATGCACTTCGACACTAGCCTCTTGCTCTTCCTTGCTAGGGTCTACTGTTTTAATAAACAACATTTATTGCACAGAATCTTAATGCAAAAGTGTGCACATCAATGTGAAAGCTTTACAAATCACCACTGAGGCCTGAGTATAAGCTTCAGTGTTGTATCCAATTTTGAGCACCATATTTTAGGATCAAGATTGAGGCCTTACAGAGGATGCAAACGAGATTTGTTAGAATGGCACATGGGATCAAGTACTTCAGTAATATTATGAGACTGAAGAAGATATTCTCTTTAGAGCAGAGATAGTTCAAGAACAATTTAATATAGGTGTGCAAAATTGTGAAGGGCTTTGACAGGGAGAAACTTTCTCATTGGCAGCCAGGTCAGTGACCAGAGCACACAGATTTAAGACGATTTGCGCAAGAACCTGAAGGGAGATATGAGATTATTTTTACACAGTGACTTAATTATAATCTGAAATGTACTCCCTAAAAAAAAAGCAGAAGCACATACAAAATAACTATCAAAAGAAGCATTTTATATATTTTCTTCAAATGAGCAAAACATTACCATCACAAATCTGCAGCCATATGATGATGGCACAACAGTCGACATTGTTTACTTGGACTTTAGTAAAGCCTTTGTCAAGGTTCTGCATAGTAGACTAATTAGTAAAGTTAGATCACATGGGATTCAAAGTGAGCTTGTGAATTGGATACAAAATTGGCTTGATGACAGGAGACAAAGGATGGTGATAGAGGCTTGTTTTTCAGACTGGACGCCTGTTGCCAGCAGTGTTTCACAGGGATCAATGCTTGTCATTTATATAAATGATTTAGATGAGCATATAGAATTAAGGTTAGTAAGTTTTCAGATCACACCAAAATTGGTGATAGTGGACAGTAAAAAAGGTTATCTAGGATTACAAAAAGAGATCGTGATCAATTGGGTCAATAGACTGAGGAGTAGCAGATGGAGTTTAATTTGGATAAATGCGAGGTATTGCATTTTGTTAAAACCAACAAGGGTAGGACTTATACAATTAAAAGTAGGACCTTGGGTATTGTTGTAGAACAAAGAGACCTAGGGGTTCTGGTACATAATTCTTGGAAGTTTGCATCACATGTAGATAGGGTGGTTAGTAAGGTGTTTAGCACACTTGCCTGTATTGCATTTAGGAGTTTGAGTACAGGAGTTGGGCATCATGTTGAGGTTGTACGGGACATTGGTGAGGCCTCTTCTGGAGTACTGTGTCCAATTCTGGTTACCCTGTTATAGGAAGGATATTAAGCTGGAGAGGGTTCAGAAGAGATTTACCAGGATGTTGCCAGGTATGGAGGGTTTGAGGTATAAGGTGAAGCTGGATTGGCTGAGACTGTTTCACTGGGACGTAGGAGATTGAAGGATGACATTGTAAAAGTTTATCAAGTCATGTGGGCTATAAATAAGGTGAATAGCAGGTGTCTTTTCCCTAGGATGGGGGATTTCAAGACTAGAGAGCATATTTTTCAGGTGAGAGGAGTAAGATTTAAAAAAAGATGAGGGGTAATTTTTTTACACAGAGAGTGGCTCATGTGTGGAATTAACTGCCAGAGGAAGTAACGAATGCAAGTGCAATTACAACATTTAAAAGACATTTGGATAAGTGCATGAATAAGAAATGTTTGGAGGGATATGGCTCAAGCACAGGCAGGTGGGATTAGTTTATTTTGGGAAACTTGGTCGGCATAGACTGGTTGGGCTGAAGGGTCTGTTTCTGTGCTGCACAGTACTCCAGAAGAAGCCTCACCAATGTCCTGCACAACCTCAACATGATGCCCAACTCCTGTACTCAAACTCCTATGACTCTATATGTCTCAATTTTTGTCTAGTGCTCTAAATCATGTGGTTGGGCACATAGTGACACTTAAAATTAAGTCAACCAGCAGAGTCCCTGCATTAATATAACTTCCAGGACATTGATTAGGTGAAAAAATGTGAGGGAGGGTATGTCACATGACATATGCATCATGGAAAAATGCTAAATGCAAGACAAATTTAACATTTCATAAAAAACATGAACACACTAACAGTAAGGTGCAGAAATTACCCAACCCACAATGATTCACAAAAGCTTTCATTTCTGTACTCAGATGAGCTGTGAACCAACACATGCCAACTTGAAAACCACAGGTAAATTCAACAGTGCATGAAACAGACTATGATAAATACCATAAAATTATGAAAATGGAATTGTAACACGCTGAAATTGGTTAGTGTGTGTATATGTGAGACTGTTGGAATAACTAAGTGTGTTTGTGCAAGGTTTTGAGTATGAGTACATGTATTTGTCTGTACGAGTGTGTATCCATATGAATGGGAATATGTGTGTACTCATTAGCTTCTAAGAAATAGAAGAAGGAATAAGTTATTTGGGACCATCAGGTATGTTCCAAAATTCAATCAGATTATAGCTAATCTGATTGGAGCCTCAACTCCACTTTCTTGCCAGATCCTCCATAACCCTCAACTACTTTTGTCAGTAAAAGTCTATCTAACTCAGTCGTGACTATATTCAATGAGCCAGCCCCACCATCCCCTGGTGAAGAGAATTCCAAACACTAAAGACTCTCTGAAAATTAAAAAGTAATCCTCCTCAGTTCCATCTTAAATGGGAGACCCTTTAACTTTATACTGTGCTCCCTAATTTTAGATTTGTCCTCAATGGGAAACATCCTCTCAGCAGCTACACTTCCAATACCTATCAGAATCTGTTGTTTTAATAAGATCACCTCTCATGCTTCTAAACTCCAATGAGCATAAGAGCTGAACCTGTTTCTCATAAGGTAAATCATTCATCTCAACAATAAGCCTAATGAAACTTCTCTGAACTGTTTCCAATACGAGTACATTCCTTCTTCAATACCATGAACATATTGTACACAGTATGCATTAAAAATCAACATTCCATTTGTCTTCCTAATTAATTGCTGCACCTAAAATATTATAAGTTTCAGGTCTTTTACAAAAGTGATTTGAATAAGGTCACCCTTGCTGACATTAAATTCCATCTGCCATCTGGTCACCCTCTCACTTAACCTGTAGGACTACATATCCTATAGTTGAAATATAAACTTGAAAATGGAAGTTTGGTCTGCTTGTTGCAGACAGACAATGAACTAGTTTTTCTTTACAACTGGAAGTAAAAGTGTAACAGCACAATTTTCACTCATTTGTGAAACAATAGTGCGTAATATTTGGGAGAAACTGGATTTGATACCTGTAGTGATTTTAACAAGGTCAGCCAGGTGGACCTCATAGAATATGTGTTCCTTGATTGAATCTGTTAATCTAATCCAATCAGAGAGACCTACCTGCCTGCCATAAAATCATGAGTGTCCTTGATGAGACACTGTAGCCTGACTCTGTGAGAGGCAGTAATATTGTCAATGACTGTACAACTTATAAATAAAGGGTAATTGGTGATGGGACACTGGCCATTATAAAGTTATTTCAATACTTTTGAAAGACTAGCTGACACCAGGTACATTTGGATTACAAAATGGAAGAGCTTTTCAATTGATTATAAATGGCAGTTTTGTTACTAAACTGAAGAAGAAAGTGGGCATTCAGACCTTCAAAAGCCTGCAAACAAGTGAGATCTCTTTCACATTCTGCCTCCGAGTGGGAAAGAAGCAACTGTCAGATATCCTGCAACAAAGACATTAAATTCTTAATCATGCCAAGACTTAGGTCCAACTGACCAGCTACCAACTTGAGAATCACTGCAGTAGACAACATGGTATTATCGTCAAAAAACAAAATTTCCCCAAGTGTTTTGGACTCGTGCTTTTTCCTTTGTGCCTATACTTTCCATCCATGATATTCCTGATAAATTGTTTGTCTTATCTGTCACATTTATGAATGAATGCATATGTGTTTGGATTTAGATGAGGTATAGTTTAAGTCTGCATGTGGGAAGAGGAGTTTGTTATAATAAATAAGTTTTTGTTACCTTGTGCATTGACACAAGCTGGTGAGAGTTTCTTTTATCTTAGATACTGTTCACAGTCAGATATCGAACACCGCAGTGAAGTAATACAGTCACAGAATAGTAGAGTTGGAAAGAGGCCCATTTGCCCATTATGTCCATGCTGGTCATCAAACATTCTTCTATTCCAATCCTATCTTCCAGTTCTTGGCCCATTGCCTTGTACACTGTGGCAATTCAAATATTCATCTCAATAGTTCTTAAATGGCTGGAGGGTTCCTGCCTCTGCCACCCTTTTAGACAGTGAGCTCCAGATACCTACAATACTTTGGGTGAAAAAAAAATTCCTCAAATACCCTCTAGGCCTCCTGCCCTTTACTTTAGAACTCTGTCCCCTGGTTATTGACCCTTCAACTAAGGGGAAATGTTTCTCTCCATCAACTCTGTCGATGCTCCTCAGGACTTTGCATACATCACTCAGACTCCCCCTCTGCACTTCTCTGCACAAACAGAAACAACCCCAGCCTATCTAGTCTCCCTAAAATAGTTGAGATCTTAACACTGACCCTTGCAATACTCCACTAGTTACCCAATTTCTCTCTTTGCTTCCCAAAAGTCAACCAATCCTCTAACCATGCTAATATATCATTACAACTCCTTTATCCTTACCTTGTGTGTTAAAATTTTCTGTGGCATCTTATCAAATGCCTTTTGGGATTTCCAGGTGTACTAAATCTAACTGGCTAACCTACTCTTTTTTTTAAAAAATCTAAAATTTGTCCAACAGGTTTTCCTTTTCATAAAACCACACTGATTTTACCGACTATACTATGACCTTTTAATGATTTGAAGCTCCTGGATCCTCAGCATTTATGTGCAGGGGTATAATACTGCACTAATGGGCATAACTGAATATAACCTTCTCAAGTTTTAGAATAATATTGTTTTATCTATCCACTATATCTTCCTAGACCCCCATAGCTAGCTCACAGCCGCTGGTTTCCCATTCCTCTTTCTGGTCATAGGTTTGTCACCTGATCAATTCTAGATTCTAAAATGTAACTCCTGTCACTGTTAAAAATAAATATAGCTCTGAATGAGTTTGAGGTTTGCCTCAAATCACTTTCGCTCTTGCAAGTCCAGAGAAAGTAAGTATACTCCCAATTCAATACACTGCAATTCCAATACGACATGCATGTATTTGCGGAGCTAAGGAGGAATCATTGATTTATTCCTTGTTTGTTGTACTTTGCTATCAGAGGTTCACTGCTATTGCTGCACTTTGACAGCATGCTGACTTATGATGGAGTCAGTCAATAACCAACTGGTCACAGTACAGTTTGGAGATGAATCACATTTACACTGCTACATTACAACAAATGACTAATCTGATGGAGAGCCAGACTTATGCCAGTTCTAAAAGGATCGTATCAATACTTACATGCTTCACTTATTAATTAGAACTTTTCACTGAAATCCTCAGAAGTTAGCAACAATAATTTAAAAGGAAATGAATGCTGGCCAAAAGTATCGCATCACTTATGTAGCTTCCAGGTTTGCTGCACGAGGAGGGGAAAAATTCTTCATTGTCATATGTCATTAGTAAAAAAAAATGCTTTGTACTGAATTCAATGATAAGTTTCATGGCTAATGTGGATCAGCAATGAAAATGGGGTTGGAAAGCAGATGGCACTCCCTTTTTAACATTGTACATTGAATATTCTGCTGGAGTGGCACCTTCAGTAAGTTGGTGCACATGCTGTGACCAGGTCCATGGTGGAGCAGAGTATGGGGCTGCTGAAGATATGGTTCTGCAGTTTAGAATGGTCTGGGAGTGTCCTGGGTATAGTCTGGACAGAGTGTGTCGCACCATCTTGGCATGTTGTGGTCTGCACAATTAGATCAGGCAACAAGGTGATGTGATTGATGCCGAGGAGCCAGGGAAGAGGAGCAGTCTTCTGAAGAGAAGGATGAGGACAATGGGGATAAGGAAGTTTCTCCTTGACCATGAAAGAGCTCAGCTGCATTGCGTATGAGAAGCCAGACAGGAACTGATTGACACGTAGTTCCTGCAGATGAGAACTGAGTGCAGCAGATAATCATTGACTATAAAATAATCATTTGTCATGATGCCAGCATTTGGTTTACATTGCGTGGGCAAACTGCAGCCTCTATTGGTTTTGTCTGTGTTCGTTTTTGCTTTGGTAAATAAAAGCTTACATTTGGAATTGTCCAATTGCTTGCCTGCATGTAATGTTCCTCTAATGGACAATGTCAAACTGTTGGTCTCCAGTAGGCATTGGGGACAGAGTAACGGTAGCTTAGCTATATCCATCTAAACACCCTCACTAAGGACAGACAAAGTGTATGGCCTGCTGCTTAAACAGCGACAAGGGTGAGAGAATGGGGTTGCATGTGCAAGGGAGAATCAGCTATAAGCAGTGTGACTTCTTGGCTGCTGTGCCATATGTTGCCAGTGAAGGGCAACACCAGATTGCTAAGAGATAGTAGGGACTGCAGATGCTGGAAAATCTGGGATAACAAGGTGTAGAGCTGGATGAACACAGCAGGCCAAGCAGCATCAGAGGAGCAGGAAAGCTGACGTTTCGGGCCTAGACCCTTCTTCAGAAAATGATTGCTAAGACTTGTTCGGGTGCACAGCAGCCTCTCAAAGGTGGCACAGGTAAAAAGAATGGTAGATATCCAGCAAGTGGTGAGTTTTTTGGGAACAGTGTGTGGAAGGATGGGGATAGAATCAGATGAGACGGATGCCACGAGTATGGGATATGTAGTTCATGAGCTGAGATTGGCAAGATTTTGTGAGAAATGTTACTGGGTCTCTCAGTGAGAAACCCTCCAAAACCTTCCACTTTGTCAAAAAAAAAGATTCAGCCTGATAACTCTAATTTTACATGATGCTGGTATATATTCAAAAGATTATTTTTAATTGTCTTTCCCATTAAAATGCCATAGATCACAATTCAATGTTAACCAGAGAGTTCTAGTCAATAAAAATTGAAAGAACTACACATGCTGGAAATCCGAAACAAATGGAAATTGCTGGAAAGGCTCAGCAGGTCTGGCAGCATCTGTGGAGAGAAATCAGAATTAACGCTTCGAGTTCAGTCACTCCTCCTCAGATGCAGAAGATAGGATGGAAGAAGTGATAAGGAGTAAACAATAGGTGGAGGTAGAGCCTAAAGAGAGACAAAAACAGTTGAACAGACAAAGAAGTGGATAACGATCAGCCTGGGAGAATGAATACCAATTAGTTGACAATTAGTGCATAATGATGGGTGGTTTGTAATAGCAGGCCGTGTGGTAACAAAGTCTGGTGTGTGGGGACTGGTGTAAAGACATGGGAAAAGGTACCTCAAGCCTTAAAATTGTTGAATTTGATACTGAGTCCAGAAGTCTGTAGAGTTCCCAAGTGGAAAACAAGGTGCTGTTCTTCCAGCTTGCACAGAGCTTCACTGGAGCACTGCAGCAATTCTGAAACAGAGATGTTGGCCAAGGAACACTGTGATGTGTTGAACTGCCAGGCAACTGGGAGCTCATGGTCTTTTTTGTGGACAGAATGTAGGTATTCAGTGAAGCATTCACCCAGTCTATGCTTCGTTTCCCCAATGTAGAGGAGACCACAGTGTGAGCAGCGAAACCAGTAGACTAGATTATTGAAAGTGCAGGTAAAGTGATGCTTCACCTGGAAGGTATGTTTGGGCCCTTGGATTCTGAGGAGGGAGGAAGTGAATAGGCAGGTATTACACCTTCTACGGTTGCAGGGGATACTGCTGTGGGGAGGGCGGAGGGGGGGTGGTGTATGAAGGAGAAGTGACCAGGATGTCCCAGACGGAATGTTTCTTACAGAAGACTGACAGGGGAGGGGAGGGCAATGCGTGTCTGATGGTGGCATCCTGCTGGAGGTGGTGGAAATGGCAGCTAATGATCCTCTGAATGCAGACACCGGTGGGACGGTAGGTGAGGGCAAAGGAGACGCAACGTCTCCCATCAACAAACAAAACCTGCTGGTTAGTCATCCCATTGCTGTTTGTGGGATTTCCAGTGTACAAAATAGCCGCCTGGTTTTCTTGCAAGACAACAATCAGTGTGCTTTACAGTAATTAGGTAATTAATTAAATGAAGCTTGTTGATACATTGCTGTGAAACTGGAGGGCAAAGATTAGTTTGGATTCATTCTCGAAAGTGTTTGCAGTTGTGAAAAACTCCCTTTTTCCTCCTGGCTCTGTAGCAAGAGTTTCATTTTGAAACGTGCCTTTTACTGACAGTGGGAGGGAGCAATCTCAAGATCTGATGTCTGGTTCACACACCGCTGACTAATTTTAGTCAAAGTCCCTTCAACAGCTCTGAGGCAGTTCTTTGTACAGTAATGGGGAAAATGCCTGTTTTCAAGGACCGCGAAAATGATGGGTGCCAAGAATTTCAGGGGAATAAATGCCCACAGGCCTGGCTGCTAAACTGGTCTGTTTTCTCCAGGGTTTATTAGTACCAGTTTCTGATTTGTTTGACTCTAAATATGAAGTCAGGATGTAGTAAGGTGGTGTTATGATCCCAACGCAGAGTCACTGGACGTTCAGCAGAGGGTGTGCCACATAACTTGGGTACAATATGATCGCTAAGATTAGGGACATGATGCCAATACACCACTCTCTGGATTAAAGCAATAACAAACTGTCAGGGAAATAACACTGATCATTCATTCAGGTACTGTTAAAATGGTCCCATTGCAGAAATAAACTTTTTCATCATGAGCCACATGAACACAGTAACAGCTTTTCTTCTCAGGAATTTTTCAAAGCAGTCATGGGTTTTAGTCTCATGAAATCAGTGTAACTGATGCACATTAAACATCATCGTGGTCTCAAATGTTTATGGTGCTTAAACTCTGCAGTTGGCTTGAAATGTGGGACTAATGTAGATCAACTTAAATTTCAATAGCAATTCGCTGGGATACACAAATTCTTTCTCTGTACCAATATATGCACACAGGCACATTGATAAATATACCCCAGAGCAGTAATGAGGGAGAGTCATAACATCAAAGAACCAGTATGCAGAGAGTGCTGCACAGTCACGAGGTCAGTGCTACTCAGTACTAAGGAAGTGTTGTACTGTCAGAGGACCAGTGCTGAGGAAATACTGCACAGTCAAAGCAGCAATATGAAAGGAATGTTGCACTGTTGGAGGGACCCTTTTTCAGAAGAGAAAACATATACATCCACTTGACAGGGCAGAAGGAGCCTAAGATTTTGCAGCTACTATTTTGGTTACTTATGTCATTCCTCTGTGGATTTTGCTATTTCCAAATTGGTTGCAGCATTTCCTGCTGAAAATAATGACAGTAAAAAATTAACATTGAAGCTGATATTACAAGGAAGTAGTGTAAGGGATTGCTGTTGCAATTGTTTGGGTTAAAATACGTAACAGGAGCTTTATTTTGCACTGGGGAGAGTAATAATTGAGTACGCAGGGGAAATATTTCATTTTTCAGTATTAATGTCCCTCAGCTCAATGGGCAGAAACATGATAGAGAATCAAACAAACCCAGAAAAGAAAATGATCCTTGGATCAAGTTTAACCATCACAATATAAGGTATTAGAATAAATACACCAAAGTTGCTAGTTCTTGACATTTTTGGGAATCATGCGAATCCAAGCTGCTCTTTGGGTAAGATACCACCAAAGTATGGAATGTTTTGATAAAATGCCAACAGCTCCAAAACTCTGGAAATCCCACCATGTGGACAAAATAAATCTAACAAGCCTTTTAAGAAACACTCAAAATGTATATGATTTCACAAATAGATGCCAGATTTGCAAATCTCTGCAGAGATAACAAAGAACAACAAAGCCAGCAGCATTTGAGTGCAATACTGCCATTGTGTAACTCAAAAAAGTTAAAAGATCGTGTGACTCACAATGAAAAATTAAACAGAGTCTGCCTTTAATAACATTTCTTAATTTCAGAAATGAAAAATATTGACTTTTCATGACTTACTTTTTAACTTCAAATTATAAACTAATATACAAATCAGGAGCAGGAATAAGCCCCTCCAACCCTCCACCCCTGTTCCAGCATTCAATGAAATCCGGGTTGATGTGATTACTCCACAACTCCTGTTGATCCCCCAACAACCTTTCAACCCCTTGTTTATTAGGATAAGCACTTATATTTAAAACAGGGATTTCTTGTTCCAGATTTTCTCAAAGAGGAAACATTCTTTGCACAACCACCATATTAAGACCCACCAGGATGTCATAGATAACAGTCAAGTCACTTCTTACTCTTCTAAACTCTACAGATATTTGCCTAGACTACCTAACCTTTCCCCATATGACAACCTGCCAATTCTAGGTGTTAGTCTGGTAAACCTTTTGTGAACTGCTCCCAACATATTTACATCCTTCCTTAAATAAGGCAATCAATGCTGTACACAGTAACCTCAACATGATCACACCAATGCTGTGTATAACTGAAATACAACTGTCCTATTTATACTTTCAATTCCTCTTGCAATAAACAATAACATTCTATTAGTTTTCCTAATTATTTGCTGTTAACTGTACACTATCATTTTGCAATTCATTTATGAGGTCTAGCATGGATATCAATACAATATTGAATACTGTTTGGTATGAGTTGAGAATTTGACTTGGACTGAAAATATGGAAAGAAGGACTTGCATTTAGGTGGCACCTTCCACAACCACAGAATGTTCCAATGCATTTTACAACCAAAGATGCACCTTTTGAAGTGTAACCAGTCTTATAGTATGAAATGCAGCAGCCAATTAGTGCTCAGCCAGCTCACATAGGCACAACGTGACAAAGACTATACAATAGGTTTTATGCAGCGTTAGATTCTAAAACTACAAGATATTACTTTAAAATAAACAAATTTAGATAGAGAGAGTTTCTATGGAACATGACACATAGGTAAATAAACCTATAATGATTCATTAGCCCAAAATAAAATTCTTAATTGAGATAGAATGTGTGAAACCAGAAGACTTGCCTTAGGTTCATGAAACGTAAAGTTGATGGTGAAGATTAACAGGAATTTTTAAATTTAGTATGCTGTTAATTTGAAATAAGCTGGTAGGATATTTGTTATATCATTGGACTTGTAATCCAAAACCTAAAATTAGAGTGCAGAAACACAAGTTCAAATCCCACAACTGCATCTGGGAAATTTGAATTCAATTAATTCAACAAGTCTGCAATATACATTTATCAGTTTTAGTGTTCATATAACTTTGATATTATTGTAATAACCCATCTGGTTCGCTAATATCTTGGAGAGAAGAAAATCTATCATGCTTACCAGGTACACAGAAGCATGGTTGATTATCAACATCCTCTAAAATAGCCATGCAAGGCGCTTACTTATTAAAAAGGTCGCAAACCACCACCACCTTAAGGGATATGCAAAAAGTGCTGGTTTAGCAGGTAGCACCCGCATCCTATTAATGAGGTTCATTTTAAAAAGGTTGGATAATGCAATTGGAAAGTTAGGGCACATGAGCTTCACTGGGTGAGGGGAGCTTCTGGAGTGACCTTCAATGGTTGAAATAGTCTGTTTCATGACTTTTGACTTTTGACTTTTAGTTCATCGACTAAAGAAAGGATGTTGTAAAACTTGAAAGGGTTCAGAAAAGATTTACAAGGATGTTGCAAGGTTGGAGGGTTTGAGCTACAGGGAGAGGCTGAACAGGCTGGGGTTATTTTCCCTGGAGCGTCAGAGGCTGAGGGGTGACCTTATAGACGTTTATAAAACCATGAGGGGCATGGATAGGGTGAATAGACAAGGTCTTCTCCCCGGGGTTGGGAGTCCAAAACTAGAGGGAATAGGTTTAAGGTGAGGGGGAAAGATTTGAAAACAGATGTAAGGGGCAACTTTTTCACACAGAGGGTGGTGCGTGTGTGGAATGTGCTGCTACAGGAAGTGGTGGAGGCTGGTACAATAACAACATTTAAAAGGCATCTGGATGGGTTTATGAATAGGAAGGGTTTAGAGGGATATGGGCCAAATGCTGGCAAATGGGACTGGATTTATTTAGGATATCTGGTTGGCATGATTCAGTTGGACCGAAGGGTCTGTTTCCATGCTGTATATCTCTACGAATCTATGACTCTATGACTAAAACAGGAAGTTAGAATTTTTATTCCCAAATTCCAGGATACATTGTGACACATTGTAGACCAAAGTCCCATTGAAAACAACTGAGCTTATGTCAATTGACTCTTTGGCGGAGAATAGAATTGCAAGGTTACAAAGATAGATATAGACTATGATAAAATATTCTCCTGGGATTTGATCACTCAAAAGTATCCTGGGACAGAAGAGAGGGGCTACCTAGCAAGACCTAGCTGAACTGTTAATTTATGTGGATTGATGAATAGTTAAGAGCAGTGTTTGTTCAGTTTATAGGAACTGGAGAGTGTTTTCATGCATGACTTAGAATCATCGCCATGCAGTACCACAGCATTCAAAAATGCCTTGGCCTATTGAGTCTATAAGCACTTATCTCATCCAATCCCAACTCTCAGTATCTACCAGTAATCCTCAGTATCTACCATGAGCTCTTTCTTTCTTATCCAATTTCGTAGATTCTCAACATCTTGGCTCCCTGGACTTGTTGCCACAGCCCTTTCCAGTTTATGGGAATGTGTTGGCCCTGTGCACTCACTATTTCCTTTTTGAATGACTCTAATTGCTCTGACGTAGAATTTCCTACAAGTAGCTGCTCCTAGTCCAATTTGGCCAGATCATTTTATCTTAATAAAATTGGCCACCCCCCAAATAAAAAAAAATTTATTTCAAGTCCAACTTTGTCCTTTTCCGTGACTATTTTAACTCTTGGAGTTATGGTCACCATCATCAAAATATTCCTCTACTGATACTTCTACCGCTCGACTGGCTTTGTTCCTTAAAATTAGGTCCAATAGCAGCACACTTTTATAGAATTTTCTCCATGTTGACTTAAAAGAAAACTTCCTAGATACATTTTTTAGAGTTCAGACTCCACTCACCCCAAGCCCTTTTACACTTTTTCAATTCTAGTTCGTATTAGGGAAGTTGAAATTCCCTATAATTACTATTATTTTAATACTTCTCTGCATTTTACAGACATAGTTGCCCTTATATCAGTATTTCAGTAGTGGAGGGAGTGAATGTTGAAGGTGTTAGATGGTGTTTCAAATGAGTCACTTCATCCTGGATGGTGTCAAGCTTGTTTGTTATTGGAGTTGCACGCCAATGGTGTGGAGCCACTTTGGTGCCTGAACGCGTTGCCAGGGGAGGTGGTAGAAGCATATATGAGAGCAATATTTAAAAGCCATTTAGACAGACATATGAGCAGGCAGGAAACAGAGAGATATGGACTATTTTCAAGCAGATGGGATTAGTTTAGAATGGCATTATGGTCAGCATAGATATGGTAGGCCAAAAAGTCTGTTCCTGTGCAATATTGTTCTATGTTCTATGCACTCATCCAGGCAAATGGGGAATCTTCCAATATACTCCTAACTTCAGCCCTATAGACAGTGGACTGGCTTTGAGGAGTCCCAGAGGTAAATGGCTCATTGTGGAATTCCAAGCCCAAGGCCTGCTCTTGTACCCACTGTGTTTATATGGCTAATCACTTTTGTTTCTGGTCAATGGTAGCTCCCAGGATGTTGCAAGTGCACAATTCAATGATGGTAATTCCACTGAACATCAAAGGATGATGGTTGTGTTCTCTCCTGTTGAAGATACTACCTGCCTGGCCTTTGTACTGCTCAAGTATTACTTACCACCTGCTAGCCCAAGTCAAAATGCTTTCCAGGTCTTACTGCATTTTGACATGGGCTGTTTCTGCATCTCAGGAATTATAAATAGTGCTGAACATTGTGTAATCATCAGCGAACAGCCCCACCTCTGACCTTATGATTGAGAAAATGTCATTGATGAAGCAGCTGAAAATGGTTGGGGCTCAGATATTACCCTGAGGAACTCCTAGAGAGATATTACGGTGAACAGGCAATTTGTCTTCAGCAAAAGGCTGAGCTCAGAGGAGTGCAGCACCTACAGAGAAGAGAGATAATCAGGCACTTTCTGGAGAGGGCAACTGGTGCTCTTCTGTTGGCACCCTTATCCCTACCCAAACATCTAGGCAAATGCAGTGGACAATATCCTGGCTACAGTACGAAAGACTTGTGCTCCCGAACTTGCCTCATCCCTTGCCAAGCTGTTCCAGGATAGCTACGCCACTGACAAATACCTGACTATGTGGAAAATTGCCCACGTGTGCCTTTTCCAATAAAAAACAAGGACAAATACAAACCAGTCATTTATCGCTCCAGCAGTCTGCTCTCAATCATTTTTAAAGTGATAGAAGATGTCACCAAGCAGCATTTGTAAAGGGAAAATCTGCTCACTGACACCCAGTTTGGGTTTCACCAGGACCACTAAGTTCCTGACCTCAATATAACCATGGTTCAAACATATATTCATACGTGAACATACATAAACATGCAGGCAAGAATGATTGCCTGGACATCAAAGCAGCATCTGACTGGGTGCGGCATAATGGAGTCCTGCTAAAACTAGATCAGTTAATAATTTTAAATCTGAGATAGATAGATGTTTGCTAAGCGAAGGTATTAAGGGATATAGGCCAAAGGCAGATATATGGAATTAAGCCGCAGATCAGCCATGATCTCTCTGAATGGCAGGACAAGAACACTACCACTGCACCACAAGATCCCTAGTTCCTCAGGGTACTTTTTAATCAACCTGTTCAGAGATGTTATTACACACCTCTTGAACCTAGCTCAGAAGTAGGGATACTACCAAGTGCCCACATTCCTCAGGGTAGCTCCAAAGCTCAACCGTTTTTCATTGTTTTGTCAATTACATTCCCTCTGCCATAAGGTCAGAAGTGGGAGGTTTGCTGATGACTGCTCATGGTGCAGTATGGTGGCTCAGTGGTTAGCAGAGACCCAGGTTCAATTCCAGTCTCAGGCGACTGTCTGTGTGGAATTTGCACATTCTTCCCGTGTCTACATGGGTTTCTTCCCACAGTCCAAAAATGTTCAGGTTAGGTAGATTGGCTATGCTAAATTGCCCATAGTGCCCAGGGATGTGCAGGCAAGGTGGGTTAACCATGGGAAATGCAAGGTTACAGGGATAGGTTAGGGGGTTGGGTCTGGGTGGGATCCTCCTCAGAGGGACCGTATGGACTTATTGGGCTAAATAGTCTGCTTCCTTACTGTAGGGATTCTATGATTCAAGACTCCTCCAATAATGAATCTATCTGTATCTAAATGCAACAAGACCTGGGCAACCTCAAAGCTTAGACTGATAAGTTGCAATGAACATTTGTGCCACGAAGCTACCAAGAAATACCATCACCAACTTGTGAGAATCTCCAATGATATTCAATCACTATCATGGAAATCCCTACAATCAATATCCTTGACTTCTCAAAGCCTGTCCACCATCTACAAGGCATTAGTGACTAGTGTTATGAAATCCTCTCCACTTGCCTGGATGAGTGCAGGATCAACAACAATAAAGAATCTTAATAGCATGCTGGACAAAGCAGCCTGCTTGATCGGCACCCCACCTGTTACCTGAAGCTTTCATTTCCTCCACTGCTGATGCACAGTTGTAACAGCACATACCATTGACAAAATGCACTGCAGCCACTCAAAGTTTCTTCAACTACACCTTTCAAACTCATGACCTCAAGCACTTAGACGAATAAGGGGAGCAGATGCATGAGAACAACACCACCTCCAAGTTCCCAACTAACCTGATTTGGAAATATAATCACCACTCCTTCACTGTTGCTGGGTCAGAATCCTGGAATGCACTCCCTGACAGCACGGAGTGTGTACCTACACCACAGAGATTACAATAGTTCAAGGTGGCAACTCAACATGACCTGCTCACGAGTGAGTGCAGCCTCACTTTGCCTCAAGATGCCACAAAATCACATGGCTGCAGGTTAAATTTGGGAAAGGAAACCTCCTGAACCTCAAGATGGGGCACCCATGAGGCATTGTGGGTGATCAACAGAAGCAGAATTTTTCTCCAGCACAATTTGTAACCTCACAGCCCACCATATCGCCCCAGTCAACAATTGTCATCAAGGCAGGGGATCAACCCTGGTTCAATGGAGAGTTGAGGAGACCATGCCAAGAGCAGCACCAGGCATACATAAAAATGAGCTGTCAACCTGATGAAGCTACCAAACAGGACTACCTGTGTGTCAGATCCAACAACCATGGATCATATCTAAGCTCTGCAGTCCTGTCACATCTAGTTGTAAATAGTGGTGGATAATTAAACAAGTCACTGAAGAAGGAGGCTCCACAAACATCCCCATCCTCAAATGATAGAAGAGCCCAACACATCAGTGTAAAAGATAAGGCTGAAGTATTCGCAGCAATCTTCAGCCAGAAGTGCTGAGTGGATGATCCATCTCGGCCTCCTTCTGTGGTCCCCAGCATCACAGATGCTAGTCTTCAGCCAATTTGATTCACTCCACTTGATATCAAGAAGCAGTTGGAGGCACTGGATACTGCAAAGAATATGGGCCCTGACAACATTCCGGCAATAATACTGAAGACTTGTGCTCCAGAACTCACACAGCTGAAGCCAAGCTTTTCCAGTACACAGTTACAACACTGGCATCTACCCAACAATGTGGAAAATTGCCCAGGTATGTCCTGTACACAAATAGAAGGACAAATCCAATCAGGCCAACTACTGCTCTATCAGTTCACTCTTGATCATCAATAAAGTGCTGGGAAGTGTCATCAATAGTGCTATCAAGCAGCACCTGCTCAGCAATATCCTGCTCAGTATGGCCAATTTGGGTTCTGCCAGGACCACTCAGCTCCTTTACAGCCTTAGTTTGAAAATGGACAATGGAGCTGAATTCTAGAGGTCAGGTGAGTGAAAGCCCTGACATCAAAGCCACATTCAACCAAGTGTGACATCAAGGAGCTGTAGCAAAACTAGAATCAATGGGAATTGGGGGAATTCTGTCTGCTGGCTCCAATCATACCTGGCACACAGGCAGATGGTCATGGTTGTTAGAGAACAGTCATCTCACGTCCAGGACTGTCTGGACATGTTCTTCGGTCTCCCAGGCCCAATAATCTCCAGCTGCTTCATTAATGACCTTCCCCCCACCCCCATCGTAAGGTCAAAAGTGGAAGTGTTTGCCAATGTTTGCACAATGTTCAGCACCATTCTTCACCATGAATCTTCAGACACTGAAGCAGTCCATGTTCAAATACAACAAAATCTGGATAATATCCAGGCTTGGGCTGTCAAGTGGCAAGTAAATTGAGGCCATACACATGCCAGGCAATGACCATCTCCAATAAGAGACGATCTAATCATTGTCCTTTGACATTTAATGGTGTAACCATCACTGAATCCCCCAAGATCAACATCCTGGGAGTGTTACCATTGACCAGACGCTCCAACTGAACTTGCCACATAAATATGGTGGCTACATAAGCAAGTCAGAGGCTAGGAATACTGCAGCAAGTAAGAAAACTCCTGACTTCACAAGGCACAAGTCAGAAGTATGATGAAATACTTCCCACTTGCCTGCCTCCCTTGTCTCCAACAACACTCAAGATGATTGATGCCATCCAGCAGTCTGCTTGATTGGCACCAGATCCAAAAGCATCTACTCCTTTCACCACTGACACTCAGTAGCAGCAGCATACAATCAATAAGATGCACTGCAGAAGATCTTTAAACAGCGCCTTCCAAACCCACGACTACTTACATCTGGAAAGACATGGCAGCAGATACATTGGAACATCACCACTGCAAGTTCCCCTCCAAGCCACTCACCATCCTGTGGAAATATTGTGCCGTGCCTTCACCATCGCTGGGTCTAAATCCTGGAATTCCCTCACTGACAGCATTGTGGGTCTATCTACAACACATGGACTGCAAAGGTTCAAGAAAGCAGGTGACCACCACCTTCTCAAGGGAGAACTAAGAATGGGCAATAAATTCTGACCCAGCCACCAACATCCTCATCTCATCAGTGAATAATTAAAAAATTAGTAATTGGCAAGAAGTGTTGGCCTTGCAAGCAAATATCTCCAACCCCATGAGCAAATATATTTTAAAAATCCCCTTACATAACAAAAGAAAATTAATGTCACTGGTTAAATTTTGAACTAATCTCTTTTCTCTACAATTTCATTTTTAGGGGGACAGAGATTCAGAAAATATTTCTTAATTATATCTGAATTGAAGACAATCACTTATCTGACTGAAGTTAAGTAATTCTATGCATTTTATTTTATTTTACAAAAGGCTGAGTTGTTCATGCTTGTATATTTCATCCATGATCATGGTGTATCAGCGTGTTGTAGCGAGGGGAAAATTGTGAAGAGCATTTTGCATCCTCTCTCTATGGAGATGAAGCCATTAATGATGTACACTTTGTCACAATATATCAGAGTGTGTTGAAGTGGGAGTAAAGTGCAAAATAATTATTTTTCAATTCAACAACATTGAAAGATCAGGAACATTGCTCCCAGCTGGATGCATGCAACTACACATACACACCCACACACACGTGAGCGTGCACCCACCATATATCAGGGTATGCACATTCATGCACACGCACCCACATGCCAACCTACATATGCAAGCATACATGGACACATGCTTCAGTATTTTAATGTTAATGACTGCTCAGAGCACAAAACCGTAAAGGGAACAGAAATGAAACAGGTTGAAACAATGTGCATGAGCTGATTTGGATTGTGATTAATGCAGATCAACATTACAATCTGTGGAAAATCACATTAGCTTAGATTAACAAAAGAAAGGGCATGAAACAGATGTTCCAGAAATTGAGAAAATAAAATATATGTGGGATAATTTTGCATCAGAATTGTATTCTCTTTCCCTGTTCCCAAAGCTGGGCAGTTAAGCAGAAACGCTGACCTGCGATATAGAGGAAATAAAGACAAGATAATCATCAAAACATTCGATCAAAAACTGAGGACAACGTTCCTTTACCCAATGAAAGATGAAAACATGGAATTCATCATCACAGGGAGTGAAGAAAGTGAAAGTTAGATGATCTAAAAGATATTTAGACAAACACACAAGGATGAAAGGAATAAAGAATATGTTGATGAGGTGAAATGAATAGGGAGAGAGGAAGCTCATGTTGAGTATAAACTCCAGCATGGACCAATTGGGCTGAATGAACTTTTTCTGCAGAAATAATTATTATATATGCCTACCTCTCAGTTTATGGATCATTTTGTTCAAGTCTAACAGTTGTGTAAATGTAATGTGGATTACTCTTAAAATAAAAGCAAAAGATATATGCAGCTGTGTGCTTTTATCAGATAGAACCGAAAAAAGAATTGCTCAGTGGAGGAAGAAATACAACTATAATAACAACAAAACACAAGCACAGGAGGGGAATAAAACCTGGATGATGGACCAAATGAAGTGCAAATAGTCATTTTAAGTGAAAAGTCATGCAAAGGTGCAACAGGGCCTTGGGTCTCCAGTGGATCAGGTACATTTAAATCAGCTGCTGACTGTGAACTCATGCAATTAAAGCTGCGAACATCCATTTGATGAGGGAATTTTGATACTCACAGGTACAAATGGCCATTTGCTTGTATGTCTGTGATTACAGACTCCTGTCTCCATTCCAGCGTTAACAGCATGTAAAACAGAAATTACTCTTCCCCTCTTGCTCTATCTCTCTCTCTCCTTGATGGACAAAAACATCTCCACTCACAAAAAGTATTCTTGTTAGGGGCTCTCAACTGTGAATACAGAAAGCACTTGGAGAGGATTAGTAGCAGATGCTATTAGAGGCTACTGTGAAAAATGGACAAGATTCAGAAATCCCAGGTTAATTGTAAGGTAATGTTCCAGAGGTTTGTAGAAGGCACACACTTTCACTCTGCCACCAACAGAAAAATAAAATGTTCAATCTAAAGAGATACATCAAACTCGGCTTCCAGCAAACAAAAAATTTCTGCTCAATTCTTGTCCATCACTTAAAGTCACAATTTCCTAATGTTATGGTTTGCCTGTACAACGCTTAGAAATGCAAGCAAGCAAGCAAACTGAGGATGATTAAGTGAGATGATTTCTTTTATGATGGGGGATTCCTGCATGCTCACAATTCTTCGTTTGTCTCACTGACTGGTGAAAGCCAGCAAGCTATTCAACATGGGGGCAGCAGTCTCCCCAAAACACACATGAAGGTAAGAAATAGGAGCAGGAGTAGGTACCTCAACTCTGCTCCACCATTCAATGAAAACCTGCCTTATCTGATTGTGGCCTTAACTCTATGATACTGTCTGTCAGTTACAACGCTCAACACCCTTATCAACCAAAAATCTAACTCAGCCTAGAACATATTCACTTAGCAAGCCGTGAATGCTCTCTGAGAAAGAGAACTCAAAACACTAATGTAACTCTGAGAAAAATAAATTCTTTCTATTCTGTATCTTCAATGGGAAACCCCTTACTTTTAAACTCTCGCCCCAGCTCTAGACTCTCGATGATGGTAAACACCTTCCAAGCATCAACCCTGTCAAGACCCTCAAATAATGTATATTTTCATAGCAATGAAATATTTTAAACTCCATGCAGTCAAGCCCCAACTTACTTAACCTTTCCTCATAAGACTTGATCAATCTGCTGGCCAATCCATTAGACATGCTAATGCATTACCAAATTTTGAGATCTCAAATCATGCAGTGATTTTTCATGTGGCAAATTATCAAATGTCTTTTTGAAATTTAAATACACTGCAATCATTGTGCCCTCACTTGACATTCAGTACTCTTGCTGAAACCCACTGATGCTACTAGAAAGGGAGAAGAATAGCCACCTTCATTGACTTTGCCCTCTATACCAATAACACTGAAATCAGCAGATATGACCCCAGTGTTGACCTCTGTGAGATCATCTAGCTCAATATAGACCAGGAGTCCAACCTCAGACCTTCTCTGCTTTGTTCGACTTAGCTCCCACATGGTGCATCTATCCTCTCAGCAATCAGCTCTTTAACATTGCACAGATCACTACCAACAAGAATCCAAGAACTCCCAACTCTGACTCCTGCCTTTTTACCAGAGTTCCTCTGCTCCCAGCCTTTGAGCCTAAGGACAAAGGGTCAAAATACAAATGCCACTGCTGTGATGATGCAAATTGCCCATTTTCCAACATCAATCCCACTTGAAAACGTGAAAAGTAAATTGCAGCAAATCATGAGTTATGAAGAATGAGGTTCTTGAAGCTGTTGTAAGGAAATATGTCTAACCAATAGGGGCTGTGACTTTGTAGTTTGTCTGTCCTCACTAATCATATTTCCCAAGTAAACAAAATTGCCGGAAGGAAGTGTTGTGTAGTGAATGTTGCCACAGATTCATGTACTTGTGTTACAGCTGGTATCACATCAATTGTAGAGAGCCCGGCTGTTCCACAACAGCTGGACAGTGACACAGAATTCTTTTGCAATAACTCAATCTGAAATGAAAGCACGGTTCATCTGCCAAAAACACAGCAAAATATTTTAGAAATGAAGTATCTGTTTTTTTTTTAAATGGTAAACTTTATGAAGCAAAAGATAGGAGTGCATAATATGATTGAATGAGACAGACTGTCATTTGCTACTGTTCTTTGTGACTAGAGTAATGAGGTATCAGTGCACAGTACCATGACAACAATGCACAGTAGCTGTGTGCTGGGTCACTAAGGTCAGGAATTACCCCACCATGTAGAATTAAAATATTATCATGACACAGAATTGACATAAGTGTACATCTGAATTATTTACAAACAGACACCTACAAATCCTGTCCAAATGTAAGTTTGTCAGGTGTTAAGCTCTATATGTTCAAAGGACTTCCTCAAAGGGCTTTTTCAACAATTTTGATAATATTTCCAGTTTCTTTACATTTCTTTTTATTTCGTTGGTTCTCATTAGCCACGTGCAAATTTATATTATTGTCGCAATGGACTTCCCTAGGATAGGAATTTGGAATTATAATTACACCATATAAAGGTTAGACAAGAACAACACTCATTCTGGTTTTCAGCCTCACTGCAAACAATGCCTGCCCTGTATGTGAGCACTGAGTGATTTAAATTGTGTTCAAAAATCACGCTACCTTCAATGGTCGGGATGTTACAGATCATGCTAGGAAACAGAAGGTGCACCTGGAAATGAATGGCAAAGGATTTCTCACTCAATTTCTTTTCCATAATGATCTCATGCCACTTGGCCAGAAAATGACTAGCAAGTGGGATGGACCACCATTGTTCAGCCAGAAGTGGGGATGGATGCAGCCTGTCTCCTCATGTAGTGAGAGGTCCTGGCATCATGTTTAAAGCACCACCAATACCCGAGCCCTGTGCGTTCTTTACTGCAGCAATTGGTCAAACTTGGATCCTCCGAACACGGACCACTTCCATCAAATACAGAAAGCTGGAAATAAAGCATACGGTATCTAGGCTTCATTAATTGATGCATTGAGTTCAAGTGCAATGAGGTTATGCTGAACCTATACAGGACACTAGTTTGACCTCGGCAGCAGTGCAGCCTGGGGGCACATTTCAGGAAGAATTTAAAGGCGTTGGGGAGAATGCACAAAATGTTTACAAGAATGGTTCCAGGGATGGGAAACTCCAGCTATGAGGAAGGATGAGAGAAGTTGGGACTGTTTGCCTTGAAGTGAGAAGGTTGTGAGAAGATCGAATAGATAAGCCATGAGGTGCCTGCACAGAGAAGATAGGGAGAAACTGGAGATCTGCTTATAAGAGGATCGAGAACCCGAGGACATAAATTTACAGTGTTCTACAAAACTAGCAAATTCAAGTTGAGAAAAATCCCTTTTCCATAGTGAGTCATCAAGGGCTGGAATGTACTCCCCCAAAGTATGATAGAAGCAGGTTCAACGGAGGCATTCAGATGACTATTAAAATAGAAATAGGTGCAAGGTTATGGTGAAAAGGCAGGAAATTGGCAACAAGTCAAAATGGTGCAGATACAATGGACCAAAGGGCCTCCATCTACATCACAGTAACTCTGTGAACAGATCTTCTTTCAATGGCAAAACAGAGGTGCTCAAGGCTGAGGGCAGCTAGTTGTGTGGAGCAGGGATGGGATTTTAAGAAGAGGAATTAGGAATACAAGGCATTGGAGACTGGACTGGAGAGGAGCTCGGAGTGTTTTCCTACTGATTAGAAGGAATATTTTCCTCCCTGAACAGATTCCACACATGTTAGGTTTAATGCAAAACAAAATGCATGATACATGTTGGGTATTCAGGTCCATTGCAACTTTTGGATGTGGAAGTAAAGTCGGTCTTGTGAAGTTACAAGTTGATTGAGTCCTGAATGGGGATGAGCTTCTCAACATTGTCAATATTGGGACTGCACGATTGGGTTCTTATGTTGGAGAATATGGGCTGTCATTATGAGGCCACTTCTAATGCAGAATACTAATAGTTATGCATGAGAAGAGCTTAAGAAGTGCAAAGAATATTCTGATACATTAAAGTAAACAAGTTTTAAAAAACATTAAATCCATTTCTTCTAAGGTAGGTTATAAATATTTATTATCTAGTGGAGCAATTTATAACCTTGTGTCAGCCATTTGAAGGATTTCACTACACACTGTCTGCCTATAGTGTTGCCTTAATCATAAATCCACACACTAGTCAATAAACCATTATACTGACCACAGAAAGGCAGATATGGAGCAGTCAATGCCTGACAGTCACATACACTAGTTGGTGAGCTTAGTTCCACAGTTTACTGGTCTCAACTATGTTTTTTCTTTGATTTCCATAACACATTTGATGGCTCTCTTTATTTTGCATTGCATTCCATTTGAAGCACAGTTTTGAATAACACTTACCGAAGTGTTACCAATATGCCATTACAGTTCTGAAATAAATTTTACAACAGCATTGATGAGTTAAAGCTTTAATATCTTTTATAAAGGGATGGGTGAAAGACACCGTTTTCTCCCAGTTCTAAACTAGTAAGAGCTTTCTAAATTGTACTTGATTTTAACAAAGAGTGTCACTGTGTCAGAGTGGGTTCAAACCCACCCAGCTGTTTCAGACACATCAATACAATATCCGAGCCAGCGATTATTCTATTAATTGGAGAGTACAAAGTATTAATTGCTTCATCCATTTAATTAATTCTCAATGGTGTTGAACAGCACAAGTTAGCAATCAAGCTTAGTGATCATTTAGATTATTAACTTCAGAAGCTTGTAATTGTGAAACTGAACACTCTCATTACTTGCCAATAAAATATAGCTTTATTTAGTTTTTCCAGATTATGTTTTACCAAGGTTTTGTCGTTTGATTACCAGACTGTTCTTAATGTTTTGACACATTACCAGACCTGAGACATCACCAAGTTGGATGAAGACTTGAACTATTTGAAACGTGCACCATTTTGTTTGTTTTACTAGCTAAATCACTTGAGTTAAACAGACACGTTGCCAGTGATCTGTGTATCCTACAAGCATATTGGGTATAAGTATATTGATGGGAAATTTCCTGTTGTTTTCCCAGTGTGTTTTAGGTGTTTTGCTATTTTAACAGGTGTGTTTCAGGCAAAGTTGCAACGGCCAGTTAGAGACAGGAGAGAAAACTCAGAATCTGAGTTTACCGACACGTTTTTCATTCTGTTGCTACTTTATATGTTAATCATGGTGGTAATAGTGCATCAACAGTCCCAGGGTTAATTTTAACTTTATTTAAAGACCGTTTAAGGTAAGTCCCATAACAAACTCTGAGACTCCCCTCCCACTCTCTCTACTCCACTCACATCGAAACACCTCCCTCCCCCAACTGCTTCTCCTCAGCCATCCTCACTCCAACCATTAAACAATTATCAGTTATAGTCAGGGCTTTTGTGTTCAGTATTTCAAATCGTGCCCCGGTACAACAATGAGATTGATAGATGTGTAAAAGCGATATTAAATAATCGAAGCATTTTTTTGCTAACTAAACTTGCGCAATTCAGCAGTGCAAAACCCTGAAAATTCCAGTGAGCACACACTGAAGATTTGATTAGAAACAGTAGTGGGTTGTGCCCTATGGACAATTTGTCATCCTGTTTCTGGCCACAGGCTTTAGACTAATCAGCAAATTGTGACACATTAAACCTGCAGTACAGCGTTCCAAACATCATTCTGAGCATTCACCCAAAGGCTAATCTTTGGATGTTTTGCTTATCATGACTTTCTGGTAATTGCAATTCTTCCCAGAATGTTGTCCCATATGATGCTTCCAAAAGTACAGGAAGAAGTAAAACGATGAATGCACAAGCTGTTTTTAAATCTAATAAAAGGTCCTTTTAGCTCGCACAATATATAATCAATCAATCAAGCAATGTTTCAAATTCTTCTTTGTTAGTTTCTACAGATTAGCTTCTAAATAAAGAACGTTAGCTTAGGTTAAACAGTTGATGTAATGAGGCTGACAATGAGAATAGATGAAAGATTGAGGGTATCAAAAGACCACTGCACCCATCGAACTTCATGCTTCTTCAGCCACTCTCTCAATGTGGCAATTAACTGTATTTGAAAAATTCAATCTTATCATCTCCACTATATTGCATAATAGGGTATTCCAAATATTTAAACTCCTTGACTAATGAAGCTTGCCTGGGTGCCTGTTAAAAATTTAGTTCTCTCTCATTTCCATTCATATCATCTGGTCCCACTCTAGTGGCATAGTTTGAAGTAGCAGTCTGGATTTATTTATCTATAGCATTAATATTTTATATACTTCACTGAGGAAACCCCATGGAGTAACTGTTTCTTTGATTGTAAAGCTTAATTTCTCCAACACTTTCTTATAATTCATTCCTTTTCAAACTTGATATCAATTTTGTGGGTACATTCCATGCACAAATAAATGACCACCCAAAGAGCAGTTTTGTTAAGGATTTAGCATAACTTCTGTCAAACATTATTCTGTTAATAAGTTAGGCTTGTAGCCAATCTCCCTGTCCAATTTTGCTTCTTTTAATACATAGTTATATCTCACATTTCCTTGACACATGTATAATATTTTACATATTACATTATTAAATTTCATTCATTACGATTATGTGCTGAGAGATACTAAGTCTTGACACATGTACTTGAAATAATCTTCTGTCTGGTAGCTTAACCCATTTAAAGCAAACACATTAACATTGCCAATAAAACATTGGGAGATACATTTCTGATCAACTGATGGGCCAGAACTTTGTATGGAAAAAAATGGTGAGGCTATCAGTGCTCATAGATATGAGATAGTAAATTGGACAGCAACATCCGGATTTTGTACATGCACAGTTAAATGAGCAAATATGGAGGTTGCACTGAGTTCTTCTGCTCCTTCACAGTTTACATTGTAAACCTCATCAGTCAACTTGCCAAAGAAATCCATGTTTGGATATAAAGTTGTGGTACTTAACCACTAGTTACCTCTTAAATGCACCAGAGAAAATTAGGATACAGTAAGGACTGCACATGCTGCAAGCTAGAGTCAATAAATGTGCAGCTGGAAAAGCACGGCAGGTCAAACAGCATCTGAGGAGCAGGAAAGTCAATGTTTAGGGCTGAAACCCTTTGTCAGGACTCATCAGTCTTGACGAAGGGTTTTGGCCTGAAACGCTGACTTCCCTACTCCTTGGATGCTGTCTGACCTTGGATGCTGTCTGACCTGCTGTGCTTTTCCAGAGAAAGTTAGAACTAGTGCATTCAGATGCAATTACATTTTTAATCTTGAAATAGGTCCCAATTGTCGCAAAATCTCTCCAGCACTGAAAATTGAGTCCTTCAGGTATGGAGTCTGATTTGCTCAGAGTTTAGTTAGTGCTAGAGATGTTAAGATATTGATTATTGTTTCTTTTTCTGTCTATCACTTTATTTTTCTCTCAATTCTATCTTTCTTTCCTGATCGCTATTTTTTCTTTCCGTACATTAACTTACAGTGGAGTAATTACTTTGATTTGTACTTCCAAATTAATTTTTCCTGGTTTAGACAGCGTGTGGGAAATTGGGCTTGTTAACACCTGTTACTTAGATGCTGTAAGTACCCTTCAAGCCCAAAACAATGCCCATAGTTTTCCTGTACATTTGTGGGTCTATGACATTTAAATATGCTTGGCACCTGCTGGCTCCAGCTGTGCATCACCTTGTCCTGCAAGAAAGGAGGAAGTACATCAATAAGTGTCATGCAATCTGTTTGGTTGATATGGCTGTCATGGATAAACAGTGTGCCCGAGATGTGGGTCTAAGGCTTTCAGGAGTGCAATTGTGTTCGAAGCAATGGCCATTAAATAGGGCTGCTAACTTTTTATTATTCATTTGTGGGATGTGCATGTCACAGGCTGGCCTGCGTTTATTGTCCATCCCTATTTGCCCTTGAGAAGGGGGTGCTGAGCTGCCTTCTTGAACCACTGCAGTCCACCTGTTGTGGGCTGACCCACAATGCTATCAGGGAGGGAATTCCCAGGATTCTGACCCAGCGAAGGAACAGTGATGTATTTCCAAGTCAGGATGGTGAGTGGCTTGGAAGGGAACTTGAAAGTGGTGACGTTCCCTAACTGATAGATTATTGATATCTGATTGATGAGAGTGCAATGATTTGAGAAGTGGTGACATTACTGGGACAGTTGGTAGGATACAGTATTTGAATATGTATTCACTGACCTTTGGTACTTGCATAGGGTTATTAAATCCTTTTTGGTGTCACATTCAGGTCCAAAGGGCTAGATGCTCGACATTCACTAGCACTGTTTTTTTGATTGTGTATTTCACTAGCCTCTTAACCCCTGTGAACACAGGAGTTTGCTTCTCCTCACTGTCTCTTTCGTTAATACCTCCAGTTCTCCAGTCTTAGTCTCTCTCAACACAGATCCCCTGTCAAGGATGCCACATTGGACCAAACTCTTGAATTGCAGCTCTAAATTCAATTAAATTCTGTAGGCAATATTCTGCAAGGTGACAAATTGCTCTTTCCTGCTGAAGGCAAAATATAAGGCACTATGAGTTAGCCTACCCATACTGAAGTTTTGGTGACAAAATCCCAGAATGCTCAGTCAGTCCAAACTTTTCTGCAGATCTCTTTCCTGGTCTTTTTCTATCAGTAAACCAGAATAGTTGATTTTGATATCTGGGCCATGTACATGGACAAGAATCAAGAAAGGTTCAAACACCAGTTCTTGTGATACTTCAATCTATAATGCTGCCCACTCCAACTTTACACACATCGCATTAATTCTTGTTCGTAGCTAGCTTCTATTCTAGATTGCATGAATTTAGATTAATTAAAAGCCTCTCATGTGGAACTTAATCAAAATATTCTGACAGGTGATGAAAACTGTGGTATTAACAACTCTACATACTTTAATTACATCACCCTTAAAAGTGTTAAGATAGTGTTTTAGTGCTGTCGCTTTCTAAATGCTTATTAGCTGTTACTTTTTAAAATATGATGAGAGCTTTATTTCTCCAAGTCCCTATTATAAAAGATTAAGTAGTGATGAAATTGTGGAGCTTACAATGGTTAAATTAATTGATAGAGTAAAGAGGGAGGAACTATTTACTCTGGGTGGAGGAGAGAATAGAATATGGGAGTGGGTGTTCAGAACAAGGAACATGTCCTTAAATTTAAAGGTATTATGATTTTACTGAACGAAGTCAGACAAATTAAGATATAGATCAGCCATGATTTAACTGAGAAGTTGACAGGCTATACTGGCTGACCAGCCTTCGCCTCTTCCCCAAGTCCAACAAAGTGCCCATTGTCATTGTATCACCTGGTTGGGTGGTTGGTAGCTGTATCGATCTAACCAAATTGTAAGCCATTGATGTCAATATTATGGATTGCTTGTGCTGAGAATCTATAGCATGGCATTCAAAAATCCCAAACAGAAATCCCTAATGCTTAAATAAATTCTAACTTAATTCTGGGAAACTGAAGACACAAAAGCACTATGCTCTATTTTTATTAAATTTAGGGTGATCCTACTTTCTGTCTGCTTCCACTCTTTAGATACTTTCCATTGTGGCCATACTTAATTCTCATCCACGAATGCTGGGAGTCCCGAGTCCACTATAAATGTAGTCCTAAACTCATGCCTTTTGTCCTGTAAATATCTACCTATTTGGCTTGTCTCATTTGGTATGAGCTGGTAACCAGCCGGCTGCACAGAAATGTCAGCACACAACCAATCACTAGCTTTCATGAATAACAAAGTTGGTGCTAAGTGTGATAGTGGAGGACTGGGTGCTTTTTTGCTTCTGCTTCACACGGCTAAACATCCAGCTCGACAGTTAGTGTGCAGACGTGACACAACGTTTTCATTCTGTAAATGCTGTTTCTTTCTGACACACTGTAAGATGTACAGCGAATAAGTGCTCCAGGCGAATATGCCACACCAGTCTTACATCTGTCTGCTTTCATTTGTCTATAACTGTGCTTGCAGATATAACAAGCCTTCCAGATGTCACGACAATTGGTGTTATGTACGCTGACTTTAAAAGACAAGATCCTCTTTCTGTCAGCTTAACTGGAGTGTAAAGAAAGTCTTTCAAAGCCAAATTGTCGCAGGATGCCAGAACATATTCCAGGCTTTTCACTTCTTACTTTATAATTTTTTTTTCCAAAAATTAACTTGGTATTTTAAGAAGGAACTTCAATAGATAAGTAAAAGAGATGAGTCATCTGCTTTCCACTATTCTATTCAGATTTGCAAAATTTGTATTCAAAGTCTTTCAATCTAAGAGTCTGGCTGTAGGTTGACCTCAAAGATTAATTCAGTTTGTCACAATAATTAAGGGATAGGTGGTCCTGCCTTGTCTATTCCCAAAATTCTGAAATAAAATGATTCATAGATAATAAAGACAACAATCATCAAACATTTCCAGCTTGCTTCAAAAAGGATATCTATCTTCATTGTTAAAAAGGCTGAGGTGGAGGGAGAGACAAAAATACCACCAAACAAAGACTGTGATTGCAAAGAGTGAGATGTAGGGAAAAACGATTGGGCATCGCAGCCCCTTCGTTCTACAACACTGTTATTTACTCCTGTAGATCAGAGTTCAGATGCAAGGCAAAGAGAATTAATGATGACCCTTCCTCCCACTGGTAGCTGTGAAGGATCACAAACCAAAATGACATACTGCAGCCTCACTATAATCATGAGAAGCTGCAACTCTTTAGCTTTTAATGAACAGGATTCTGGCACTCTTATCTGGGAGCATCAAATCCAAGAGGCCAAGGGTCGTGACCTGGAGTGGGCATATCAATGTTGATTTGCTGCGATTCATACATGTACGGTAACAGATATTTCTGAGTGAGTTACGGCATACCAACACAATGAGATCAGAAGTACATTAGCAGGCTGACTTTGGGCTCAGAAATGCCTTGTAATGCAGGGCTCACCTTTTGTTTCGCATAAGGACAATTTTTAAAGTGTCCAGATATCAGGTGATTTATTTGATTCAATTGAGCCATTACTCCCACCCGACACCAACACACGCCACTACTACTCACGAGCAACAATCATCAATCTCACCCACAGTTTTCAGCCATGACTCAATGGGTAGCACCCTCACCTCTGAGTCAGAAGTTTGTGGGTTCAATTTCCACTTGATACATTTCAGCACATTATCCAGGGGGATATTCCAGTGCAGTGTTCAGGATCGGCTCAGTGCTGAGATCACCTGACACTGTTGAAGGTGATCTCTTTCAGATGAGATGTTAAACTTGTACCCAGTCTGATGTCTCTGGTGAACATAGAACATTCCAGGATGTAATTTTAACGAGAAGCAGGGAAATTCTCCGCAGATTCCTAAGCTACTACTTATTCCTCATCCAACATCACAAAAAATGGATTATCTGGCCACACCCACTTTACTGTTTGTGGGATCTTGCACTGAGCAAATTGGCTGCCGTGCCTCTTATATTACAACAATGACAGCAATTTAAAATAAATTAAGCGCTTTGGATGCACTTTGGAACATCATGGAAGCATGAAAGGCACAATATTGAGTATTCTAAATCCTTTAAACCTACAAGGGTTACAGGGAAAATGCAGGAAAGTGAACGTGAGAAACGTCAAATCAGCAACGACCCTACTGAACGGCGGAACAGTCTCGAGGGGCCGAATGGCCTATTCCTGTTCTTATTTTTTATTGTCTTATAAACAGGTTCATCTGCAGAAATACATTACAATGTAGCACAGTGAATATTTTAAATAAGTTAAATACTCATAAGTCCTTTTAGGTCAACTTCTGTAATAGCCTAACATAACATGAAGAATATGTAATCCTTGCTTAAATTATTATTAATTATTATTGACAGGATTAGCAAGTTATATTTAAATACTTGGAGGTTGTGAGGTGTAATGAATGGCACCCCATCTCTGTCTCTGACCCAGACGCTCCAGGTTCAAGTCCCATTCCAGGACCTGACAGCCAAAGGGTACCTTATTAGTCATGAGTCAACTGCATGGAAAACAGGCTGAACTGGGTTTCTCTCTATATGATACAATGCCCAAGAACCCAGCATCGCTCCATTACAGATGGCTCACATTCCAGCAAAATTCCATTAAAGCTCCAAGTTGGAATATTTTGTGTGCTGATTGGCATCTCTGCACAAGTACTTAAAATGCCAAGACATAGCAGGCTATGGACCATGTGCAGGTAAATGGGATTAGTATAGTTAGGTGTTTGTTGGTTGGCAGAGAAATGGTGGGTCTGTTTCTATGTTGTATGACTATCTATCTATCTATCTAATACATTCCAACAGTTTGAGTGCCAATCTGTAAATCCTTCTAACATGCAAAAGTGAATCACAGGCAGTAACTAGTCCTAGTCAGCCACGCAAAAGCAAAAAATTGGAGTCCCTACCATTACTATCCATAGCTCCAGGCTACAACATAGTAAACTGTGTGTTGCCACAGCAACTCAAACTCTCTGGGAATATGAGGGGGTACTCATTGGTTTCAGCTGTCTGGATTGCTAAGGTGGGCAGCAGAGGCTTTGGTCCCTTTACTGGTTAGGATGGCTTCAGACCTTCCTTTTTTTTCTTTTTAGGACTGAAAATCACAATGCCAAGAGTCAAACCTGACTTCGACAGAGAACGCAAGATGATTATTGCTATGATGGTGCATTATAATTTAGTCTTCCAAGTCAATCAACAAAATCCGTAACATTAGTGACTGAAAAAAGCTATAAAATAACCAAAAGCTAGAAGGTAACACAGTGTGGAGCTGGAGGAACACCCTTCCACCAGCTAAATGAGTTCTTCACTTTGAACTTTCCCTATGTAAAAGCCTGAAAATGGGCTCGTACTATTGGGATTTATGAAGTGCCAGTGAAGTGGGTGTTTCTTTGTCAAAGTAGGTGAGAGAGAGACAGTAAATATCAAGCTCACTGGACCAGACAGAGTGTGCATAAGCCCAAAACCACAAGAGGTTAAATACATTTCTGCAATATATGCTCACGTGTGTTAAATTTGTAACTCAAATTTTATTTTGTTTAAATGCTTTCCTTTCCTAATTTGTGTGTCCAGTAAATGGCCATTCACCTGCCAGTTACATTCAACTCTTTGCAATGATGAATTAAAGGTGCAGCAGGCTGGATATGCTGAAGATATTCTTAAACAAACAAAAAAATTGTCAATTTTGAATTTGATTAATGGCCTACCAAATGAATTGCCAGATTGCAGGGTTTAGAAACATTGTCTAAAGAGAGGTCATGATAAAATTACAAAATGAGAATTTTGTGGAAATGTTGGACCTTTAGCATGAGTTCACACCAAAGGGACAAATTAGCTTTTTGTTCTCCTCAAAAGTTACATTCCACCTAAATAGTATTGTTCTTTCAATTGCACATTCTTTAACTCACTTAGTCTCAACTCATTAG
The DNA here is from genome assembly GCF_021869965.1 of Rhincodon typus. Classification (NCBI taxonomy): domain Eukaryota; kingdom Metazoa; phylum Chordata; class Chondrichthyes; order Orectolobiformes; family Rhincodontidae; genus Rhincodon; species Rhincodon typus. The sequence continues at coordinate 23,329,989 of NC_063334.1, read as the reverse complement.
GTCCAAATATAAAATTTAGCTATGGGTATCCACAAGTCAGAGTTATGCCGGCCTTTTTTGTGGGGTGGATGTAATACTCCTTGTTGCAATCCCATTCAAGGCCCCCACTTCCCCAACTCTTTCTGTGACATCAATAACCACATTGGTCCCTGACCTGCTCTCACCCTAAACTAGAAAAGCTTATCAACTTGGCTTCTAACATTCCCAACATCCTGTCCCCTTGCATGGAGTTCAACAATTTCAAACTCTAAGCTTGTTATCCTCCTTTGATTCTATTGTTGTCATGAGGTCTGAATCTTGTCTTTCATGTTTTTGCTTTCGTGGAGTATTGCTCATTATTTTGCCATTCAAACACAGTCTGATACATGCTTTATCTCTTTGCTACAACTGGTACTACTCCCTTTGCCTTTGTTCTATGACGTCTTTGTGTCTAATCTCTCTTGCCCTCTAATCTTTCCCTGACCTTGCCTTTTCTTTTACCTAACCTCCCCCTCTTTCAGTAGCATAAAACCCATCACATTTCTACCTTCCTTCAGTTCTAAACAGTCATGTTTACTCAAACTGCTTCTCTCTCCACATGTGCCACTAGACCTGCTGAGTTTTTCCAGCATTTTCTGTTCTTATTTCAGGTTTCTAGCATCTGCAGTATTTTGCTTTTATCTCATTCAAAACTGTGTGCACATTGATTAGAAGGAAATCTGCATCCTGTCTAGCTGCAATTCCAATTCCAATAACACATACACATTCCAATTTGCAGCTCAACAGTAAAGATTGTTTTGATGCGCCCGAACACAACTTGACAGAGTTTTGCACCCAGAGCGTACGGTAGTCACATCTGAATCGGTTTCTACCAAATATATATAATAAAAATCAAGATTGGTTTGATACAAAAAAAAATCATGCCCAAATCTACAAACATCTGCCGCAGCTTTTAAAGTGCTGTTTGTTCCAAGGAAGCAACTTCCTACCATGACACACGAATTGTGGTTTTCAGCCATGGGCCCAGTGTTATACAAGTCCCTAAGATGAACGTCCCTCTTTCAAGTTTGTTTACAGAAGTGGTAAATAGTTCTAAACAAAACCATGTTCCAACATGCAGCATCGATGACTGAAAGATAAGGACCAAGACTTTGGCACCAGCACAAGCTCTGGCAGTCTGTCAACATGGATTTAGCCTCTGTGATAAGTAAATGACCGATATGCCTGGTACACTAACCATAAAACTGCAATGCCACTTTGTAACACTTCACACTCAATGCCACCTTTGCAAACCTTAGACAGGAAAAGAGGCAGATAATCTCCTGATGATCTCAGACCAAACAACATTGTGAATAACTAAATATACATACAGTATCCTAAAGTATTATGGTAAAGAACTCTGTCAAAATGGCTAAGTAGTGAGGCATCATAATTATTACCAATGCAACCTTTTAATAGCTTTCAGCAGCTCTGAACCTTGAAGGACTGTATGCTGAAAACTGCTTTATGCATAAAGATGCAAGTAATATTGAAAATCACTGGCAGCTGTCCTTCCTCACATCTGTAAACACTTTCTCCGCGGCAGCTCAGCAGACTTCTAAAAGAAAGCACAGACTGGATGAATTTGAAGTGCTGTTAGATGCTAAATGATGCTGGGTAGGAGTGCAGGGCTTCATTTATTAGCCGAACACTTAGCAGATGGGAGAGAGATGGAGTGTGAAACGGACAGTGAGCTGCCAGATCGGGAACCAAGAAATTCTGCCGGGCTGAGTCGCCCAGCTCCGCGTGACACTGAATGCTCCGACGGGACTCTGGACCCAGGAGCTGCTCAATGCTGGCCACACAACTGAGAGCAAACCAACACTAAATAAACACGTGCGGGACGAAATCAACTGTTTTCCTACAGCCGCCCAGTCCACTGGGAGCAATAACCTCAGGCAACGTGTCGTTGTCCCGCTGTCGAGGGATTCAACAGCAGTCATGGAATGCACATTCGCCTAAAGTGGATTCTTTAAAAAAAAAAATTATTCATTGAATCAGTTCTTGAAATGGAGTAATAAGTAACCAATCCAATTTGCTGATATAACTGTGGGTCTTTGCCTTCTAAGGGCATTTACCACTGCCTCATTATTACTTAAAATGGGATGGGGTGGGGGAGAAAGTAAAGGCTATTTCTATAAAACCTCTCACACACTTGTTTGTCCCTGGGCGTGCTGCAAGACTCCAGTGAATCACAGCGCAAACTCGATGAACAACAACTCATCTTCAGACGTTACAACTTTCTGGTCTTAATATGGAGTTCAACACCTTCAGATTGTGAGCCCACTCCCATTTCTTCCCTTTTAGTTTTACTTGTCGTATTCTCTGTCACCTCTCCCCTCTCCCAACTCCAGTGGGACTGACTGTCCTTTCAAGTCTGGCAGTTAGACATACCATTGTTCTGCCATTCTCACAGTCCGATCACTTAATCTGGATTATCAACACGCTTTCTCCCCCAACACTCCAGGCCCCACCACTGCATAAATGCTGCTCCCTCCACGCTTCACATCAATTCGGATGAAGAGTCACTTAGAATCGAAAGGTTAGCTTGCTCCCTCTCCATGGATGCTGCGTGACCCACTGTGATCTCCAGCATTTTTGTTTTCAGTCCTGCATCTGCAGTAATTTGCTCCTCTCACACGGCCTGAGAATACCAAACCAGCCAATGGAGTACTTACTGAAGAATGGCCTTGGCTAAAACACAAGAATTGAGGTGGACAGTTCTCCCAGGGTAAGATCCCGCAGCAATGAGATAATCTTGTCTTCATAACATCCTTCTGAGCACATACTTTAAGCAACAGTACACCGGACAGTACTCGGGAATGGAGTTATCTGCCCATTTCTCCTTTCAATCTCGAGGCGCTGTATCTTTGAGTTATCTCAACTGCTGCCTCAGTTCACAACTACGAACATAGCGGTGACTAGAGGTGGAAAATGGGTCTCTCTCCCTGTGAATATAGCTCGGACCTGCTGAGCCCACAGGTGAAAGCAGATGACCTTCCAATTCCCTGAAAATCTCCACTTCCTTGTGTCTCAAAGATAGCTATACAATAATCTCTTCACATTATTGAGGAATGTCGGTTGATGTCAGTGTTGGTGGTATGTGTGTGTGGTGGGGGGGGGGGGGGGGGGGGGGTGAAGCCAAAAGCTTCCAGGGAATAAAAGCTAAATACTGCTAACGCTGACAATAGGAAATAAAATAAAAACTGGGGAAACTCAGTGGGTCTGGAAGTATCTGTGGAAAAAGAAACAGAGTTAATGCTTCGAGTTCAGTGTGACTCGTCTTCATAAAGCGTGTCGGGGGTGGGGTGGGGAGGCGATGGGCAAGGGTGTTGGCCGTAGCTTTCCTTCAGAAATATTCTCGCTTTTATCTGCGTAAATCTGTAGAGGGATCATAATCCCTTGGGATAGGCAGAAAGGGTTGCGAAACTGGCATTCTTCACTGACTGTAAACCTTCTCCTTTGCTCGATTAAAGTACTACAGACTTTGCGTTGTTCCGTCTATCAATTAGCGGAGCTACGAAATGTTTCTTTTTCTACGGATGCCAGACACTTTTTGAGAGTGACTAGAGCTGATAATTTGTGTTCCTAACCCCCCTGGGAGGGCAGCCCAAAAAATTATGCCGCTTTGAGCTAAACTGCCTGTCTCAGACATTTTGTTTTAAAAATAAAAACAAACTTCTAAACTTTAAAACAGCTGAGCTGGAGACTCGGATATACAAGGTGACAATTGTGCATCACCTTGGCATTAGGGTCAGCGGATCAATAATCTCCATAAACCTATTCTGGATGCACAACCGATGACCAATTACACACCCCATCTCCATTTTGACTGTATACATTTTAATGAATTCCACGCCTATAGACGAGTCAATCCTATTTCATTATTAATTTAGACATTCCGAAATGGCTCCTCTAGAAATTTTGCATCTTTCCAAGATATCCAACTGTTCAAACAGGACCTGTTTACACGGGGGGCATCTTTCTATAAAATCGTTTTGCGAAAACATTCACGGTGAGACTGCAATGATGCTGGTGCGCAAGGCACTTTGTTGGTGCGCACTGAAGTGAAGTTAGAAAAAAAAGTGGCGTTCATTTGAGTATTTCTGTGAATCTCTAGCAGCGAGGTGGGTAGAACTGAGGAATACAATTTTCCTAGGAAACACATTCCCCACCCCGCCTGCTTTATATATAAATAACTTCCTTTTCAAGCTTTGAAAGCCAGAAAGTTCAACAAAATAAAAATGCCAGATCGTTAACTTTTCTTCCTAATTACTATTTTATCATCACTGTCACAAGCAGAATTCTTTTCTGTTTAGTAAATGGAAGAGTAAATAGATACCTACACAAGCTCCTCTGGATTGTTTATTAGTGATTACAAGTAGAGATGTCAATAATTAAAACAGATTGCAGGAAGTCTTTCATTAAACACACACGACTGAATTTCAGTGGTACTGAGACAACTAAAAATGGCCCCTCTTTTGCTTTTTTTTCTGTTATTCTATTCTGAGATTGCTTTCCAGTAAACTTGTTTTGACAGTCTAAAGTTATTTCCACAAGGTTCTGGAAGCACCAATCTCCTATTAAAGAGCAACTGGGAGCAGTTCAGTGTTGTTACCTTTACATCAAATTTATAAAAATTTAGGATCAGTGTTAATAAAAACACAGCCGGTTTTCCATCACCTTCTGTGTCAAACGAGACGAGCAATTCAATAATTCCGATGGTGAGCAGCAACGTGCTGCAGCCTATTGCAAACAAAGTTCTCCTGACAAAATTCAACCCAAGTACATTATTGAAAACAAAACAAATAACATCATCCTTGATGTTACCAGTGACTTGCCCAGTGAAAATGTTTAGATTCAAATTCATGCGTGTTTGAGGTGAATATGTCCACACAGATGCTTGTGTCATTGTAAATGTGCATCTTAGAGGGTTAAAATATGAGTGACAGGGTCAGCACGATTTTGTCTCAACACACTGAGTGTGTGCATGAGTGTGCACGTGTGAGTGAATGTAAGAGTGTAAGTGCTCGAGTAAGTTTCTGGGAGTTTTTGAGTGTGCGAGTCCAAATGTGTTTTGCTTCGAGTACATAACAGTGTTATACGATTCTGCTTCAAGTAGGATAAACAATACAAAAAAAGGAGCAATTGTTGAAAATTGATCACGTTGTAACGGGTGACTCGAAGAAGGTTGGTTCCACAAAGAAACCTGGTGCTCAAAGGGTTAAGGTACGGCCAAGGGAAACTAAGCGGAATAAACAGGTACCTTCTATAAATGTTGTGGAGAGTCTATTTACAGAATCCTTCTGCCAACAAGCCCAGTAAACAAGTGTTAATATTTCGAGAGAAGAGTGACCCAGTGGGAAATCGGTGTAGTTAGCAGCATGGAGCAAAGATCTGATCGCAGAGGGAATTGTGTCAGCTTGGGCGAATCGGCAGAATGCGCCTGTCAGCACTGTGAAATGGAGCTGCATCAAAGCCTTACAGGGCGTGACCTGAATACTACACATATCTCCCTCGCTGAGAGGATCAATGACAGCATTTGCTGGGCTCTCGTCAGAGCTCGTTGCTAATGAAAGCAGTGCTGAAAGGCAAGACCCAGGGCCTCCGCGCTGTGCACTGCCTAGCTGGCACTTTGTAATGAGCTGCATGTAAAGATACTGAGCCCCATGGTCCCTCCAGCTGCCTGTTCAGTGTCACTCCTGCTAAAGATCTTACACACAGAGAAAGGCAAAGTGTCAGGACGGCTGACTCTGATCATGCAGCGAAGTATGTGGTGGGAAGAGTGGGGGGAAGGGAGTTCTGGCTGGTGATGATGTGGTCAGAAACAATCACCTTGATCCAGAGCACAAGCTCTTTGATGTGCCTCAAGAGAGTTAAGTGCCCAGACTAAGGTACAACTTCTAAAAATCTGGCTTGACGTTCTTAAATCATAACCAGATGAAGTTAAGTAATACATAAAACAGTTTCTTTTTCTCCCCTCATGTGGAAACAGCATTTGAGAAAGATAACACGAAACAGGTTTGAAGATACTGGTGCTTTCATTGTCCATAGGTTCGGCCCACTTTCTTTCCCTAAATTTCAGCTCCATTTGCAACTTTGCCGACAATGAAGCAGTTCCTGCCCCACATGCAACAAGACTAGGACAACATTCAAGACTAGATTAGTGAGTGGCATCTAACATCCACAAAATGCAAGTGCCAGGTAATGACCATGTCTAACACGAAACAAATCTAACCATCTTCCATTTACATTCAATAGCATTGCTATTGCTAACTGGTCACTAAAAGTGTTGGAGGACACTACTGATCAGCAATTGAACTGCACCATATATAGGATGATCCTGCCGTTAGTAACTCTCCACCTGATTCGCCAAGACCTATTCACCATCCACAATTCGCAAACCAGGAGTGTGATCAATACTGTTGTTTGAATCAGTGCAACAACATGCAAGAAGTTCAACACAATCCAGGACAAACCAGTCCGCTTCACTGACATCTTATCCACAATCTTGAACATTCATTCCTTCTCCACTGATGCATGTTGGCAACTCACTAAAGTTCATTTAACAGCATCTCCCAAACCTTAACCCTCTATCATTTGAAAAATCAGCTGTATCAGATGCATGAGAACACAACCATCTGCAAGTTCCCCTCCAACTACACGAACACAATCCTGACTTGGAATTGTAACTGCCATTCTTTCACTATCACTGGATGGCTCTGAATAAAATCACCCCCAGAATGTATTGTTGAAATTCAGTTGATAACTATGCAGGCTTTGTGAAAGTAATTCACACTCTTTCAAGATAGTGACATGGTTATTTTGAAATTGAAAAGATATGAAACACCTTGACTGTGGACGTTTTATTACTAATCCTAACAGCTTTCTCCATATCTGCCATCACTATTTCCATCCTCAATAACTCACCTTTCATCCTACTGTTCTTGAAACCTTATTCCAATTGTAACCTGCCTTTCCTCAGATACCTTGAGCATGTTGTCATTTACCAAGTCTGTTCCCATCGTTTCTACATATGGGTCTAGCCAATCAGGTTTTTGCCCCTGCCAAATTACAGAAACAGGTCCTATCTAATTCATAAATGACATCCTATGTTATGAATGGAAACAGTGCCTCAACATCCCTTCTAACCTGTCTTCAGTCTCTGACACGGTAGATCTATCTAAAGTCCTTCAACATCTTTCATCCAGCTGGGTGGGGTGCTTTCAACTAGTTCCATCTCTACCTAATTGCAGACAGAGGATCATTATCATTAGAGACAACAAGGTGCAGAGCTGGATGAACACAGCAAGCCAAGCAGCTTCCCTTCTACTCATGCACTGTTATCTTCAATGTCTCTCAAGGGCATTTCTCCCATATCTACATGCTGCCCTTTGGGAAAATCTGAAAAAATACCTCACATATATGCCGATGACATGCTGATTTGCCTCAGTATGACCTCTCCAAACTCCTCCACTGTTGCTACATTATCAGACTGCTTTCCAACATCTAGCACTGATTGAGCAGAAATTACATCCAAATAAAATTGAAAGGGACGCCTGGTACAAACTCTGTTCTCTAGCTACCATTACCCTCCCATGGCTGTCCACTGTCTTGAGGTGGAACCAAACTATTTGTAACCTTGTTGAGTTTTTCAGCCTGACAGTTTCTGGCTGAATATCTGCATAATCACTCAGACTGCTTATTTCCATTTCCATGATTCCACATCTGTCACAGCTCACCTGCTGCTGAAAACCTACCCTGGTTACCTCTAGATGTGACAATTCCACATTCTATCACATTAATTCCAGACATGAAAGGTTTGTCTTATGAGAACAGATTGTGCAGTTTAGGCCTATATTCATAAGAATTTTGAAGAATGACAGGAGAACTAATTGAGGTACATAAAATACAAAAGGGGGTTGGCAAGGTAGACATAGAGTGGATGTTTCCCCTTGTGGGGCAATCTGGAACAAGAGGTCACAGTTTTAGACCAAGGTCTGGCAACTTTAAAACAGAGATGAGGGGGAATAACTTCTCTCAAAGGGTCATGAGTCTGTGGAATTCACTACCCCAGAGTGCAGTGGATACCGGGACGCTGAATAAATTTACAGAGGAGGCAGATTTTTTTAAAATTAGTAATGGGTTAAAAGGTTCATGGAGAGTAAGCAGGAAAGTAGAGTTGAGACCCCGATGAGGTCAGCCATGATTGTGTTAAACAGTGGTTTGAGGGGCTGAATTGCCTACTCCTGTTCTTAACCTCCATAAACTCAATGTCATTCAAAACACTGTTGCTCATGTCCTTTACATGCTCTGATCATCTATCACTCTGATGCTCACTAAACCGCATCAGTTCTTGACTGAACAATATCTTATAGCCATAGAGTCACAGAGATAGACAGCATGGAAACAGACCCTTCGGTCCAACTTATCCAACCAGCTAGCTGAAGTGAATCTAGTCCCATTTGCCAGCATTTGGCCTGTATCCCTCTAAACCCTTTGCTATTCATGTAACCATCCAGATGCCTTTTAAATGCTGTAAGTGGACCAGCCTCCACCACTGCCCCTAGCAGCTCATTCCATACACGCACCACCCTCTGCATGAATAAGTTGCCCCTTAGATCCCTTTTAAATCATTCCTCCCTCACCTTAAACCAATGCTGTCTAGCTTTGGACTCCACAACCCCAGGGAAAATACCCTGTCTATTTAACCTATCCATACCCCTCATGATTTTATAAATCTCTATGAGGTCACCTCTCAGCCTCTGAAGCAAAACTGCCTTCTTTGCAAATTTCTCTACAAAGAACAGGTGATATAGAAGGTCCAACTTATTGGAGCATTCCATGGCAACGAGGCCAGTCCCATCCTTTGAAACTCTGGGGACAGGTGGAACCTCAAGTGATGACAGTTGGTGTTGGTGTATCTAGCTTGTTGCAGCTGCGCACAATGATGGCCATCAGGATGAGGGTGGCATTGAGTACATTCTTCCCCCCCAACCCCTTATACAGAGTTTTGTGCTTGGTGTCCCTGTGGACCCAGTCCATCTTAGACCTTCAGATGAAGTGGAAGATGGCTCGGGTGACTGCAAAGACACTTTATCCTGATCTCAAAATTCTCATCTTAGTTTGCAGTCCCCTCATGGCGTAGCCCCTCTCTATCTCTGCAATCATTCCCATTCTCACAACCCTGATCTAACACTGATCTCTTGTGTACCCCTGATTTTAATTCTCCACTATTGGAGGTCATGCCCTCAGTTGCCTAGGCCCAAAGCTCTAGAATTTGTTTTCTAAAACTTTGTCCCTATCTCTTGCTTTTCTTTTCATTTGCTTCTTAAAACCTACTTCTTTGACCAAGCTGTCGTTACCTAACCTAATGTCTCCTCATGTGGCCTTGTCAAATTTTGATTTATAATGTCTTACGAAGCGCCTATGTCATTTTATTATATTGAAGGTGCCATATTAATACCAGTTGCTGTTATTGCAAAGAAAAATAAAGATATTAATGCACAACATTTGATTGAGGAGTTGCACTTTGAAGTCTGATTTATTATTGTGATATTACAGCATGAACGGTTATTTATGAATAATTTAGCAGAGTACTGATTTTGGTAGGCAGAGTGCATCTGCATGAAAATTTCTTGTGACGTCAAATTGTGGCTCTAATCCCCTCCCCAGACACTGAAAGAAATCTTTCAAGTATCAAGAGTACAAAGCAGGAGGCCAAGGAAGAATAGAAAAAAATGCAGAAAGGAGAGAAAACAACTGTTAAGGAGCAAAATTGGTACTTAAATGGTTTTGTACAGCAGACCGAACATTTGATAGCTAATGGGTAATCTCTTGTCACACTATTGAATATAATATGAGCTGTCACTTATACCGTACACACATTTTTCTATCCTTGTTTCACACCTTCAAGATTTTAGTAATGGTTCAAAACTGTGAAGGAAAAATACAACCATTTTTCAGGAGGGAATTACAGGGTGTCCAAAAACACAGCAAATGAAGGACAGGTGAGCAACAATGATGCCAAAAGAGGGGGCAAGAAATAGTTAAACCAAACATTCTGAACAGCAACATTAAAAGAAGTAGGAAAACGTATATTTTGAAGAAAGATCTGTGGCTCTCAGTTCATTACTTATCAAACTTGAAGAGAAATAATAAAAACAACTTACAGATGCTACAAAAAAACTGTTGTGTAGAATTGCAGAACACATTGGCTTTAGAGGAAAGGGATTAACTATTTGAGAGTTCCAGTCACATCCCAGAATGATCATTAATCAGCAATTAGAAGACATTGTCAAATACAAAATCTCCTCAAAATAAATATTTTGTTTCAATTCAACTTTAACAATATTGTTTATTGCAAATATAAAGCATGTTTCTGTTGATCCGAGAGCATTTAATTCAAATTGTAGGTAATAGCTTAAACAAACAATCTGTATTAATTACAGACTGTGTACAGAGAACAGACATCAAGAATGGAGCAAGGAACTTCACAAGGAGAGAAGCACTTCAAGGACACACTAATATGCTGAAACAATCAGCTCACAAAGCAATATTGATTCTCATTTAGTCACTGTGTGATGACACCATTGATCAGCCAATCCACATCCAAAACTTCTTTCGTCTAAAATTATTTGTTATGTCAGATGTTAAGAGTTGCATGTTATGAACATTTCATTGGAGGTTTGATAGCAACATAGAGAATAGGAGCGAGAATAAGCCATTCAGCCCATTGTGCCTGTTCTGCCATTCAATATAACTCAACACTATAGAACCACCCTGTCTGTAATCCTCAATAGGCTTAGAAATCTATTTCTTTCTTCAATATATTCAGTTATTTGGCCTCCACTGCCTTACGTACAGGTTCACCATCATGAATGAACACATTTCTCCTCATCTCAGTCCCAAATGGTCTACCTTACATTCAGTCTGTTTAGCCCTGTCAGAGTGTGCTACATTCTACATATGCCTCTTGTTCTTCTAAATACCAGCGAACACAGGCCCAGTTGATTCAATCTCTTCTCATACAACAAAGCTGCTACCCCAGCAATGAGTCTGGTGAACCTTTGTTCTATTCCATCTACACCACGTATATCCTTTCTTAGATAAGGAGACCAAATCTGCACATAATACTCCAAGTGTGCTCTCACCAAACCCTGCACAGCCTCAGCAAGTCATCCTTGCTGCTGTACTTAAATCCTCTTGCAATGAAGGTCAAAATACCATGTGCCTTTCAAACTGCTTGCTGAAGCTGCATGCTTGCTTTTAATGCCTGACATACAAGGACACCCAGGTCCCTTTGCAGATCAACATTTCCCAATCTATCACCATTTAAATAATACTCTGCCATTCTACTTTTCCTGACAACATGGATAACTTTACATTTATCCACATTGTATCACATCAGCCATGTATTTGTCCAGTCACTCAATTTTTTGAGGAAGATGAAGTCTTGCCTCTGCACCACATGGTCATGCAAGAACTCCAGGACTATGCCTGCAAAGTGGGGTGCTGATTTTCCCTGTGTACCAAGGCCAGGGCAAACATCACAAACTGTGCAGAGCAGCTCCAGGTGAACAGTACTTATCTAGGTGCACAATAGCCTTTTAAATATGCCATCAACACCATGGATGCCGGTCAATTCTGGGCTCTCAGGTGAGTGATGAGTTGCTCAGGGAACACAGCATGGCTTCTTGGCCTTGTGGCAAGAATCAATCCAACAAACTTGCTGAGACACGCACTTAGCCAAAAACATGAGATTCAGCCAAGTATGTTTCCAAATGAGAATTTCCCTGTCAAATGTTTTTGGACAATGAAGAGGAAGCTGTACTGAGAAAGGTAGACATTTCAGGCTGTGTGAGAGTTGCGTTGTGCCCATCTGCTGGAGACCACATACCCATGGTTTCAGCTCATACTAATCAGGCAACAAGGACAAGTTTTTGTGAAACCATCCTAAAGATGCAAAATCACAATCAATGATGGTCAAACATTTGCATTACTGTACTTTCTACATTCCAAAGCCAATGGCAATGAAGGCAATTTGTCTCTCAGCAGGAATAACTGCCTCAAAGGAGTATTGGCTATTCTCTAAACATCAGGAAAGCATTCAAAAATTCCCAGGGTACACAACTGGATAGATACACCATTAGATATAATCACTTGGAAAATCAGACTCTGGCTCTGAAAGAAAATGGTCCAAAAATCACCTAATCATGTAAGTCAGTAAACCCACATTTCGGCATCCAGTTACAAAGAGAGTCATGTGACATGCCAGCTAACACTTTGTACGTATTGTTTATTCAGCAGGACGAACAATTGAGATACTGAAGAAGGAAGTAGGGCTCTCTCTTTCCATATAACTTGCAGTTTTTGAGCATTGCTGCTTTTTGCAGCTGTTCAAGTGCCATAGATATAGATTTTTAAAAAAAATAACAACTCAGTTGCAACTGTCTTCAAAAAGAACAGATAATCATAGTTTAAAGATGTCGACATTCTCGACACCAATTCAGGAGGATCACTAAGCTCAGCCTGAAGCCAAACATGTCACCCATCTTCAATGGCTATATACCTTTTTACTTCACTGGACATACTTTATCTCCAGTCTCTAATCTATTGGCATATGTATGAACTCTGAAGGTGTGCACAAAATATTTTAGCCTTTTCTTAATTTCTCAGACCAGGTACTGGTACAATCAATACAATCTCCTTTGTTTTCAGAAAAACAAAAGGAGTTTTCTCTTTGTGTCTTTCTTTGTCACAGCACATAAACAGTCAAGCAATTTCAAATGGCAAGCATTTCTGTTTCTTAAAGCAAAAAGAAACCTATCACAGTCAGGTGGGGAATGGGTAATGAAAGCAGCCATCGTACCCCTTCCTTACATGGTCAGAAGCAAAATTTGGGGACTCTTTATGATCAGATCCACAGATAAATGAGAAGTTGGAGCAAGAGATCAAATTGATCACTAGAAGTATTTTACAAGTTCCATATGGGTTTAATTTTGTTTTCAGTGCTGGAGATCTTGAGATGACCACATTTGAGGTCAGTGTCTTCCTAGAACACAGCAAATAACTTGGGCCAATTTAAAAACTCCATCAGTTGAAGAGTTAAGAAGTGTAGCTAGGCATTTAGAGACAGGTATCCATCCAAAAGCTAGCAAACACAAAATCCTAAAAATAAATTGTCAATTTAACTTGAGGCAGTGGTGTTATGGTAATGTTGCTAGGCTAGTTTCATACAATCACAGAATCCCTATGGTACAGAAGCAGGCCATTCAGCCCATTGAGTCGATGCTGAGGAGCATCCCACCCAGACCCACCCCATCCCTGAGCCCCTGCATTTCCCATGGCTAATCTATCTAGCCTGCACATCCCTGGACACTATGGGCAATTCAGCATGGCCATTCCACCCAACCTGCACATTTTTGGACTGAGAGAGGAAAATGGAGCACCCGATGGAAACCCACACAAACACAGGGAGAATATGCCAACTCCACACAGACAACTGCCCGAGGGTGGAATCGAACCCGGGTTCCCCTGGTGCTGTGACGCAGCAGTGTTAACCACTGAGCCGCCATGCTGCCCCACGGTGATCTGGGGGCCCAAGCGCAAAAACTTTAAAATGCTCTGGGCTCGCCAAAGCAGAAAATGAAATATGAATTCAATGAAAATCTGGAATTTTAAAACATAGCCAAAAATCTATCTAATTAACTAATTTTTTAAGGGAGGAAATCTGCTGACCTTAATTGGTCTGGTCTACATGTGACTCCAGACCCACAGCAATGTGGTTGACTCTTAACTGCCCCCTGAAATGGCACGAACAAGCCATTTAGGTCAAGGGGGTAATTAGGGATATGCAATAAAGTCCAACAGCCAAAAATGCCCTCATCCCATGTGTAAGTAAGAAAAAAACCAGAAGAGTAACATGAAAATTGAAAAGGACAAGAGACCATTATTTACAAAAATACAACTGGACCAGGAGACACTGGAGCTGGAATTCCAAGCAAATGAAAAAAAAGAATGCTTAGAAAGGAATGACAGGACAAAAGGGAACAAAATGAAAAACAAAACAGAGACAGACTGGAAAGGAAGGAGGAGAGAGTATGTCAAGGGGAGAAAGAACAAGCTTTCAAGAGGAAAAAGCACAAAATAGCATCAAGGCAGCCCAAACCGATTCGGCAAAAGTGACTGTATCCAGTGAGGACATTATGTGTGAGATAACCGTGTCTAACACAAAAATGAGCACCTCACAATCGATGAAAGTTCAACAAGGGGAATATGGAAGGATGTTTTGTCTCATTTGAAAAGTTTGTTTAAAAAACAGTGGAGGTTTGGACCCTATCCACTAAAAAGCAGATTCACAGGAAAAGTCCTTGATGCCTAAACCTAATTGTTTTACGAGAGGTTGTGATTCTATGGGACGACCACGCTAAGTATAGACAAGCTAGGAGTGGAGGCATATCACCAAGAATTCCAAACTTTCCAAAAATAATCCAAGCAAACCTACATCAAGTTCAAAGGGATTAAGCAACTTGGTTTTGACCAATGGATGTGAATAATAGATCCCACCCCAAAGATATTATTCTCCTCAAGAAGACTCACTCTTCCTTTCTGATGTGAAAGGCAAAGGCAGGCAGCAATCCTGGCTTGAGCTTTTAAGAGTGGAGCCATTCCACCCCACTTCACCTAGTCTGACTGATATACTCACACAGTGCATTAATGTAGTAAACGATCCCAGAAAATTTACAACAGCAATCAAGCAAGTTTTGGTTTGGGGCCATAGACAGATATGAAAACAGGTGGCCAAATACATAGTAAGGAGTCTTCAAAAGGCTGAAGAAGGGGTGGTAGTCAAAATGTTTTGGGAAGTGGGGATTTGGGGGGGATATTTAGAATTAGAGAGGTCTACAGCACAGAAAAAGCCCTTTTGGCCCATCAAATCTGTGCCAGTCAAAAAATAGCTACTGAATAATTCTAATCCCATTTTCTAGCACTTGGCCCGTAACCTTGTATGCCTTGGCATTATAAGTGTATATCTAAATACTCCTTAAATGTTTATGAACGCTTCTGACTCTAGCACCCTAACAGGTAGTGAGTTCAGATTCCCACCGTGCTTTGGATGAAAAATAAACTTTCCTCACATCTCCTGTAGACCTCCTGCCTCTTATTTTAAATCTATGCTCCCTTGTCATTGATGCCACCACCACAGGGAGTAGGATTGCACAGCTTAAGTTTTGAGCAGCTGAAAGGGCAGGCGCTTACTGTGGTGCAAAGTTAAGCAGAAATATTTATATGTGCCATAAACTGGCTGTGTGATTTATAAAAAGCTGAAAAAAACTTATTTCCAAACAAACAATCTGAAGGAAAACAGCATGTCAATTCAGTTTTTACAGTTTATGCATGTGGGAGCTTTGGAAATTTGTTTCATAAATCTCGATCAGGTCTAAATTGATCGCATGATCAACATCATTTGAAAACATTAAAGCAGTAACACAGAGTTAAGGGCAGTACGGAGGGCCGGATGGAACTGAGGTGAAGGCAGGACCGGACAGGCAAAGGCTGAAGAGGGGAAAAGAGAAACTGAAGGTGACCCTCAATAATTCCACTGAAGGTATAAAATATCCAAAGCCCTTAAATAGAAAACAGCAATAACGTGCCCAACAGGGAAAGGAAGTGAGCAAGGTTAGGGTTGGGGAGTGCAGAGGATGCTAGCGTGAGAGGCGCAGAGTGTGAGCAAGGGGCAGTGAGCATCAGCAAGAGAGAGGGGGGCAGAGAGTGTGAATGATAGAGAGTGGGGGGCTGGAGTGTGAGGGAGGGAGAGAGGGGGGATTACAGAATGTGAGCGAGGGACAGGGAGGCTACAGAGTGTGAGCAAGGAAGGGGGGGGCTGCAGAGTGTGAGCAAGAGGGGGGCTACAGAGTGTCAGTGAGGGAGAGAGGGGGTCTAGAGAATGTGAGCGATGGACAGAGGGGGTCTAGAGAGTGTGAGTGAGGGAGACGGGGGTCTAGAGAATGTGAGTGATGGACAGAGGGGGTCTAGAGAATGTGAGCGATGGAGAGAGGGGGTCTAGAGAATGTGAGCGATGGAGAGAGGGGGTCTAAAGAGTGTGAGTGAGGCAGAGAGGAGGTCTAAAGAGTGTGAGCGAGGGGGGGAGGCTACAGAGGGAGGGAGAGGGGGGTGTAGAGAGTATGAGTGAGGGAGAGAGGGGAGTTAGAGACGGTGAGTGAAGGAGAGAGGTGCGGGGAGAGAGGTGCGGGTAGTGAGTGTGAGTGAGGGATGGGGGGGGGGGAGAGGGGGGGAGGGGGGGGGGGGGGGTGAAGAGGGTGTGAGGGAGGGACGGGGGGGGGCTAGAGAGTGTGAGCGAGGGAGAGAGGTGCGAGAAGAGAGTGCGGGTGAGCAAGAGGGGGCACAGAGAGTGAGCAAGCGATCGAAGGGACAGAAAGTATGAGCAAGTGACAATGGGCAGAGTATAAGTGAGCGAAAGGCACAAAGTGAATGAGAGAGCAGGAGCACAGAGTGTGAGCAGGTGGGAGGACACAGAGTGAGCGAGAGAGGGGAGGCAGAGAGTGTGAGCCAGTGAGGTGCACAAAGTGAGCGAAAGAGAAGGGACAGACAGTGTAAGCAAGGGAGCAGACAACACAAACTCATTTACTTGTGCCATTTAACTGTCCAGTGGTGTGTGTCTGTGTAGTCATCAAGAGGTCCATCGGCTGAGCTCCAATATAAAGACTCTGATTGCTAGCAAAACTACAAGTACGTGATACTGGAGGGTTACTAACAGCCATGGCAGTCCCTTTGGAGTGAGGAGGGGAGCCTGAGGGATAGGAACTGGAAAGCGGTGGAGGGGCAAGAGGATTGAGGAGTGCAGAGGAAAGAGAGGGGGGAGGAGAGGAAGATGAGAAGACAGACAAAAAGCTGAGACCGGGAGAGAAAATTGAAATGATAGGAGGTGGTTGTGACATACTTGACATTAAAACATTTGGACATCATCAGAAACTGGGGGAGTAAAGTGAATGAGTAAAACATTCAGCTGGTATATTTCACAAGAAAATTCAACAGTCCTTTTGGAAATGATATAGAAAAATGTGGTTTCATGTTAGTTGAAAGTTGGTGTGTTTTAACTGAAGTCGTAGATACTGACTGCAGTTATGATTTGACTTATGTGCCAAGTAGATAATCTACTCCAGCTCTACTGCCCAGGAACGCAGTTCCACCACACAAATTACTGCTGTCCTCCCTCACCTCTGCGATTATTTTTCTTGCAACTGTCAACTGTATTTTCTAGCCTTGCCCTCTGTTGGTCTCGCCATACAGCAGCATATCATTCCTGATGGAGAGGCCAGACAGCCTCCCTTATCCCCTGAGGAACAGCATCTGGTTTCCCCGTTGTCTCCAAGCTTTGATCATCAACCTAGCGTCTGGGGAACTGGACACAAACACCAGATTTTACACCAGCAAGAAAAACTCCAAACTAAATTCATCCAAATCACTCGCGTCCACTCCACATCCAGTTTACAAAATACTTGCCAATTCCAAGTGAGAGGTGATTGCAAAGTCTACGAGCCCAACCCTGACACTGCTCAGCAATTTGTGAAGGGAGTAGCGGGGTGGGGGAGGGGGGGTGGGGGGCGGGAGCAGGGAGATAAGCATCAATCAAGGCATCTCACAGGACACGGCTGGCCAGTAGCAAACCACTCCAACTGAAGAGAGATCGCAAATGTAGAGTGCGGGAGAGTCGCAAGAGGGGGATTGGTCAGAGAGAGAGAGGAATAGAGGAGGAAGCAGGGAACAGGGAGAGGCAAAGATAGGTGAGGGGAGGAGGGAGACAAGAGCAAATGCTGCTGAGTTTCAGGGTGAGGAAGATCAGAGAAACACGCAGAGTTGCACAGAGGTGGCAAGTGCAGAGTCAAATGGGGTGGCAGGCTGGTAACTCCCGCTGTATTTTTCTCCCTCTTGAAGACAGTTGTAAGCAACCAGGGACAGGTGCAGTACAGGAACACCAGTCCACCCCACCCCCACCCAAGATACCACGGAAGTCATATTTGCTGAGTTAGATCAAAATTACCCATCCTGAGTGTAAATTTCTACAATCACTGAAACTAACTAGAGTGACTGAGATAGGATTCAGGTCTTTGCCAGAGTCCATCTTCCACAAGATCATTTTGAGAATTCAGCAGGAGTATGTACACTCTGGGATGCTGTGTGAAGATGCTGGGTTAAAAGTTTGTTTCAGCCATTTGTGGGTGCAGGTATCTTGATGTGTCATTAACCTTTGCTTCACAATTCAGACTGAAAGAACAACACTTGAAGTCTCAGGTTTAACTGCAGCCCTCACATCATTTAATCTGCCAAGCCTGGTTCACTTCCCAACATCGGTACACCTTACGGCATCCTATCCAAGTATCCTATAGTACCAAATGTGCATGTCCACACACAATCAGCATGGCACATGTCTGATCACGATGATATGGTCTGCTCACCCTGTTAAACATTGGTTGGTTAGTTGTACATTGGATGGAGGTTTCAGCTAACAACCGACCAAAGTCTTTGTGGAAATTTCTGAGGTACTGAAAGAGACTATCAACGGTGTAGCAGGCCACAGGGAGAGTTCTCAGGTTTTTTGATGCAGTGAGATTCCATTCATGCAATCAAAGGGCGGAGGGAGATCATGTTTTCACTGGGACGCAGGAGGTTCTCCAGACATGCCCTGTGAAGCAAATAGACAGGAGCTGGCCAAGGAGATGATCAATTCCAGGAGATTGTCCTCAAGGGCTTGACTGCAGCACAATAAATGGTTCAATGGCCTTAAATTAGTAGTCAACATAAGGGAATGCATCTTCATAGGTTGTAGGGTGCCCATCACATGACCAACCTCTCATACTATCCAATATACATCACCCTTCTCACTCTCCCAGCAGGAATCCCAAGTAACAAGACATTATGCTGAACATCCAGATGGTCCGACTCTGTCTCACATACGTACCAATGCTGCCAACCTCACAGCCACTTGCAATTTCCGCAAAAATGTAGTTACTTGGCTATGGGAAGCACATCAACCAAAAGCCGTGCACCACTTACTGATATCCCTGCTCCCTCTTGCAGAATCAGTGTCCAATAACAAGAGGAATGCCTACATCTCCTGATCCCTTGCACATGTGGCTGACTGTGACTGAGATAGTTTTATCTAAACATTCAGCATGACAGAACGCTCCTGATTCATGCATTCTCTCAAATCTCACTTCACCCTCATCCTGCTATCTGGTATGAGTTACAAAGTGCTAATGGCGTGCCCGTTACCCTGTTGCTTCCCCACCGCCAAAAGCTCCTTCCTTTACTCCAAACCTCCACATTCTCAGTTTCTGCTTTCAAGTACATCAGCACTGTCATGTGTCCAAGCACAGCATGCTCAATTGGAAGGTCAAGGGCTGCACTAGACATCAGAAAAAGCACAGTTTCTTGATCTGACACTTGTAGCCACCAGCATAGGCACTGGCAGTGCCTATATTTTACTGTATTGGAAAGGCAGTTTCAGCACATGGTGATAAGTGTGCTGCAGCCAGACCAGAAGGAAATGATGTTGGGGATATGGCAGGTCCTTGCAGCACAAGACTGGAAACACGTTTTTCTGCAAGTGAGTCCGATGAGGACTTTTATGGGCAGTATAAGGATAATTGATGATGAGGATACATGCAGAGATGCTTGGGCCATTGTCTATCCTTCATCCTGTCATCATCAAGGAGCCTGATAGAGTCCAACTCCAACACAGCATAGAGATGTGTGTTAGGCATGGACCCACGCTTCCCAGTTTGGAAGCCAACTCAACGACAACACTCTGATACATCATTTGCTGGCCAACAATCGAGTTCCCTGTTAACTGATAAAGTTATGACAAGTCACAGTATCTGCCACAATCCCTTGGTACATACTCACTGTGCAATATCCATGGAGTACTTCATTGTCTATTGAAGGAGCTGTCTTTCAGCTGAAACATTGAACTGAATCCTTTTAATTTTCTGGTGGGGGGCAAGAGATCTGACAACATTGTTTCAAAGAAGAGCTGGGTAGTTCACTCTCATGTTCTGGCCAATATTTATCCCTCAAATCAATGTCACAAAAACAGATTATTTATCATTATCACATTTCTGTTTGTGGGAGCTTGCTGTGTGCAAATTGGCCTTTGCTACATTGCAACAGTGACTACACTTCAAAAATATCTGAATGGCTGCGCAGCACTTCAGGACTATTGACACTGTGAAAAGCATGACATAAACACAAGTTTTCATTATCTCCTACAAATTTCCAACTAACAGTTAAGATGTTTGGGTGCATCACATGCAGATGTCAGATATTTCAATAAATAGCTGAATTCTACAGCCCTGTGAGTTCTCACACAGATCCCTCAGGGGAGCAGCCACTACAGCTGAGCTTGGAAGTCATGCCAGTCAGGAAAAGCACATCCCTTCGAGCAAAGCAAGCAGGATGTTCTACAAGGACAGAAGATTAGTGAAAATGTCACTCAGACCTAGGTTCCACATGTTGGCTGCCATGGCCTCAGTCCTCCCAGCATCCCCCCTCGATAAGATTTCCATCTGCTAGCCAGACTAGAGCTAGCGAAGAAACATTAGCGTCTGTTCTCCATTTCTTCCAGCTTTTGTTCCCTGTTAAGCCATAGCTAGAAACATATGAGGGTCTGAAAGGGCTTTTTCCTGGCACAAAATCAGGTTCTCTCATGTTTTTCACACTTTGAAACTGATTAACTTATGTTTTTTTGTAAAGGAAAAATACCACAATTGTCTCCAAGCGACTGAAATGCCTCATTCTTTTATTACATCTGTGACACGTCTTGCTACAGAGCTGGACAACACCACCTTTCAACAGACTCTAAACTCATAAATTTAGAAGCAATAATACAAAGCAAAATTTACAAAACAATTACAACATTAAGATGCCTTATGTGGTCAGGAATAAAATAATTGCTTCTCACTGGTAACTGCAAGTACTGTTGTAGTCTGGTTTAGTAATTAAAGGCAACTACAATGATAGGGAAGAGAATGTTTCATTTAACCATTTAATACCCCAAAATGCCAAAAGAAAACACAGCTATTAAAAATAGCAATTGTTAAAATACTTGTGTCTAGAAACATGATTAAATTTATGCTTGTGTTGCATCAATATGGATCACAACATTCATATATAATGTGGAAAAGATAAACAAATAATATGATTTTCAGAGAATGACAGTATGCAAGACCTGAATCAATGTAAAGTCAGTTTAGCATACCAGATCTTGGTACAGCAGAATCACGAGGAAAATGCTGAAATGGTTAATTAAATAAGAACTAGAAGCTGGAGGGGGCCACTTGGCCCTTCAAGTCCAATCTGTCTTTTAATAACATCAAAGTTAATCTTCACCATCAGCTTCATCTTCAACACTATCCCCAAATTCTTCAATTCCCATAGAGTTCAGTTCTGAAGATAGTTAGACTATCCACAGCTCCTGGCGTTGTAGAATTCCAAAGACTCACAACCCATTGAGTGAAGCCATATTTTCTCATCTGAGTAGCTGATGGCTATCCTGATCAATGAACTTAGTTTGTCTGTTTTTATGTTATTTTGACCCAATTTACTTTTTCATTTGCTTCTGATGGTCTCCTCATGACGACATCTCCCACAAACAAATAGCACAGCTGACCAATCTGCTCTCAGACTGCTGCTCAGGAAAGGCATTTTGAAGCAGTGCCCAGGCATGGGTGTCAGGTCCTCTGATGTCTCCTGTTCCACCACACCCACAGTGTGCAGCTTCTGATAGTGCCTGCCCACTCCATACAGTGGCAGATATGTGTCTCAAAAATCAAATGGTCCAACATAGCACAGTTCTGGGCTGCACCATTCTCCAACTCCTCTACAGCTAATTTTGTTGAGCATTATATGTATTTTTTTTTAAAAATAACCTTTCAACTCTCAGTACTCATTTTAAATCATTATTTGTGATATCTTGTTTGGCATTCTTTGTGCAGCTATAAAAGTAGGCACTCTTTGGTTCAGTGTGGATTCAATAGAAATAAAATACGGCTGTCAAATGAGATTGACAATATTTCTTCTGAGCTGATTTAAACATAGTTTTAAGTTTATTAAGGCATAATGAACTGTACAATTATGAGCTTTGCATTTCTAATGTAATAGTTTGCCTGTACAGTTTGCAGTCGCAGGAATTTCATTTGTTTCATCAGAACTGCAGGAAAACAATAGAACTATATGTTTGGTGCATGCTAACATAGGCACAATGAGTCAAATGGCCTCCTTTGCGCTTTGAAAAGCAAGTTACCCACATTAAGTTATAATAAACCTATCCGTTTTGTTTAAACAATGGCCATGTTTAAGTTCGTTCGTCCTGGTCTGGACTGGGAGCAAATTACCCAATACAGACAGAGATCATTCAATCCATCTGGTCCATACCAGTGGTTAGACTCCACATGAGCCTGCTCCACACCACTGCCCCCTCCCCCTTCTCATTTCCCCTTTCAAGCAATCACCATATCCTTCCATTTCTTTTCTCACTCATATTTATACAGTTTCCCAGTAAATGCAGCTATACTATTTACCTCAATCATTCCCTGCAACGAGTGAGGTTCCACATTCTCAGGGTAAAATATATTTCTTCTCAATTCTCAATTGGATTCAATCAATGAATACATATTGATGACCCATAAGACATGATCCGTGGAGTAAATGAGGTGGCATCTGGATAGATTTTTAAAGTGGACAGTTTTACCATGATTGCAGTATCAGTGAAATGACATGGTCAACATTTACAATTCAGTTAAAGAAAAGGATAAGTTATTCAAGGCCCAAAATGCATCTTTTAACAAAAAGGGAAGCCTTTTGTCTCTGCAACTAACATATTATTTGATAAAGGAGGGATTTCAATATCCAGGCCAATAAAACAAGGAATATGGCTCATTTAAAGGTGCAATGATGACATGTTTTGTTCCGGACCTGATTGATGGATGAATCTCAAGAGCAATATTGTAATTCAAGACAATGAATCGGGAAACTACTGTTCATCACGTAATTATTTTATTGTTATTGGTCTTGCTGGGTTGCCTAAAACCATGCAATTGGCACTGTTTCTAAAGTCTAATACTGACATCAAGCAAAACAAGTTCTAAACAGATGGCTTAAGTGTCGGGATTGCTTTTATACCAGTTTCAACATGCACATAAAAAATGTTCTGTACGTATAAAGTGCCAAAGCTTGAAGGCGAAGTTTCATCCTTAATTGCATGACATCTAAAAGCAACTTTAATCACATCTAAAGCAGCATGGTGAATGTTGCTGAAATAGTTTCTGAGGAAAGAGAATTGAAATAGGTTCAGGGTTCACACTGAACTGCTTGAGCACCCAAGCAAGGATCTGAAATTTGGCACCATCCCATTGTGCTAATGACAGTTGAGTAGTTGGAATGTAAGCTACTCTCACTGTATGCCAAGCCACGTACAAGCTACATTAGCTGCATTAGTAGCAGGACAGTGGAGTTCTGATACAAAGCAATTACAGTTCATAAAGGCCAGGAAGTTCAAAAAGATCCAGCTGGCAGGGTGAGTCGGTTACTGTGGGACTGTGAAGCTGGGCATCAAGAACAGACTAGAGAATGACAATTGATGAGTCGAGCCACTGGGGAGCTTGGAGATGAGTTATTAATGGTGACAGGTACACTACCTGGGAGACAGGTTGAGAGAAATAAAAGATTATTTCTAAGCGAATAGTTAACAGCTGCACCTACTGCTAAGCATTACATGCATGCCACTAACTCTAGAATTCAAACCAAGGATTATTCAAGCAATAACAACTGCCTGTCACCAAACTGTGATGTTCGACTACCAATTAGTGCAGCATAAAGTGAGGAAGGGAGTGAGAGAGGGATGGAGTGTAGGGAAGGGTGTGTGTGTGTGTGCACACAAATCCAATCTCACCAAGCCAGGCAGTGTCATTGCTGGGCTCTGCAGGAAAAGTAAAGATTCTCTCACTGACACTCTCTCAAAATCTTTCCCTCTCTTTCTCTCTCACAAACATTACCACCCCCATTCTAAAAACGATGAGAACTAAGGAGAGACCTAAATTTCCGTAGCACCTTTCATAATTTCAAGAAGGCCCAAAGTGCCTTACAGCCAAAGAAGATACTTCAGAAATGCATGAAAATCAAAACGGTTTGAAGGGAGTCCCTTTGTGGGAAATGGTTCAATCTAGTAGAATGGAAGTGGTACCATTTGTGTGAGAGAAAGAGAGGGAAAGATTGTGAGAGAGAGTGAGTGAAAGAATCGGAGTGTGACTAGGATAGAGGGAGGGAATAAAAATATGAGAGAGTGAGAGAGAGTGTGGCAGAAATAGTGAGCAAGTGTGTAAAAGAGAAAACATCAGTGAGTTCAAGAAAGAGAGTGTAAATGTGAGAGAGAGCGAGTGAGAGAGCAGGACAGTGAGCATGAGAGAGTGCATGTGGGTGACAGAGAGAGTGTGAGATTAAGGGCGTGTGAGAGAGAGAGACAGACAGAGTGGGTGTGAGGGTGACAGTGAGAGTGTGAGACAGAGTGTGTGAGACAGAGTATGAGTGGAAGAGAGAGTGTAAGGAAGAAAGTGTGTGAATGACAGACACAGACAGTGACAGTGAGAGTGAGGGACAGAGACAAAGAGACAGCAAGAGAATGAAAGAGAGAGACCTGGAGTGAGAGATGAGGAGTGAGAATGAGAGGTGAGAGAGAGTGAATGTGTGTGTGAGAGAGAGAGTGAGTGAGATGGATGTGAGAGGGTGAAAGCAAGAGAATAAGACAGTGAATGCATCAGAGTGAGTGAGGGAGAAATATAAAGCGGCAGTGAGAGAATGGGAGGGAGAGAAAGAATGACAAACAAAGAGTGAGAGTGAGAGATATAGTGAGAGAGAGAGAGTGTGCATATTAAGGTGAGAGCGAGTGTGAAAGAGAGATTGAGAGAGTGAGAGAAAATGAGGGAGTGTGAGAGACAGTGTGACAGAGAGACTGAGAGTGAGAGAGTGTGAGAGAGAGAGGATGAGAGAGAGAGTGTGTGTGTGTGTGAGAGAGAGTGTGTGAGAGAGAGTGAGAGTGTGAGAGAGAGAGTGAGAGTGTGTGAGTGTGTGAGAGTGTGTGAGAGAGAGTGCGTGAGAGAGAGTGAGACAGTGTGTGAGAGAGAGTGTGAGAAAGATTGTGTGAGAAAGATTGTGTGAGAGAGTGTGAGAGGAAGGGTGAGAAAGAGGGTGAGAGAGAGAGTGTGTGAGAGAAAATGTGATAGAGTATATGAGAAAGAGTGTGAGACAGTATGAGAAAGAGAGGGTGTGTGAGATAGTATGAGAGAGTGAGTGTGAGAGAGAGAGTGTAAGACAGAGTATGAGAGAGAGTGAGACAGAGAGTGAGAGAGCGAGACAGTGAGGGAGACAGTGAGGGAGAGAGAGAGTGAGAGAGAGAGAGAGAGTGAGGGAGAGAGACAGTGAGGGAGAGAGACAGTGAGGGAGAGAGACAGTGAGGGAGACAGTGAGGGAGAGAGAGAGGGAGAGGGTAAATGAGTGAATGTGTGAGACAGTGATAGAGTTAGGGTGAGCTCAAACAAGAAAGGATGTGAGCAAGTATGTCAGACAGCATGTGTGAGAGAGGTAGAGTGTATGTGAGAGTGACAGAGGAAGATGGAGCTTGAGTGAAATTGAATGAGAAAGAACGAGTGTGTGAGAAAGACAGTGTGATAAGTACTGTGACAAAAAGAGAGAGATTGAGAAAGTATGAGAGAGTGAGAGACTGTGTGAGAGAGGGAGTGAGTGCAAGTATGTATGAGTGTGTATCTGAGTGTAAGAGACAGTGTCAACGTGTGCAGTATGTGCAGGTGAGCTGTGAGTAAGTGACTCTGTATGTGTGTTTCTTGTTAGCACGTCTGTACATAACTGTGTGCTTGTTTGTCAGTGCATCTGTCTGTTCTTCATGCTGACCTTGGGCAAATTCTCCAGCACTGGGGAAGTGTCCTAATATGGTTCTCCACTATTTTTCCAGCCCACCCAAAATCCAAGAACACCTCCACTGGGACAGGAAACTCAGCACTGTCCTGGTATGTGCACATGCTTGTGTGCATGTGTGTATGGGATACCCAAGTGCATTGTGCATGTGCAATGTTTGTCTACCTAATGTGCTTTTTTGGAGAGTGTAAGTAGTGCTGTGTCACTGCATGCATGCGTGCCACATTATGTGTGCAGGTTGTGTGTGGTTTTGCTAGAATACCTTCAGTATAGAACATACATGAAATATTCCAGTAATGGCTGTAAATCAGGAGGTGAAAGGGACAGGGGAGCTTGGTGATATTACAATCATGATGGAAGTGGTACTGAACAAATCAATTGAGCTGCAGGCTGACAAACCTGACAGACTTCATCCCAGGGTCTTAAAATGAGACGGTTAATGAGGCGGTAGATGCATTGGTGTTAATTTTCCAAAAACACTAGTAGCTGGAAGGGTTCCATCAGACTGGAAAGTAGCAAATAAAACTCAGCTATTCAGGAAGGGAGGCTGAAAACAGATATGCATAGGTCTGTTAGCATGATATCTACTGTGCGCAAGGTGTATTTTTTATTATATAGTGGGCACCGTTCAGTGATGCTATTATACCACCCTAGAGCAGGTGCAATTTCAACATGGCACTCTTGGTTCAGAGATAGGGATATTACCATTGCACTACAAAAGCCCAAGTGGGCAAAAGTTTTTTCTTGATTTTCATTCCTGCTCATCCCAATGAATCTTTTGTCATTGCTGTTTGGATGCATTGTGTGATACCATTCAATATGCAGGCAATTTCCAAAGCAACCTATTCAGAAATGTTAAGAAACGTCTGGAGTAGGTAATTCCTGAATGTGGGCCTCCTAGCTCAGAGTTAGGAACTCTATCACTATACCTGAAAAGCTTGAGTGGTCAAAGTGTGAGAATTAATCATAAAGAGGTTACAGCTGTGCATTTGGATAAACACAAGGTAATCAGAAAGAGTCAGCATAGTTTCGTAAAGGGGAAACCATGTTTAATCTATTTGTTGGCATTCTTTGATGACATAATATGCTCTGTGAGTTAAGCGGAGTCTACAGATGTACTGTACTTAGATTTCCAGAAGGTATTTGACAAGGTGACATGCAATAGGCTATTACACAAATAGGAGCTTATGGTGTGGGTGTTACGTGCTAGCATGATAGAAGATTGGCTGGTTGCCAGAAAACAGATATTATGCATAAATAGGTAGTATACTGATTGGCAGGACGTGCGACAGTTTCAGCTTTTTTTAAAAGCTTAGGTCAATTAGTTTTGAGGGGAGTGAAAGCATAGCAGCTAAACTTGTAACTGAAGGTCTCTTGCCCTGCACTGGTAGTGTCCCAACTGTTGAGTCAGAAAGCCTGAGTTCAAGTTCCATCTGCTCCAGAGGTATGTCGTATTATGTCTGAATAGGCTGATCAAAAATGTCTATTTTCATAAGAATTGGTCCTGTGAATGGCCATTTAAGTTTCTAAATCTACATACTAACAGGCATCTCCTTTTCAGCCTGTGGGTGATCAATGAGTTGGCAATCCATTCCACCAGCTCACCACTTAGGCAGTGAGGATAAAAAGCTCAAGCTGATAATATATTTTTAAAAAGAGAAAAAAAATTACAGATGACACAAAGATAAGTTTGTAGGTTGTGAAGAGGACCTTGGGATGATTCAAACAGATGTAGATAGATTCGACGAGTAGGTAAAAACTGGCAAATGGAGTAAATTGTGGGAAAATACAAAGCTGTTCACTTTGAAGAATTAATAAAAACAGAACATAATTTAAATGGAGAATAACTACAATTGCAAGGTGCAGAGGGTTCTAGGTAATCTAGTGTTTGAGTCACAAAAAGTTTGTCTGCAGATATAGTCAGTGATTAAGGCGGCTTATGGAATATTATCCTTTATCTTGAAAGGAATTGTATACAAAAGTAAGGATGTTATGTTCCAGTTATACAGGACATTGCTGAGACCACATCTCGAATACTGCCTGCAATTTTAATCTCCTTATTTAAGGAATGATGTTAATGTGTTAGAGGCATCTCAGGGTTGGTTTGCCAGACTGACAACTGGAATGAGTTGGCTATTTTATGAGAAGGTTGGGCAAGCTCAGCCTGTTTCCACTGGAATTTAGAACAGCAAGAGGTGATGGAACTGAAGCTTAGGAAATCTAAATGGTCTTGTCAAGGTGAACATGGAAAGAATGTTTCCTCTTACGGATTTAAAAACTAGAGGTAGTCCTTTGTTGGGCAGTGGTGATGAGAATCTTTTCTTTCAGCGGGTTGAGAGACTTTGGAACACTCTGGCATCGGACTCCATGTCATTGAATATTTTTAAACAGTGGAGTTAGATAGATCCTTGTTAGACATGGGAATCAAAGATTGTCGGAGCTAGATGGAAACATGGAATCCAGAAATCAAGCAGGTCAGCCAAGATCTTGTTGAAGGGTGGAGGAGATATGAGCTGTCAAATGGTCTACTCCTGCTCCTAATTTGCATGTTCACATATGCAGAGTATGCACATAGTGTGCGTACATATATATGCATGTGACACTAAAATCAAATTCTAGTTCTATAATCTAACACCTCTAAAACCCAAGAGACTGATGAAAGAGAGATCTATTTTGGGCCAACGTTTTTGGTAGATAAAAAATATTCGTACATTTTGAAAGTGTAATCAATGCAGCATACACTACAATAGGGAAACTTTCCAACTTAAAATTGGCACTTGATTTAAATAGCTGAACTCTAACGGAAGTAAACTTATAATGCTCATCCATTTTCCCCTATGCTTATGATTAACTTCAGATTTCAGTTTCTAGATCTTCAGAAATGAATGAACAAATAAGCGTACCGAAAGCTAGTTTGGGTTAACAGACATCCACAATTCAAAATCTTCAACAAAACATCAGGCACTGGTTATTTTTCCCTTCATTCTCCATGACACATGTTGGTGGCAGGTTACCAGAAACAGCATGCATTGGTTCTGGTGTAAAGTATGGGTTCATACACTTGTCACTGTCAATAGTTAGTGCAGTGTTACTAATTCCAGCAGATTATTTGAGGTCAACTTTACAAGCATCATATTTAAAACTTGCTTCTGAAGAGGCTCTTGCATCTGTTCATCCAGATGTATCAGAAAAAAAAACTAGCAGATCTATAGTGTCCTGCATCACCTCAGGACATCCCAAAGCACTTCACAGCCAATGAAGTAACTTTTGAAGATGTTCACTACATTACTGTATTAATGTAGGAAACACAACAACAAATTTTCTCACAATTAGTTCCCACAAATATTGATGTGATCAGGAGCAAATAATCTGTTTTTAGGTTTTGGTTAATGGATCACCATTATCCCCATAAAGCCTGAGAGAGCTACCCTGCCCTTCTTCCAACAGTACTATGGAAACTTTTAAGCCCAACTAAGATGGGAGACACAGTCCAAAAGATGACATCTTTGACAATGCAGCACTTGCGCAGTACTACACTGGAATATCACGCCAGTTTTCTTGTGCTCAAGTATCTGCAAGTCAATCCTGAAGCCACATCTTTCTGATTTGGAAGGCATGACTGCTACTCATTGTCTGACGGAGCAGTAGGCCTTCCTTCCAGGAACCTTGGATCATTGGGAAGAGGAAGCTGTTTCCGTTTAATGGTAGAGCAGTAACCAGACTCTTTGTAAACTAAATCAGACAAACCGTTTCCAGTGGCAGGAACCAGGGGAACAACGATTTGAAATAATTGGCAAAAGAACCAACAGGGAGCTAAGGAATTTTTTTCTTTTAAAAGAACTGCAAGTTGCTGTGATCTGAAACAAAGCTGCTCGAAAGGGTGGTGGAAATAGATTCAAAAAGGAATTGGAAAAGTAATTAAAAAATGAGAAAATCTGTTAGGGCTATGGGAAAAAGAAGGGATTGTGGAGCTAATTGAACAGCTCAATCAAAAGCACAGGCATGATAGGCTGAATGGCCCCATACCATTTTCTTCTATGATTTCCTGTGTTCACCTAAAGGTTGGAACTCTTGATGGAGGTTTATACTTAGTAGCAGGAAGCTGCATAGGAATATAATTACAGCCATGGATTTGTATTGTAAAAACTTTCTGGGAATAGTTTATTTTTACTGAATCATATTGATTCCTGGAATAATAGACCTAAATGGAAAATACAGCTCTAATTGACTAAAATACATATCAAATATTTTGAAATGAAAAAGGAATTGACTGGGTAATGAATTGCATTTGTCCATTGTATGATATGAGCATCATCTTAATCACAGATTTTAAACAGTTATATCCTGCGGCATGTTATGTTTTAGTTAAACAGATTACAGCACAGAAAATCTCTTTATTAATGACATTCCCTAAACAGGCTGTTAAACTCTAATCTTCTTGTATTTTACAGTGCTGTGGTATGCTTCATTGGATCTAGGCAGTACGTCAGAGAACAGATCAAAAATATACAATATATTCATGTTGGAGTGGATGCAAGCTTATGGAGAATAATTGATTGCTGGGAGTGATTAGAGATCAATAAATGGATCAAGGGGCTCGGAAACCAGAGGTCTGATTTCTTTTAAATACTTTCAACTTTCTAGGGACTTCATGCTAGTTTCTTTGTCAGTTGTTGTCTTGACAGAGACTTCTGTTGTTACAGTAGACTTTCATATCCTTTGATCCAAAATAACCTTTACTGATTTGTGTGAGGAGGAATTACTTACATCAGGGTTGTTTTCCCTGGAGTACAAAAGGTTAATGGGTGATCTGACTGAGGTGGTTTAGTATTTTGAAATTAACTGATTGGATTGATGAAGAGAAACTTTCCCACTCGAGGGAGGAATATGTGGAAACAGGACTTAAGGTTAAAATCAGAGTCATATTGATCAGGAGAGAAAATAGACGAACAGGCTTCCAACTAGATCCCACAAAAATCTGTAGCTGTCAGCTTAATAACTATACATCTGAAATTTGTAGCGTATACAAGAACTTAAAAGAGATATAGAAGCAAGATATGCAGATGGAGTTCGGAGGCAAAATGAACCATAAGCTCATCAAGTAGCAGTACATGTTTGAGGAATGAATAGCCCCCAATTTCACCACTGCAGAATTGTGATGAGATAGTTTGTTTGCAAAGGCTGAGATGAGTGCAATTTGGAGGGAGAGAATAAGGCCAGTTTAGAGAGAAAGAGAGACAAAAATGAAAATGCAAACAGTGAGCATGAGCAAATAAATGAGAGAGAGAAACTGTTTGGAAGAGGACAGCATCTGTTAACAATGAGGGGCATGGGGTTCAAAATGGGGTAAATTTTCATTGTTACCTTGGGGGATTATATTCTGGGTGAGTGGATTTCCTGGCGGTTCTAGAAACCCTCTGATATTTTCTCCCTTGAAACAATCTCTGAATTTTATTGTGTGATTTGTATTTTTTGCTAACTGAGGAAAGACCTGTTTTTGAGTGACTGGTTTACAAAGATGCATCATAGCACTTTTTCCTGCTGAATATAATAGCTATCCTACTGAAGGGAAGATCTGTTTTTCTCCTACCCACTTGCACCCTGACTGCCCATCAAAACCGGGTACCACGGAGACATCTCTTGGAATATTTACTGCTGCCAGGAAACATCCCACTTTGCAAAATTTAGTCAGTCCATCTAGCTTGTTCTTAATTGGGGAAATCAATGCATCTTCATGTGTTTATCAAATTAACTGGTAAATAATTTCTGAAGACTAAATTATGCCTTTCATTTATAATTAACATACTTGGGATGAAAATCCTAACAACTGCCTCCTGCATGTCTCAATTAATGGCTTCAGCTTCTTTGCTGCAAATAAGAATGGACAAAAAAGGAAGTTGTCATTGTTTTTAAAAAGACTAGCAAAACCTCAAACTGAATCTCATCAACCTTCAGCAGGTACAACTGATTGCAAGAGACCAAGAGAATCTCACGAACAGAAGACAAACACACACCACTTCTCTCTCCATCAGCACATGGCATTTTATCCCAAACACACAGCTTTCATTCTCCAATCCTAACAGCTAGGACTCAATCAATGAAATGTGGAGCTGGAGGAGTACAGCAGGTCAGGCAACATCAGAGGGGCAGGAAAGTCAACGTTTCGAGTCTGGACCCTTCATAGGACTCAGTATTGAGTTCTAGTTCTACAGTCTCCGACAGCTCTCTACTTGCCCAGCGCATGACAATTTGCTGTTCAGGCCAACTGCAGAACATTCAATTATGGGAATGGAGCTGCTAGACTACTACATTCAGACCCATGTTGTCCATGTTGTCACCTTAACTTTTCAGCTGGAAATTGAACAAAAGCTAGGGTTAGAGTTGGTGAGATACAGGGCACCAGCTGAAATTATCCATGCCCTATCCAGCAGCCGCAGAGATCATTTTCAATGCTCATATACTGTCCTAGGGCAAACCAGGAACAACCAATCTCATTCCCCAGTCTATATGAGATTTCATTGCTCATCCATTGTAGCAGGCACGTGGGTGAATTTTGCACAAAATGTGCAAACAATGCCACTATAATAGTGAGATAGTCTAGATATTCTACGGGTTTTTCAAATGCTTAATAATACTCTTTGAGCAACTTTTGAAACAAAGTTCATAACATTGTGCCCACCTTAAATGATGACAGAGTCTGAGACACAAATAAAAAGGGGAGAAAATCAAATTCAGCGAAAATAAATGAACGATCATACGCCACTGCACTAAAGCTATTATTTCTAAGTAAAATAAAAAAAATGGACTGAAATTTACAGTCATGTTGACAAAACTTTTTCCCAAAAAGCTAATATCCAAGAGGCATGCTGACCGTCCAGCCATCCTAGGCAAGTTTGAACAATCTTAACTTTAAAAGTGGGGGCAAGGGATCAAATCTGGGAAGATATAGTAAATCAAAGAGTAAAGACAAGGCAAAAGAGAAAGATACTGAAGTGTGATTGGAAGGGATAGACAGTATAATGCTAAGAGTAAACCAACACAGACCAGAAGTTACAAAGAGAATAAACAGATAAAATCAAAGACTGTGTCTGAATGCCTATAGCATTTGAAACAAAACAAATGAACTGAGAGTGCAAACAGAAATAAATAAGTATTATTCAGTAATCATTACACAAAAATAGCTCAGGGATGACATTGATTGAGGTCAGAATCTTGAAGGGTCCTGGACATTGAGGAAGGACAGGAAGTTAGGAAAAGGTAAAGGTGTGGCTTTGTTAGTTAACAACGAGATGGCACAATAGAGAGGGATGGCCTAAGTTCAGGAAACCAGGATAAGAAAATGGTCTGGGAAGGATGAGAAATGATAATGGTAATAAATTTCCTGCTGGAGTGGTGTACAGGCCTCCCAACAGTTGCTACATGATAAGGTGGGGCATAAACTAAGAAATAACAACCGATTGTCAGACAGGCACAGCACTAATCATAGAAGATTTGAATCTAAATATGGACTGATAAAGTTAAATGGCCAAAGGAATTTAGATGAGGAGTTCACAGAATGTTTGTTGTGATATGTTCTTAGATGTTGTGTTACCAAAAGTGGTAAGAATGCACATTTAGAGTTACAATCAGATCAGCATTGATCTTACTCAATGTTCATGCGTCCACCCTGAGGTCTAGGAGGAACAGTCATTGTGTGGGAAATAAAAATGCAATTTGAGGGTGCGTTTAGATAGACTGTAGAGAGAGCATTGCATGACCAGAGTTGGAGCTTTGCTGCTGACAAGGATTAGCAGGTGTGGAATGTGCATTTTTTTGCTCCTCAGATATTGCTTATCTTGAGGCAAAGGATCACAACAATTAAATGTAAAAGGGGGTGCAATGTTTTGAAAGTTTGAGTTAATTAAAGGAACCTTCACCAGGGAAAAGTGATCTCTTAACCTGCTGGAAATTGAAGATGATGTAAAAACATGGGCTATCATGAAATGTGACCAAAAACAATTATCATCACAGTCCTTTAATGACTGGAAAGGAGAAGTTTAACTGGTCAGCTCTCTCTACAGTAAGAGCATACTTTGGAGCAGATGCAGAATCAAAATGATCTACAATGATACTGACTTACATAAATGCTATTCCCTCAGTAGGAGCTAAGCTTGCTGAGTCTTCAATTCTGGAGTTTACTGCAGCACCCAGATCATTGCAATAATGCCTGGTCATTTGTTTCTCATTAAACTTATTATGATCTGAGCTAATGGCAATACTGGACAAGTCAGATTCCAGAGTGAAACCTGGCTTGATGTTTTATTTTTGCAACTTGGTCAGTCATTGAACATGTTCACATAATGCTACTGATGTATTTTTATTAAAAGTATTTTCTTGTTATGTAATAGGCTAATGGCAATTGTGAAAAATCTGATATTAAAACATTAAAAAAAAATCAAACCCTTCCCCAGTAATATCCTGGTAGCCATCAACCCCAGTGAAGTGTCATCCCTATCCTCACTCTTTAGTTTCTTAATCAAATGACAAGGCATTTACACACAGCAAACTCAAACCAAGAGAAACATTTGTCTTTTCTAGATTTTTATCCGGGACTAACAGTGATTTTTCTTTTGTGAACTCATTTTATAGGATAATAACTGAGAACAGTTTGCAGACAGTGATCTCAAAACAAGTTCTGATAGAGTCAGTGGAAACATCATTTGCATTTAACTGAGGAAGTAAAAAGTGGCATCGGCAGCAGCATCAATGAGAGTGGTCTCTCCAAGGAATGGTGAACAAAGATGGCGGCGCAGGCCCAGGGGAACGGCGAGGCCAAGTAAATGTTGGAGAAGGAAGGGTCCCGCGACAGCGGCAGCAATGCCGGGATGAAGCGGACTCTGCTTCACCCGAGCTCGAGGACTCCCGACAAGCGAGGCACAGGTCCCAGGCTAAATCCCCCGGTTCAAACTCGCAGGCTGAGCCAGGCGTCCAGGTCCGCGGCTAGGCCCAGGCGCCTGTTGGCGGAGATGGTGATGAGTTTGGTTCCAGTGCAGGACCCTGCGGCACCGGCAGCGGCTGCGTTGGCGAGGTCGGCCCAACGCGAGCTCATGGCGGCATTGGTTGAGGTGAGATGGTGCTGGACAATGGTGTCATTTTGTTCCAGCAGCGATGGCATGGTCAAGCGCAGTGGCAGCAGCGTCATCGGTTTAGCAGCAGGGACCCGAGACATCGGGATGGAGGAGCCCAGATCCAGGCCCATGGATGAGCTAGAAGAGGAAGCTGTTCCAAATATTACTAAAGTTTTTGAGATAAGACTATAAAATGAACGTCATTGTTTTGTTTTCCTGGCTCTATATTCTGTGTTTTGGTTTATTTTTTGTGCTTAAAGGTGGTGCTGGAGAGTGGTGACACTAAACAACACTTTTCACTATATTTGTAATAAATACTTGACAATAAATAAATCAAATCAAATTTTTCTCTCAGATTTCCTTCACATACACTAGATGTGATTCTCTTGATTACCGTCACCCCCCAAGATACACAGATGATGACTAACTCACTGACTTTCCTACCTGAACTTTAAGAAAAGAATTAAGGGAAGCTACAACAGCTTAAACCTCCTTTCTAGCTCCGATGGCCTGAAGGCTGCCAAAACTGAACTGCCCTTCTGCTGAGGTAAAACTGTTCTTCTGAGATAAAACCTGATTGCAGCCCTTGGTCTGTCTTTCAGTACGTCATAAAAGTTCAACTTTATAAACACTTCATCAATTACCAAACCGGATAGCTTACTACTCATTTTCCTTAAGTCACAGGCTTTCTTGGAAACAACGCTTGAACTCACTATTTAAAAAATTACACTGACCTTTTTGAAAAACAAAGTTCCCTTTGCAGAACCAAAGCCAAATCCCATTTACCTCTACCTTTGAATCCAAATTCCTGATCATGATAATCCTGATAATAATACACTTTAAATTTTCATCACATGGAATTTAATTTAAAAAGACATATTGTCTATTCATTGCCATTAATATCCATATCAAAAGTGGAAATTAGAATTTACCTTCCCACGCCTTCATGGAGGATAATTCTGCAACATCAGTCTTCTCTTTCTCTTGCCACTGAGCCGCAGACAACACTAATTTTGGAAACATGTTACTTTGTACAAATCTAACGTTCCTTACATTGGTATCAACTTTGCTTTCCTTCCTCACCCATAGGAACCGCATGGTCAATAATTATAGATAAATAGCTCAAGAATCAAAATCTCATGATTTAGGAAAGCGATTGAGATTCATATCTCTGTGCTGTAGGAAAATACCAAAGATTATCCACATCCTACAGGGAATGATATAATTGGAGTGAGAAGGTAACATAACAAATGATTAACACTGCACTGAGTTGAGTTAGACAGAAAATAATGGGTCATAATATGAGCGAGGCATGAATAAATAGCAAACACCCAAAGTGCAATAACATGAATAGTAAACATTCAAAGGTTATACCAATGAATAATAAATGGATGCTGTCCTTGTATTAGGGTTGATCACTCCCACTGCTTGATACTAACTAAAATGGATTTAGCAATTCCACCGTACACTTCACTACCAGACTGCTTAATATCTGAACTTTCTCCCTCTGTTATTTAAGCAGATAATTTTACCCATTTATTTTAAATGTTTCTGCAAAGGGAGAAATTGGAAAAACTTTAGATGAGTGCAGACAACATAAAGATCAGTGGCTCCTATAATAAAATGTAGGATGTTGGTTAATAGATAAGTATCATGCTGACCCTGAGAATCCTTTTATTTGTAACAGGTACAATACAAATATGACTTACACTGAATTATTTTGAATACCATGGAAAAGATGCAGAGAGTTTTGTGCAATTATAAAATGAGAATCTGTTTTACGTCACCAATGACTCAAAACATGGTGGAAGACACAGGGAAGGTGCAAAAAATGATTCACAATGATAACACGTTACACCCATCAGGAAAGATCAAACAGGTGAGGGCTATTTTTGTTTGAAAAGAGAAGACTGAGATGTGACTTGATAGAGATCCTTGAAATTACGAAATGGTTCGATAGAGTAAAGCACAGAAAATGTTTCCACTTGGTGGGTGGGGAAGGAACCAAACTGTGCACCATAAATATAAGATGGTCACTAATAAATCAAACAGGAAATTTAGGATAAGGCTCTTTATCTTAAGAATGACAATAGAGAATACACTACTACAGGGAGTGGTTGACAAGAGAACA
This sequence comes from Rhincodon typus, assembly GCF_021869965.1. Classification (NCBI taxonomy): domain Eukaryota; kingdom Metazoa; phylum Chordata; class Chondrichthyes; order Orectolobiformes; family Rhincodontidae; genus Rhincodon; species Rhincodon typus. Next base: position 23,292,726 of record NC_063334.1, on the reverse strand, counting down.
TAGGTACATTTAAAGGGAACCTGGATAAATACAAAACAAATACAAAGCACACTGAATGGTTTTAAGCGCCATGGGTAGGATGGAGAGCATTTTGTACAATTATGAAATGAAAAGCTATCAAAATTGAATATTAAGCAGATAGGTGTTCTGTCAAATGGTCTACTTCTGTGTTGTAAATTCTATTTGAATAAGAAGTTGGTAGAGAATGACAATAACGTACCAGAAAGATGGCAAGTCCATATTCTGGAAGGATGAAAATAAGTGGATATTCTTCATCTAAACAATTTTAATTAATTCCCAAGAAGAAAACATAATCTTCCCCTCGAGGCATCTAATGCTTTTCCTTAAAAGGTTGCAGCAACAAAATCCTCTATTGACTTAAATAACCAGGTATCCATGCTCAAGATAGCAACTGAACTGCAGTGTGTCATGGACCAGACTAAACACCCTTCAAATATATCAAGGAGATAGCCTGACCCTAACTTCTTCTTTTTTAAAGGCAAGTCTGAGGTGCTGTGTTCCAGATATAATTTTTTGCTTACGCTATTCGGCTTTAAGCAAAGCACACTTTATTCTTAACTTTATAGTTAAAATATAAGCAAAGGAAAAAAGAATTGGTCTAAGTTTAACAGAATAATAGATTATTTAACTACTAAACAGCAACTGTTCCAATATAGTTACATCCATTAAACACACCCTTGACAAAGGCAAATTCAGTAAAATAGATTGTCTCACAAGCAACATTTTGCTAGTCCAGGAGGAAAGAACATCAAGAGTAAATTCTGGCAGAGAGAGAGAACGCAAGCAAGCATTTTTCTATAGCAGAGAGAGATGTACAGAAGCTTCAAAATCCCAATAACTACTGAAAACTAAACTAAAACCCTGATCTGTAGGAGCCTGACCTCACCATTCATGCTGTTTCTACTGTTCCAACTTTAAAAACAAACTCCAAGGAGCAGATAAGCTGTTTACTTTATTGGCTTGGAACAGATCACTTATCACCTCTGTTTCAACCTCTCTTCATAACAATAAGCTGGACAAAATACAAGCCCGCATGTGCTCCTCCAACCCGCACCTCCTCCTGCACCCCTCCAACTCGCACCACCTCCTACGCCCCTCCAACCTACATCCCTTCCTGCAAAATCTAATTCCTTAAGTTATTGGAGACTTATTTTTAATGTCAGGAATAAAATATTTCAATTTGCTTACTACTCGGAGTTTGTATTTGATCCACTATATTACTCAATCAGCCTGAAACAATATTATGAAAGAGTTTTTTTTGAGGTAGTTAAGTTTTGGACTGTCTCTTTAATTCAAAGTAAAATGGATGAATGAAGAAGAGCATATGATCTGCTTTGAACTCTGCCTGACAACAATTCTGAGTAGTTACGTTACCATGGGGACAGGAGGCCCAGGTTTTGAGATTTATGAAGGAGTAAGGTGCAAAATGTTCTGAAACCACTAGCAAACTGGGCTGATTGTTGACCGACTCTCAATCTTCAAGTCTTTGCACAAAGAATGAGAGAGACATTTGACAGAGGTAAAATATTGCATTTGGTCTGGTCAGCAGTGAGAAGGCCACAAGTCCTCCATGAGATATTGGGCAGAATGTTCTCTGTCACATACCCTGTGACATTATACAGAATTCAGAAATCTGCGCTAGCAATTCCAGGTGGAGAAGTCACCAAAGTGGGCCTTAATGCTGCTATTTCAGGAATTGTAGGGAAGCATTTTTCAATGGTTACAAATCAGCAAAGCTGGGAGATGTGAACCTATTAAAAGTGGGAGCAACAAAGAATTGTTTTGTATAAAGATTGTAGCAGAAATTCAAATATCTTGATAAATATTATTGGTCTCTACTGGCTATGTAAAACAGTGTAAAACTATTGCTCATCAAATCTCTGATATCGCAACATATCAATGCAAAACTAGTGATGGTTTCTCACAACAGAAATGTGCAACATTGGTGTAAAGCCAAAACGTATATGTAGCCTAGAATGCAACTTGGGTGGGAAATCCTAAACTGCCTCAAATGTGAAACTACCTTAGAGTTGTATTTTCACTGCTTTAATCTAGTATAAAATCAAACCACCTTTCATGCTTCAATCAAAACAAGAATATGAAGCAAAATGTGTTATAGTATAAAATTAATTCTTAAAATGCATATTACACAGTCGTATGGGCCTTATAAGATCATGTGATCCTAATGGAAAGAAAATGAGAAACAGTTCAGTTGACTTCCGTGATGGTCCATGATGAAAGTTTAAATGTAAATCTACCACAACGATTGTCACAAACAGGGAAAGATTTCTGAAGCATGCTCCGAAAATGATAACTGGCATGTGCAGACAACCATTCTCTGTGATTCCAAGCATTTTATATTTGTTCCACCATCTTGGAAATTCCAATTTGTCCCACATGTTTCTATACAGGCAATTTTTGCCTGTAACCACGAAATTCCGAACAGTTTTGTGACTTTAGGAATGCTGCAGAGATGTGCAGCAACTCACTTCACCCTCACAAATACACTACCACGCATATTTTGGATTAGGACTGGTTTCCATTTAAGTGATGTGATTCAGCAGGTCAATTCACATTATTGCCTCAACTCAGTTACAAAATAAACACAAAAACAGAAAGCAGGAACACTATGTTGAAGAAAAAAAAAATTCATACAGAGTGTTGGTTATTGAAGAAATACAGAAACAGACAGGACTGTAAACTGCTTGGAACGGATTGCTTTTCCCCAACAGTGCAAACCTTAATAGGCGAATCAGTTCCAGATAATATGTTCATGTTGATAAGTTTTATTATTTACCAGTGAGACTTGCACACAACCAAAGCTGAAACCCATTTGATCAGCCAAATGTAAGTTTACACTGAACTTCCTAAAAGTAAAAGCCATTGTTAAATCAATATCTAATTTTCCTGAAAATATTCCAAAACGACATTAGTTGTCATGCAAATTATACGGAGATTTTCAGACAAGATCTGTTGAGGACAATAGGTGAATGAGCCTCTAGACATAGAGAAATCTGCCATGAATTTAGAAATTATGGACTCTAAAATCAGTCTGAAAGTAATTACTGAGGTGCCTCTGCCCATCCCCCTGTTGTCTACCCAGCCAAAAGATTGCTGGGTCCTTTCATTAGCCTGGCAGTGCCTAACTGCTGCAGGTCTCAAGCGCACACAATTGTTTGAGCTGAGAAGTTCAATGGAAACAGTCCAGTTGGGGAGTGAATCAAAAGGTTCTCAAAAGAGAATGCTGATTCCCCTCATGAGCAACCTTCCTTCGCCACCCCTCAATCCCCAACCCCCGCTGAAGTGACTGTACGAGAAAAGATTCAATGGAAAAGAATTTCAACTTTGAGCCTTCTTTCGACCACAGGTGATCCCAATATGATCCCCTCAGTTGGTTAAGATGCACAGGCACTCCTATATCAAAAACATAGCAGATCCCATTAAAGACCGAGAATGTGGGCACCATCAGCCTAATAAATCTTCTCTGATGTCACTCTCTGATTATATTAATTCTTTTGCAAGTGACTGACAAAGTTTGTTCTTGGTTACGAGTCAGGCAGTTGCGTGTCCTAGTCCAGCTAGCAGTAAGTCTGAGGCACAGCACCAAGTGATATGAAGGAGCATATAAACCAGCCCATTGACTACCATCAATATGGTGAACTGGTTTTATGTCCTTTTTAATTGTTTTACTTCGAACAAAATACAGAGGCTGTGGCTTAACCTTCAAGGCAACTATCCCTAGTTGTTGGCTGCTACAATATGAGCTGTGCACAGTAATGTGCAGATTCAAGTCTACAATACTGCTGCAGAAATCAGGCTGGTATCCAGGTACTGCAACATGGATAACCACCCTCACCAGGTGTTCAGGGTTCTCAGAGTGACCCTCTTTTTCACACTTCATGCTAGTTCCTACCTGAAGGATGTATCCACGGACATAGTCTCGGAGAGTCCAGCCCAGGCCGTGCAGGATCTGAAGCACCTCCTCCTGTTTCAATACACTGAAGAGACGGTCAAGAAGGATTTTGAGGCGCACTGGGACTGCCTGTGTCCCGTACAACATCAGGCTGCTGATGTCAAACACCACATTGGACTGAACAATCTCCACCTGCGTTGGATGGTACAGGTGTTGGGTGCTGAGCTTGTCCAACGCTGGAGGAAAGAAACAACAAATTACATTTATTTTAAACAAGAGTCATTATGCAGCACAGAGGGAGACCATTCAGCTCTTGCCTGTGCTGCCTCTTCAAAAAGTGCAAACTAGTAGCTTCACGTGGATGATATAGCCGTGGAACAGTCAGGAAGCAGTTTGTCACACAAAAGGAGAATGGAAATTAAGTACTTTACATAAAAACAGCTGTTGGGGCGGAAGCAAAAATGAAATGTCAAATGAAAGTTTGATAGATTTTCATTTTGAGAGGGAATTACAAGATTAATTAATTATTTACAGGTTACAAAATCAAGGCAGCTAGGTTGAGGTAAATTCATGGATCAGCCATAATCTAACTGAATGGTGGAATAGGTCCAAGGGATGAATGGCTTCCTCCTGTTCTTATGATTCTCAGCTTCATAAATAAATGAACAATAACTTTTTTTTCCATCACATTGAGTCAATTACTTCACATGTCCCTTTCTCCAAGGTAAAATGAAGGTCGATTTTGAGCATAAGAAATGATAAAAGCCAACCTGTGTGAATCAATCTCATTATACATTTACAAAATACATCAACCCAACCCCTCCTTATTTTTTGCGTTGCTACTATCAATCCCCATCCCAGCACCTAGCTTGCTGTCTCACAACTACCAATGGCTCTACAGCCACCCATCCATTCAGGACAGTCTGGACAGACAGTACTTGCAATACCTCCAGCTAACCCTCCAGCTGTTTCTTTGTCACTTCACAGCTCTAGTACCACTCTTTCCTTCTTCTTTTCTTCTTTGATAAAGCATGCATGTGCGAGAGACCAAAATAAGGGCCACAAGCACTGTTGTGACAATGGATCACAGCCCCAACATACTTATAGCCATTTTTTACTTCTAAGATCAATAACATGCTGTTCTTAAAAAGGAGGATAGCTGCAGAAAAATTGCGGATTTAAATTCAGTAACTGGAAAATTTCTGAAGAAGGGTCCCGACCCGAAACATCAGCCTTACTGCTCCTCCGATGCTGCCTGGCCTGCTGTGTTCCTCCAGCTGCACACTGTGTTATCTCTGACTCCAGCATCGGTAGTTCTTCCTATCTCTCACTGGAAAAGTCCTTGTGAAGCCAATGAATTTCAGACATGTATATTATCCAGGAAACTTCAGACAGGGCGAGACTTAACAACAAGAGATAATGAGGGGCTGACTATCTCTCCACTCTTGGCAGAAAGTCACCTCATGCTATCCATTTTATCCTCCAGGAATACAGAAGGGAACAGGGAATATAAAGCCAGTTTCAACTCTACTGGAGCAGAGTTGTGGGACTGAACACTTTCACGAGTAGCAACCTGGATTGGAGCATTACTGTGCTGTCAAAGTCACAGTTGAAAACCTGTCCATTAGATACGCCTGTGTTGCAGAAAAAGAAAAATACTCTTTCATTCCGAGTACTGCAAAACCAGTTTTTTAACAAAGATCAGAAATAGATCTTCATCAGCCAATGAAACTAAGAATCTCAAATAAGTGACTGTTGACTCCCAAAGTCAATGTTACTGGCAACCTCATTGTAAATGCTGCAACATTTCACTATCCACTCCTCACAAATAATTCAGAGACTGATCTGCGTGCCTGTATTTTTGAATTTATCATCTTTTAGGACTCGCAGCATTTCTAATTTGTGTGTATGTGCGCTATATTAATAATACTTCTCATATTTAGTATTTAATAAATTCTCTGTATTCATTAATTCAAGAAATCCTGTTTAAATTGGCTCATTTTAAAAAGTAAGTTCATCTGCTTCTGGCAATAGTTTTCATAAGTGAAGGGATCCATTTCAAATTCTTCAAGATATATGTGACAATAAAGTTGCTGATCAAATAACCTTTTGCAAACAACCAAATGGGTAAGTGAATAGGGAAGGGGAGCCATTTCATCACTTCTCAGCTGGGAGCTTAACACTTTGGGACATCCATCAAGAACCATGGTGAATTAGAGAAGCTCACCAGAGGTCTTGTCAATAACAATACAAGATGATTAATAATAAACTGGATAGGCAAAGCAGTGGGAAAACCCTTCACTCAGAGGGGTGGGATCTGAAACTGGCCAGCACAGCGAGTGCTTGAGACAAATGGCACATTATAAGGTAATGGCTCTAAAAAGGTTAATGTTGGGGGCTGCATTAATTCCAACTGATCTGGTCATGTCATAAGGTCTTGGGGTGGGGAAAAGTCAAGAGAGTTCTTGAATCTTACTGAATGAAGACTTATCTCCTAGATCTCCTTACAATCTTAGTTATTAACAAGATCTAATGTACTGATGTAATTTGGTGCTGATTGCTAGCACGCAATAAAGTTATACCTTGTTTAAGACTTTGACCTTCTTCTTGTTAAGATTTACTAATGGTATTCCTCTACCACTGTAAACCCTGAAGACCCCTCAACCCAATCAAGGAAAGTGGAAGGTGGCAGCAAACCATCGCAACCACAAGCTGGTCGTTGTTGACATTACAACACATTTAAATGGAAGACAGCAGTGAAGGTAGGAATTTGATTAAGTTGTACACAACAAATTCCGGCAAACCCAGATGCCATTTCCATTTTCAACTTTAAAGACTTTTCAACTTTAAAGAACTATTCAAAGATATAGTTGGCAGCTGCAGAGCAGTGAAACAGCCTGAGAGAGGAATTTGTGCAAATGTTGCCAAAGGGGAAACAACACTTAACAGTAAAGCCTTTCATTTCAGACCTGGTAAGAGAAGTGCAGAAGCAAGTGTTAATTAGTCGCTAGTCACATCTGTCAGTTACAGATTCCATTGTGACTTGGGGATCTGAAGCATTAGTTCAGATTCGAGTTTGAACAGGAAGTGAACAAGCATCAAAGCTCCATTAGGCAAGTTAAAAAATCCCTGTTGGGCAATAGGAAAACTTTACATTAATGTTTCAGAACACACTGAAAAGGTGAAACATTAAACAGGACTACTTGCAGTCCAATTGAAGAAGGCAGTAAGAAGATTGATAAAGCTGCAATAAGAGAAGATCCATAATTTAAACCACCGTTCAAGTAGGAGAAATTTTTGTTAACTCTGCAAATACCACAGACTTTAATTGGGAAGACTGTGGAAATGGACGAACTTTACTTATTAGGCTGTGAAAGGTGGGAAATTTTGCCTGAAGATGGAAGACATCTCAATCTTGGTCACAGGAAACAGGAAAACTCCATTTGGACTGTAAGACATGGGAAAAACCCCAGGAAGCAGTACTGAGATACAGCATTGCTATATTACAGAATTAAAATTTTCTACAACAATGACAATTAAACAGTGTTGCTGTAATTAATAAATTATCTACATAGGAAGAGAGAATGTATTGTTCTCAACATTCCTGAAGAAGTAGGAGGAGTTTAACTCATCATAACTAACAGTGAACAGATTGAAAGTCAAACCTTTGCCAAGTTAGTCTAAAGACAAGCCAGTCAGAAAACGGATACAGGAACAAATATTTGTCAAACAATCAGCCATGGGGTAATGGATTAGACATTTCTTTGGGCTTCCTAGACTCCTGGTGGAACTCAAAACAAAGATAGACTCCACTGTGATCAGCCAGCCCAAGGCAGCTGGTGACTACCGTGGGAGCAGATGGCCCCAGGTGGCCAGCGGTGTGACCAGGAGCAGATGGCCCCAGGAGGCCAGCAGCAAGAGCGGGAGCAGATAGCCCCAGGTGGCCAGTGGCGAGCCCGGGAGCAGATAGCCCAAGGCAGCCAGCGGTGAGAGTGGGAACAGGAACAGGCTACAAGGCAGCAAGAGCAAGCAGCCCAGGGTGGCAGTGGGAGCGAGGTGGAGTCTGAGCAGGGAGGTTCAGCCCTTGTGAGGAGTACAAGCCCAGCATGGTTAGGCGTGTATTAACTGTGGTTTTGAATTGATAACTGTTGTTTCTTTGTTTTTCTGCTCTTTAGTAAGATGGACTGTAATGTTTAACTTTTTAAACTTCATTTTCTTTATTTTTCTGCTTTGTACCAAGGTTCTGTACCTGGGTAGCTTTGTACCTAAGATGGCAGCGTAAGTGGTGACTTGCAAAATTTTCACTGAACTTCTGAGAAGAAGTGACAATAAACCTCATTAAATTCAATTTTAGAAAGCAAGAATTGTTTCATTATCATCAACAGGGTGGGAATCCGCAACTATATAGGCTTGGCAGTAATGTTTTCTACTCCTACTATCATTGTAGAAAATCCAGAAGACAAAAACTAGCAGTGCCTGCAAGAAGGTGCAGATGAGGAGAAAAAGAATGAGCAGTACAACCGACTTGAGCTCCATGATCAATCTTTAACTAAAATTGCTCAGGCACAGCCTGGTGAACAGATTGTAGTAACAGATTTGAATTAATGTCAGATGACAAGACAACAGAAGTTCATGAGAAACATTTCTCTTTGTTGTCTTCCAAAGAAGAACAATCTATATCAGTTACAGAGGTAAGTCAGTAACAGTCCTCAAGGAGCATGACTGAAGATGTGACCACGTTGGCTTCACCAGTAAGAAAACAAGAAAGGGCAAGTGAAGACTTTCAAACTGATCTACAAGTTGCAGTAAGCAGTTTACATACTTTAGCACTGGTGGATTAGCGGGTTAAAAATAACAATTAGCTTACACAGATGGGCTGCATTTGGCTGCATGAAAGCGAGCATTGAGGTGGGATGACCTCACGGTGAAGAAGTTATTCTGGTCAGAAAGCCAGGACTCTGCAAAAAAGAAAATACCTATTTCAACAGAACAGCCATGGTCCACGTGGGAATTCATGAGATTAAAGGTGCCCCAAATGATGTTATGAGGCTACTACTGAAATCAGCAGGCAAGAGGTACAATGTGAAAGAAATTCAGGTAATGAATGGTGCTTCAAACAAGGTAATGGACTGACAGACTGGTCCAGCAGAAAAAACATCAGTGAAGGATATCCAAGAGATATAAAAGTCTTCCAGTGTACAGAGATTGTATAGACCATGCAGAGTCAAGAACAAAATCAAGGTTAACAGTCCTGATGCTAAAGTCCTACCAATGTTCCAGGTTCTGGAAGAATTGTGAAACCTGCAGAATGACTGAATTTGTGAAGTCAGATGCTTGACAGGTAAATATAACTACAGATATGAATTTATACATGTCAATATTAGAAAAATATATGGAGTTTGGGGAGAGATTTACATTAAGCAACGGTTAATATTTGAGATTGCGTTGAGTCTACCAAATCTGGTGAAGTCACCATGACTTAGGTAGGGAATAGTTAGAAGAGTGTAGGATCTTGCAGAGTGAGGACCAATATCCTAGGTATCCTCATAGATATTTTCTTAATCAACTTGTTCAGAGATGTTATTACGTACCGCTGGAGCACGTGAGACTTGAATCCAAGATTCCTGATCCAGAGATAAAAGCAGTACAAAGCAGCACAAAAGCCCCCTTCTAAGTCTCCACGTACATTAGTAATTGTTACTAAGGCCAAGTTGCACCTGATTGCTACCATGAAATAAACTAAAACTTGTTTAAGACAATATCCTCTTTGCATTTGAACTCCCTGGTGGTTTACCTTCTTGTCAAGCAAGCAGACCCTTGGAATCAATCCCATTGTTAACTTCACAGAACTTAGCTCTTGCTTCAAACCTGGGACCTCGGCACTCTCTGATTCAATCACTGTTGCATTGAGCCATCAGGAGGTTTCAGATATCAAAGATGAATAAAGGTGACAGAAACCTACAAGGCAAAGCATCACTTTATCTCTTCAATGTCTTCCAGGTAAGATGTTCTCTTCGGTCATCCTCTGTAAACAGTTATGTTCAATAAAGCCTGTTGCTGGTGACCAGACCTACAGAACCGGAGACAAATGGTGATTAAAGCTCAAAGTGAAGCCCAGTGGCAGTATGGTGTTACTCACAAACCATGAGCCCAGAATTGAAAGTGATACCTGAAAAGAGGCTCTATAATGACAGGGATCAGCAAATGGTGAATTTCAAGGCCCATCTAGCCACCAAAAGACAAAAGGGGAAAACCTACATGATAGCTAAAGCAGTGTGGCAGAAGGCCCACAGAGAACGGGACAGGTAACAGCAAAGAAAAGCAAGCAGCAGTCCCTGAGAGTAACAAACATTCCTACTGACAGGTGAAACTTACAGAAAAGAACCAACTCCCAAGAGAGGGGTCCCATGCTATGGACAGCGCAGAGGGACTGCCCATAGCAGGGTCAGGCCGGAGGCAGCCAAGCCAGAGAAAGAATTCTTGTGGACTGTCCACAACAGGCAAAGAAGCTTAAACTCAATGGCCAATGAGGAGGGTGGTGGCAAAAGATAGGTTGGGAAGTGGAGGCAGCCCAGAGTGCCAGCAAAAGTCAGGCACATAAGTGAAGCTTGCAGAAGGCTGCTGCACTGCAACAAGTTCTGGAAATGGTCCAGAGGAGCAGTTAGGATGTGAAAGGAAGTAAATAAATAATAGCCATAGAATGGGATGTGGCAAGCTGCAGAGTCACCCAGCTGAACAATATGTACTTAACGACAGCACAGTATGGCTACACATGGAGATGGGAAATAACAGAGTACACAATGTCCACCAGAAGGCTTGCAAAGAAACCAAGTCCATTCACCGCCGTTGCAGACTCCTTTGCCATGCATTCACAGCCCGACCAGTCTAAGAAAGGGCCTTGCATTGAGAAAGACCATGTCACAGTTACAGCAGCAACACATGCAGCTAGAGGATGAATTCTTTTCAGGGAATGTAACAGGCCTGTTGGATCATTTTTGGGACCCCGACACCGACAACATTGTGGCCGAAGACACCGTGTCACTGAAAGAGACGGCAGCTGAGAGGAGCTTATAGTAGTTCAGCCATAAACTAACACCAGAAAAAATTCAGAATTTCCTAAAAGCAGCAAAATGGCCACAATATCAGAAGGATCCTGAAATACGGAGTTAGAAAAGAATCTTCGATCAAACATGGAGTCCTCAAAGCTTCAATGCTAACTTACAAAAATGAGCAAATGATAACCAGGTAATTTTGATACAGTCAAAGAAAAAAAATGTTAAACCCCAAAAACAGCACACCAAAGAGCTATTTCAATAATTGTGCACAGCTCATTAAAAACGATCCAAGGCAAAGAAGATGTTCAAGCCCAAATTAGATCAAGCCAATATTGAATGGTCAGAGATCATAAGTCTACTATTGCTGAAGGCCACTGATGAATCTTAACAACGCGCTGTGGAAGAATTCAAGATTTATTTCAGTAAAACAGCAGAAGCCCAAACAACAGAGCTTTTATAGCTAATGAATACCTCAGAAAAGATTTAAGAGAGGCGTCAAATGGAGCCGGATGATATTAAAGTTGAGAGAGTTAGACAAGTCTAGTTATACGAAGGGACTGCTAAACTACAAGCCCAGCTAATAGCAGTCATGCAACACTATCGAGCCTCAGAGACTGAAATGCAAACATTTCTCAGGGAAATCAAACAGCTGCAGCAACTACATGAGGAGGCAACAAAATAAAACAAAAATTTCTAAATCTTACGTTCAGTTGCAAATGGCCCAAAGGAAAGAGAAGAACAGGAACTCACCACAGAAAAAGAAAATGTGATAGAAGTTTCCCACAAGTGCTGTGCGGAGGTAGCCAGAGCTCTTATGCATTACACACAAGGGGCAACATATTGAGTACACCTGTGCTACCCAACCTTAAAACAAGATCTTGAGGGGGAAGGAGACAGAAATAGAGAGTAAAATGTTCAATGTTAAACCAGATTGATTAAATTGGGATCATAAAAGAACAGGAGGCAAATGATACAGAAGACAAGAGAATTATGCCTTGACACTAAGGATAACTAGTAAGTGTGTATGAATTTATATCATACCGATGTCAGATCACATGGAGCTGGAGCTGGAGCTTTGGTTTGTATGACTCCTGAATTTGTCCTCTACCACCCTCTGTACATAGATTTGTTCAATAAAGCCTGTTGCCATTCACGTACAAGACAGTAGATTTCAATTTATCCTAAGGCCAAAATGTGATCAGTCATATTGAATGAAAGAACAAGCCCATCGGCCAGCTCCTGTTATTATTTACTTAACTCTGTCTTAATAAGTTACTAATAACTCCCAAGTAGCATGCTTAAATATTTTTCATTTTTGCGAAGAATATTAAGCAATTACCACAATCATATAAGTAAGGAAATTACTCCAATTAGGTTGAAGTAATTCAAAATGATCAAACTGTCAATGTGAAGATAAAATTATTATATCACACAAATAGAAAGAACTTACAGTCTAGTACACATCATCTAGCCATGTACAGCAAAGAAATTAAAATTTCACAAAAAGGAAACTATTATTGTGATTTCCTATTATCTTATTCCAACAAGACTTCAGATAAAAAAAAATTATAGCTCCAGGCAAACACTATTAGAAACTCCCAATTGCAAATTTTGCTCCAAACTTTGAACCAAATCCAGATCCACACAGTGCCCTTTTTATTTCATAACTATCAAGTTTCCACTGTGTCCAGTCTTGCGCTCTTTGAGGCAGTCATGCAACAGTCAGCACCTCAAGATAATAACATAAAAGCTGCAGCATTAGCGTAATTGTCAGCTGATCTCCCTTGCAAATCTTTTAGAGTTTGACTGCAGATATGACACCTGTTTTTGCCTCCTCCGATCCTAGGACAGGCTTTCTATGACGGGTTGCCTGAGATGTGAGAGTAATAAAAATGAAGTATTATTTGTCAGAGGGTTTGCCAAACAATTGCATGAAAATATTTCTGCAGTCAGTACGTGCTCCCTCTCTCACTCTCCCTTAATTTATTTTTCTCTTCCCAACTTTGTACTCTCTCCTCCACTACCTCACATTCTCCATCACTCCCTCAGTCTCTTCTTATTTTCTCTTTCCCTCTCTCTGAAGTCTCAGTTTCTTTCTTGTTTTCTTTCTTCTCTCTCTACTCCAGGTTTCTCTTTTGACTCCCAGTTTTTCTCTCATTCGTGCTCTGTACACCCAATTTCTTTCAACCTGTACTCCAACTTGTCTGGTACTCTCTCTGTATTCCCAGTTTCTCTTGCAGTATGCAGCTTCTTTCCTCGTTCCTTCAGTCTCTCTCTGTGTACTTGCAAGGTATTAAGACATGCAAGGTCTAGTGGAAGTCATTCCTTATTTGTACTCGGTGTCTATAAGCAAAGTCTTTGATTTTAAAATACTTTGCTTACTTTTGAAAGAAATTTTGTTTGTAAAGGGCCCTGAAAAAAAAAACAGCATATATATTATTAATGGTAGATATTGAACCTTACTCGTTTTTAAAGTAATACCAGTTGCCTCTCGAATCACCATTCAGTATTCCTGATTATGAGGTGACAACTGGGTAACTTTCTCCCAGACCAAAACTATCTTCTAAAGACGCTTCTAGAAAGCACAAGGGTGTGGCTCTGGTTCATCTGCATGTTGTCTTCCTCCCGTCATCTAAGGAAAAGGTCTCACCGAGATTGCATATGTAGAATGACAAACAAGTCTGCAGAGTGGATACAGACCATTCAGGCTATTCAATCTTTGTTAGCATTTATGCTTATCCTATCACCTTTCATCGAACTGCATGAACTTCTTCATATACTCACCTAATGTCCCCTAGAAATGTGTCAAGGACATTCATTGCAAGAAGTGGAATGCATTGCGTAAAAAGCAACGTAAACATTCTAAAGTGCCAAAATATGAAGCAACAAAAGTCTGAGTTTCCAAGTCATATTGTAATGGACAAACAAAGCTTATTTGGTAAAGTTCCTCTTGATGATCTACTGACAGAGATCATCTTACATTTTCTGGAGAGGTTTTATAAGAAACAGAAGGTGCATTGTTTTCAAATTCACACAATAGCAGTTCCCCAAGGGCAGGTAGCTCCATAGCTGCAATTAGATTTGACCAGACCACTGTTCTGGCCTCCTTCCTACAGAAAGGCATTGGAGAAGATGCAGATATAATTCATAAGGATGATACTAGCACTGAGAATTGCATAGGCTGGATTTCTTTCTCTTAAAAAGACTGTAGAGTGAATGGATAGATACCTTTAAAATTATGAAAAGGTTTGATAGATATAAGAAAATATTCTCACTTGCAGAGGAAACCAAGACTGGGAGCAATAAATAGACAATAATCACTAATCTTACAGAAAATTATGGAGAAACTCCTTTACTGAGAAAGTGTAACTTGCTACTAGGGTGTTGTGAGGTGAATAACACAGAAACATTTTAGGGAAGCTACAGAAATATGTTGGAGAAAGGAATGGAAGGATATATTAATACATGAGATGAAGACAGGTGGGAACAGACTCATATGAAGCATGGGCCAAATGCTCAATTTTTCTTCCTGCACTTTAAAATACTGAAATCTGCTTTCTGATTCCTGAAGGAAATCTTTAACATCAGAGGGCAGGTCAGCACTGGATGTTTCGCCATTGCATGTGTACAATGCTAAGTAGGACAAGGTGCATATTAATGATGGGTTTGCACATTGACGATGCAACACATTGTATCAGGGAATATAATGACATAATCAATCCATAATCTACTGATGCCCCTCAGGCAGGAAGGTGCCAGCTTAGGCAGGTTTTCAAGTGAGCTGGGTTCAAGCTGTCACTTGTTTGCATTTGCAACTTTAACAGTCATACAGCACGGAAACAGGCCCTTCGGTCCAACTCATCCATGCCGACCAGGTTTCCCAAACTACACTGGTCCCATTTTCCTGCATTTGGCCAATAATCCCTCAAAACCTTTCCTATTCATGTACCTGTCCAAATGTCTTTTACAATGTTCTAACTGTGCCTGCATCTACCACTTCCTCTGGCAGTTTATTCCACATATGAATGACTGTGTGTGAAAAAGTTGCCCCGCAGGGTCCTTTTAAATCTTTCTCCTCTCACCTTAAAATTATGCTGTTTAGTTTTGAACTCCCCTACTCTAAGGAAAAGATCTTTGCTAATCAATATATCTATGGCTTTCATGATTTTATAAGTCTCAATAAAGGTCACCGCGAAACCTCCTTAACTCTCGTGAAAAAGGTCTTGGCCTATCCAAACAAAAAGTGTTTGCTTCTTTCTATGAGAAGCATTGAAAATCAGGTCCGCAATTTCAGGACAGCAACAAGTGACTTAATTGGATGAAATTAGCCTTGCATAAGTCAGCAACCCAGTCTTAAGCCCTACCTAGTTTGCTTTCTCTGTGACACATGCTTATGTCACTAGACCTTAAAAGAACTCTAACTGGTATTAAGAGATTTCCATGAAATCAGCAGAATATCTTCATTTTGACTGGCAACCCACGCTCATGAAGCAGAAAAGTCAGGTTTTAAATTTCTTTTATCAAAGTAGTTTTCATACAACTGAGATAATTGGTGTCCTCTAATCAGTAATGAGTTTGTTTTCAGTAGCCATTGACCTCAATTTTGTTAGGGTTGCTTGATGCCACACTTGGTCAAATACTGCCTTGATATCTGGGAGTCACTCTAACCATACCTTTGTTTGGGCCAAGACAATAAAGTGGTCTGAAACAGAGCAGACCTGGGGAAATTAGAACTGATCATTGGCAAGCCACATGACAACACTGTCAACAATACCTTCTATGACTTTGCTACTGATTGAGAGAAGTCAGATGGGGGTAGTAATTGATTGGGTTGGATTTGTCTACTGTTTATGAACAGCACATACTGCAAAGGTAGCATTGTACATCTGGCTTATTGCCTTAAATCTATGTCCTCTGATTACCAAAATACCTTTAATTGAAGAAGATGACTAAACAGCAATGTCGTAAAAAGGAAAGCCTTTTTATGATTTAACATTAATTTGTTTCACCTGCGATATGGAGACGTAGGTCTGAATATTTGATAATTATTAGCTAGATGAACTAACAGCCTAGATCCGCAAGCAAGAATCATAATGAATTAAAATTGGTCTTCAAGACTTATTATCAAGAATGTGACAAGGCAAAGATCAAGAAGAATACAGTAAGTCTATTATATCTGCTCTACTTTATATCCTAACCACCCATTTAACACAATTTTGGCATAAATATTCTCCAATTCACAAAGATGAACAAAACTCCAGGATATTCATGCATCTTTGCATCTGAACTATTGAACTTTGACCTGATTGTGCTCCAAATAACATTCCTAATTTTCCCCAGAGACTGGAACATTTCCATCCAATAGCGTCAGTCATCAGATCAATCTATCCCATCCCAATAATCTGCAACTGTTTACTGAACCAGGAATATATCTACCTTCTCAAAATTAAGCAATCATTTGGACCATATGTACTTTTACTGAGAGTTGGCTCCAAATATACATACAATCCAAATTAAATACTTATGTCAACATTGTATTTTGAAGAGCTGGATTATAAAATAAACCGTTTTTCTAGAAAAGAGAAGGCTACAAGATGACCTGATTCAGTTTTCTAATTATGAAGGGTTTTGAATGGCTAGATATAAAGAAGATGTGTTGAATTGTGTTGAGAGTCTGACACCAGTGGTCACAAATAGATAGTAATTCTGAAATCCAATAGGGAATTCAGGAAAAAACTCTACCCAGAGTGATTACATTGTGCAAAGCGATACCAAACATGAGTTGGTGGAAATGAATAACAGATGCAGTTAAGGAGTATCTAGTTAAGTCAGGGATATAAGAATGTTGTTAGAGTGAGATGAAGTGGCGTAGGAGGTTCAAATCGAGAAGGAGTTTCAAATCCCTCCATAGCCTCATCCCTCCCCATCTCTGCAATTTCCTCCGTCCCCAGAACCTTCTGAGATCTCTACACTTTTTAAATTCTCACCTCCTGGGAATACCAAATTTTTTATCATTCTCCCATTTGAGGCCATGCCTATAGCTGCTTGGACTTGAAGTTTTAAATTTCTCTTCCTAAATCCCCTCGACCTCTCTACCCATTTCACCTCCTTTAAGATGTGCTTGAATGTCTCTCTCTTTAACCTCCTGGCTAGGGCCAGCATCAAATTCTGTTGAACTGTGTTCCCATGAGGCACCTATGACTGTTATTTGTGATAAGTCATCATGTTAAAAGTGTTAGCTAAAGACAAGTTGTTTGTTCGGCAATACCAACACTGACCCGTTTGACAAAAAAGTCAGCCTCTGTGCGTACAGTTTTATGTAATTCAATATAATCATGCCATCTCTCACAAACATAATTTGGTGGAAATGTTTGATCTCACTCACCATGTGCCACCCAGCCATGTTTACACTGGTCACAGGTTCGTAGGCTGATCTTTCCTGGTTGGAAGCATTCACACGTACAGTTTACCAGTGTACAGCGAATGGCCTAAAGGAGGGAAAGTAAAGGCAGGTGTCAGGTGAATTATAATAATTTCCAGTCACTCATCATTGTATGAACATTGTCTGATGTGTGTTTGAGTTCTGTTACCTCATTGTGCTCACAGATCTTTTGATTCTAAAAGGATGCAAAGTGAGATCATTTGAGAATCTTGTCACAAAAAAAACTATCGACATATGGAATGGGAAGCAGACTTGGTCCCATGAGGAGTTCCTGCCTGAGTCTATCCATCCCGGCAGCTCCAGCAGGAAATCACACTTCAATAATTTTTGAATCTTCAGTTTAGTCAAAGAGAACTGAATTAATTTACAAATGAAACCAAAATTTATAGCAACTCTTCTACAAAGTTAACTAAAAACCTTCCTGTAAGAGCACGAGAAAAAGGAGCAGAGGTAGGCCATTTGGCTCCTTTAGCCTGCTTAACTACACAACAAGATCATGGTTAAATTTCTACCTCAGTTCTACTTTTCTCTCTCTAAGTCTTGTGCCTCAAAGGGTTTGTCAATTTCTATTTGAGTAAACTCATCAACAGGCCATCCCCAGCTCTCTGGGTTAAACTTCCAAAGATTCACAGCCTTGAGTGAACAAATATCTCCTCATCTCAGTCCTAAATGGTCGAACCCATATCCTGAGACAATAAGCCTCTGGTTCGAGAGTCCAAAGGAAATAACTTCTCAGCATCTACCAAACTCAGCCCTCAACGACTTGACATATTTCAGAATAATCAACTGTCCTCCTAACAATTGAGAATACAGGCTCATTCCCTCATCATAAGACAACCCGCCCATTGGAATTAATCTAGAGAACCTGTACTGCACCCTGACTACAGAAAATATATTCTTAGCCCAATTAAGAAGATCAAAGCCATTGAAAGTACAATTGGTGTGATCTCAAAGTTCTGTTATTTGTAGCAAGACTGAGGTTTATTCTTCAAGTCTTCACACTAGGCATTACTATGCTATTTCGCCTTCCCAATTAGGGACGGCACAGTGGCTCAGTGGTTAGCACTGCTGCCTCACATCGCCAGGAACCCGGGTTCGATTCCACCCTCGGGTGACTATCTGTGTGGAGTTTACAAGTTCTCCCCGTGACTGTGTGGGCTTCCTCCGGGTGCTCCAGTTTCCTCCCACAGTCCAAAGATGTGCAGGTTAGGTGGATTGACCATGCTAAATTGCCTGTAATGTTCAGGGATGTGTAGATTAAGTGGGTTCTGGCGGATGGGTCTGGGTGGGATTCTCTGAGAGTTGGTGTGAGCTTGTTGGACCAAAGGGCCTGTTTCCACACTGTAGGGATTCTATGATCTACGAAATTGCTTGCTGTACCTGCACATTGTCTGCGAAAGTTAATCACCTTTCCATGGTTAGTGTACAACATCCCAATGTTCTAGCTTTGGATGATTTGGAACATATTCTGTTTTTTCCAGGTATCCCACCAAAGTGAGTCAGAACAAAAGAAATAGGAGCATGAATGGTCCATTTAGTCTCTCCAGCCTGCTCTGCCATTCAATGAGATCATGCTCCCCAACCACCCCTTCTACTCAGATAATATTTCAGCTTCCACTTCTTGCCCAATCACTTCCTATCCACATCACTCTATGTCCACCTCACAGTTTACGCTCCCATCAAATTCTACATTGTCTGAAAACTTGGATACGTTATCACATTCTGTCCCTCAAAGTCATCAGTTTGGATTCTAAATAGCTGAGAAATCAGCACAAATCCTTGCAATACTCCATTAGTTACATCCTGCCAACCCTAAAATGATCCATTCATTTCTACTTTATCAGGGTCTAACACTGCAACATGTTCGCACTGATTAACATTGGAAACCTCTTCTTGAGCAATCTTGCAACGTTACAATGGGCAGTGAAAACGCCAAAAATAAGAACAAAAGAACATAAGAACTAGGAGCAGGAGTAGGCCATCTGGCCCCTCGAGCCTGCCCCGCCATTTAATAAGATCATGGCTGATCTTTTTGAGACTCAGCTCCACTTACCCGCCCACTCACCATAACCCTTAATTCCTTTACTGTTCAAAAATTTATCTAGCCTTGCCTTAACAACATTCAGCCAGGTAGCTTCAACCGCTTCACTGGGCAGGGAATTCCACAGATTCACAACCCTTTGGGTGAAGAAGTTCCTCCTGACCTCAGTCCTACATCCGCTTCCCTTCATTTTGAGGCGATGCCCTCTAGTCCTAGTTTCACCTGCTAGCGTAAACAACCTCCCTGCCTCCACCTTATCTACCCTTCATAATCTTATATGTTTCTATAAGATCTCCCCTCATTCTTCTGAATTCCAATGAGTATAATCCCAGTCTACTCAGTCTCTCCTCATAATCCAACCCTCTCAACTCTGGAATCAACCGAGTGAATCTCCTCTGCACCCCCTCCAGTGCTAGTATATCTCTTCTCAAGTAAGGAGACCAAAACTGCACACAGTACTCCAGATGTGGCCTCACCAGGACCCTATACAGCTGTAGCATAGCCTCCCTGTTTTTAAACTCCATCCCTCGAGCAATGGCAGACAAAATTCCATTTGCCTTTTTAATCACCTGCTGCACCTGCAATCCTACTTTAAGCGATTCATGCACAAGGACTCCCAAGTCCCTCTGCACAGCAGCTTTCTGCAATTTTTTACCTTTAAAACATAGTCCATTTTGCTGTTATTCCTACCAAAATGGATGACCTCACACTTATCAACATTGTACTCCATCTGCCAGACCTTTGCCCACTCACTTAGACTATCTTTATCCCTCTGCAGACTTTCAGTGTCTTCTGCACACTTTGCTCTACCACTCACCTTAGTGTCATCTGCAAATTTTGACACACCACACTTAGTCCCCAACTCCAAATCATCTATGTAAATTGAAACAATTGCGGTCCCAACACTGATCCCTGAGGCACACCACTAGCCACTGACCGCCAACCCGAAAAACACCCATTTACCCCTACTCTTTGCTTTCCACTGGTCAACCAATCCTCCATCCATGCCAATACATTACCTGTGATACCGTGGAACTTTATCTTATGTAGCAGCCTTTGGTGTGGCACCTTGTCAAATGCCTTCTGGAAATCCAGATACACCACATCCACAGGTTCCCCATTGTCCACCACGCAAGTAACGTCCTCAAAGAGTTCCACCAAATTAGTTAAACATGACCTACCCTTCATGAACCCATGCTGCGTGTTTCCAGTGGGACAATTTATATCCAGATGTCTTGCTATTTCTTCCTTAATGATAGATTCAAGCATTTTCCCCACTACCGAAGTTAAGCTAACTGGCCTATAGTTACCTGCTTTTTGTCTACTTCCTTTTTTAAACAGTGGCGTCACATTGGCTGTTTTCCAGGGAACCACCCCAGAGTCCAGTGAATTTTGGTAAATAGTTACTAGTGCATTTGCTATTTCCCCCATCACCTCTTTTAGTACCCTGGGATGCATTTCATCAGGGCCAGGAGACTTGTCTATCTTTAGCCCCATTAGCTTGCCTAGCACTGCCTCCTTAGTGATAATGATAGTTTCTAGGTCCTCACCTGCTATAACCTTCTTGCCATGAGTTTTCGGCATGTTATTTGTGTCTTCCACTGTGAAAACCGACACGAAATAACTGTTTAATGTCTCAGCTATTTCCTCATTCCCAGTTATTAAATTGGCCTTCTCATCCTCTAAAGGACCAATGTTTACCTTCGCCACTCTTTTACGATTTACATATTTATAGAAACTTTTGCTGCCTGTTTTTATATTCTGAGCTAGTTTACTCTCATAATCTATCTTACTTTTCTTTATAACTTTGTTTGTGGCTTTCTGTTGGCCTTTAAAGATTTCCCAGTCTACTAGTTTTCCACTAATCTTTGTTTTTTTTGTATGTTTTTTTTTCAATCTGGTACTTTCCTTTATTTCCTTAGACATCCATGGCTGGCTCTCTCTTTTCCTACAGTTCTTCCTTATCACTGGAATTCACGTCGCTGAACACTGTGAAAAATCGTTTGAAAGTCCTCCACTGTTCCTCAATTGACCCATCATAAAGTTTTTGCTCCCATTCTACCTTAGCTAACTCCCCCCTCATTCCTTCATAGTCTCCTTTGTTTAAGCACAGGACATAGGCACTGGATTTAACCTTCTCACGCTCTATCTGTATTTTAAACTCGACCATACTGTGATCGCTCCTTCCGAGAGGATCCCTAAATGTGAGATCATTAATTATTCCTGTCTCATTACACAGGACTAGATCTAGGATAGCTTGCTCCCTCATAGGTTCCATTACATATTGTTCAAGGAAATTAGCGCGGATGCATTCTATGAACCCCTTCTCAAGGCTGCCATGACCGACCTGGTTTGAAAAATCGATATGTAGATTAAAATCCCCCATGATAATTGCTGTACCATTTTTACATGCATTAGCTACTTCCATGTTTATTGCTTGCCCCACCACGATGTCATTATTTGGTGGCCTATAGACCACACCTATCAGTGACTTCTTCTCCCTGTTATTTCTAATTTCCACCCAAATGGATTCAACGTTTTGTTGAGTCGAACCTGTATCATCTCTCACTACCTCCCTGATATCATCCTTAAAAATCAGAGCAACACCATCTCCCTTACCTTCGTGTCTGTCCTTCCAAACAGTTTGATACCCCTGGATATTTAACTCCCAGTCATGACCATTCTGTAACCACGTCTCTGTAATGGCCACTAAAATCAACCAGGGCTCTGCAGAATGCCTAGTATAAAGCTGTTTAGATTCTGGACTTTATGCTAGTACTTCCAAAGTTTAACCTTTATTCATAATTCTTTAAACTTTGAAAGATAAACGTATGAAATACAAGAGTAAAGGATCAAAACTTGTTCCACCCATGAGAATGAAGATTCTCATTCAGATTTAGGTGCATTTCAGCACGTCACCAGAGGAAGTAATTGGAAATATATCAGGTGGTTGGAAACACACTACATGCTCAATTTTGGGAAACCCATGAATATCCAAACCTTTAAAATGTTTATGCTAATAGGATGAGATGAAGTGGAATCGGAAAAATCTCCTGTGAAACATAAATATTAGCACAGACTAACTGGGTAGAATGGTCAAGTTCTATATGAAATGTAAATTTTATATAACTCTATACTCTACCAGTTCTAAGTGTCGGCTAACCCAGTATCAATTCCCATTTGGTACTATGGCCTACCTTACTCTAAGAACTATTGAAATGCCAAATCTAATACAAAACTTCACACAAAGAATGATTTTATGCCAATCTCTAGAGTACAGTAACCATCAAAATGTGACCATCTGCTGTACCAGCTGAGTAATTACAGGTACCTGTCCCTTTAGGAATACCAATGACTATAATGAAATCAGCAAAGGTTCTTTTTCAATAGTTTAATAAATAGCACTAAGTCATTGTCTCAGACTGATTTAAGGAACCCGAAGGCACATTCTGACTCTCATTCATTTCATGCTGTTGTGTACAATACTGCACTTTAGGACAAACTGGTCAGAAACGGCTGCTCCTCATCAGGAAACAATGGCTGATGCCAGTGTATTTCCACCATTTAAAATGTGCATTTCCTTCCATCGTCTCTAATAGGATTCAAGCAGATCAGGTCTCCAAACAGCTGTGGAGTTATTTATTCTTTCATGACATAGGGCATTGCAGGCAAGGCCATCCTTAATTGCCCTTGAACTAAGTTGCTTGTTCACTTAGTCAGAGGACAGATAGGAGTAAACCACATTGGGTTAGACTAGGTAAAACAAGAGACTTCCTTCTCTAAAGAACATTAGCAAACCTGATGATAAATGCAAAATACTGCAAATGTTGGAAATCTGAAGAAAAGTCATACTGGACTTGAAACACCAACTCTGTTTCTCTCTCCATAGCTGCTGCCAGACCTGCTCAGTATCTTCAGCACTTCTTATTTTACTTTGCAAACCTGATGTTTCTTTTGCTGATAATAGTTTCATTGCCACCGTGAATGAAACTTCAATTAAAACCTTTTCAAAATAATGGAAATCAAATTCCACCAACTGCCACAGTGGAATTCAACCCCATCCATTAGTTTGAGCCTCTGGATTACTAGCCTTATGACATACAACTGTGCCACTATCTCCCCCAAATGGAGCTGTGTGGTCTGCCAATTTGATCCATTCACTGGATGCTTTAATCCTTGCAGTAACATCTGGATATGTACATGGAGGGGGACCGGAATAGAATTAAATAAAAATGCTAAGTGGAAAATCAATACTAGAGTACTGCAAAAGGACATTGCTATCGGATTTAAAAACACCATTTCTGATTTGGTGCATTGATAAGCAAGAGCGACAGAAATAATTCAGTGAGTTGATATAATGTGAAATGCACTACACTCCTGAAAGCAGAAGCAGATCCAATAATAATTTAAAGAAGGGAATTAGACAAACATTTGGAAGGTTAGAAATACACAGGGCTATATGGAGAGAGCAAGCGAATAGGTCTAATTAGATAACTCTTTCAAAGAGCCAACATGGTCATGATGGGCCACATGCTTCCCTTTGATGCCATAGGATTCTGTACTTAATTGTTTGCAAAACTTCATGGCATAGACACAATATATCGTTCCTTCATTGTCAATATTCTGTTGATGAAGATGATTTTGCTGTTAACCAAGGTCACTACCAGTAGATTTGATCACTAATCAACCTACTTGCACTAGGTTCAATGGTAAAATTAATATTTATGGTTTTTATTGACAGGACTCTGCAAAAAGTTATGAATAGCAATATGGATATTTTACTGGAATCTGTTAGCTCCTAACTTCAAAACTTACTTTTATTACAAGTGGCCTTTATTGAAAACAAAATGCCAAAGACAACTGAATGATTTTCCTTGATATTCAGTACAACCCACCAACATTCAACCCTTAATCCATCACTGTCCATTTGAAAAAAAGTCCTAAAGTATCAGCTAAAGTGCTTGACTCGGACAGTGACTGGTCAAACGTATATTGCTTCCCTTCCATTTCCCAGTTCATGGTGGGGGAATGGGTGGGCAGGCAAAGGAGTGCAGGGGGGAGGAGTGGCTAGGAAGGGTAGAAAAGAGTAGAGTGGGGTAGCTGTGAATAAGATAGATATGAATGGATGTGGAGTTGGGGGGGGGGGGGCGGGGGGAGGTGTTAGTGTAGCAGAAAGGGTTATGGTGAGAACATTGCAATTTAGAACATTGCAAGCAGACTTTTTTTTAAATTGGGCACTAGAGAGTCTAGCCCTTCTACACAGTAGGCTGATAGTGGCGATAGACGGACTGTCTCCATAGAATCCCCACAGTGTGGAAACAGACCATTTGGCCCAACAAGTCCACACTGACTCACCTCCCTATTCTATCCCTGTAACACTGCATTTTCCCATGGCTAATCCAGCTAACCTACACATCCTTGGACACTATGGGAAGTTTAGCTCTGGCCAATCCACCTAACCTGCACATCTTTGGACTGTGGGAGGAAACCAGAGCACCCAGCAGAAACCCAAGCAGACATGGGAAAATGTGCAAACTCCATACAGACAGTTACCCAAGGGTGGAATCGAACCCGGGTCCCTGGTGCTATGAAGCAGCAGTGCTAACCACCAAGCCAGTGCTGCCACATAATTTGCTCTTTCTGAAAATATTTCTTTTCTCAAATTGAAAACAGGATCTAACCAGAGTAACACTGAGATCCAATTTTGCAACTTGAACCCTAAACTACATCAACTTCTAAGATACTGCATTTAACTAACAGCCAATATCCACTTTGCCACTTTGCGTAAGTTCAGATCCAACCTCTAAATACATTGTAGAAAGCATAAAGCATGGAACAAAGGCATGAAACAAAACCACAGCTACATTCATTTCCTCACAAGAAAGTGAGGAAAACCAGAACAGAAACCGTGTCCATGTTTGCATATATACTGGTATTACTCAATTTCTCACAGTAGGTTTATGTCTTCTCTGTTCGTTATTTCAGTCAGAGTCTGTGCCTGTGCGAATATAGATTTAAAAAAATACTGTACGTATACATGGATGAATCAATAATACATTAAGATGAAATCATTTACTGTAATTGTGGGGTGACTGGCCAAGCTTTTTAATAGCTTAGCAAAGTACTAAAGAAAATTTAATAGCTCATTAAAACAATTATTGCCATTCTCTGAAGATTTCTCTTACACATAAAAAGATGCATCGTGAGACTGTAAGGCAGATTCACAGAAATTATCAGCAGGACATAATTAAAAATCCAGTTTTGAATATCGTACTGTGCTGTCTGCATTGAATACTAACTGTGGGTTCTATACAAGAACAATCTCTTGTATTAACAAGGATCAGGCAATCATTAATTCTTGCGTAACCAAGCGTCTCCAGATCTGAATTCCACCTTTTCATAATATTTGATGTTTTACAAATTCTAACATTTAACATCTGCACAAATTGCTTTTCAGAGATTTATACATTTGTTGTGTAATTAGAGAAATGGACAAAACCAGTTGCTAAAATTCAATAAATGAATGAACTAGTAACTCTGTTTTAATCTCTCTTCATTTAGCTAAAGTCACAATTGAAAGTGTGGGAGGAATAGAAGTGCATACGCTTCTTGACAGACCTTCAGTGTCAAACAAACACAGAGACACATGCCCATTCTGACTCATACACCCAGGCACATACCATCGACTCAGAAACATAGTCACACACAGATATCAACTCACAGAGACACATACATACTAACTCACGGACAGACATTCTCTCTCTCTCACACACACACACAAGTATGAATGATCAAATTGCTCTTACTTGTCTGTCACCCATCAGCTTACTTTTTGAATGGATTACAAGCAGCCCAGACACCCTGTTTACACGTATTTCAAGCTATTCACTGTTAGCAATCTTTTTGGTCAAGAGTTAAGGGGAACAAATTTCTGATTTGGTAAAGTGAAAAAAAGTGTCAAAGGGGGAGTGAAGTAAAGGCTTATACATCCTCACAGTAATGAGGTTTCAGAATAGTTTCAAGCAGAAAGGTTCATACAGCAGCTTTTGTGTGTGACAGTTTTGAACATGCACCCACTTGTCCCAGGAAGCATGTTCTTGCTGGATTCACACCCAGTGTAAATACAAATAAAAACATTACGGGGTGGACGGCAAATTATAGCTTCCAGTTGCACAATAAAATATTTTAATGATCATCAATCTTTCCTGCCTTATAAATAGAAAAGAATGAACCTTGCAGGAATCTGCAACTGACTACTAATTATAAGAGTCTCACTTTTTTAATGAAAGTCAGACAGACTAACAAAGCTGCCTGTTGATGTGGTTTTCTAAACGTAGAATTAGCAAAAGATTTCCGCATGTTGGTTGTGGTGAGGAGCATAGAGCACTGCACTGATTCACACATTTGCAGCAATCTCACTCATTTACTGAAAACACTCAATAAACATGAAGGCAGGTCCCATTGGCACACAGGCTCTGGCTAAATTAGTAAAGGCAACACACCCAGAAAATGAGAGAATAAAATCAAGCACTGCTTTCTTGTCCAATGATTACCTGAAAAATACACTGCCCAGGTGTTAGTGAATGATTGATTTTTTAAACATACTGCAATGAAAACCTATCCCCTCTTCAATTAACAGCTGAAAAAATGTCCTTGAATCAAATTATGTAATGTCAAATTTAGCTTTCAGAAATGATGGCTTTGACCTGATCAACAACATGCAATTACATAGCACCTTTTACGTAGCAAAATGTCTCAAGATGCTTCATAGGAGTTTCAAGGGAAACTTGACACTAATGCACAGAAGAAGATATTAGGATAAATGAGGTTCATGAGATAGGCTTTAAGGAGAGTCTTGAAACAGGAAAGCAAGGTAGAGAGGAGGGGGGAAAACTTAGAGGAGGGCATTTCAGAGTTTTAGGCACAGGCAGCTAAAGACACAGCGACCAAAGGTGAGGAGTTATAACAATTGAGTACGCGCAACAGCGCGTTAGAAGGTTAGAAGCATAGATAGAGTGGATACCCAGAGACTTTTTCCCAGGGCGGAAATGGCTATTACAAGGGGCCATAATTTTAAGGTGTTTGGAGGAAGGTATAGGGGAGATGTCAGAGGTAGGTTCTTTACACAGAGAGTGGTGAGTGCGTGGAATGCGCTGCCAGCAGTGGTAGTGGAGTCAGATACATTAGGGACATTTAAGCGACTCTTGGATAGGTGCATGGATGATAGTAAAATGTAGGGTACGCAGGATAGTTTTATCTTAGAGTAGGATAATAGGTCCGCACAACATCGTGGGCTGAAGGGCCTGTACTGTGCTGTACTGTTCTATGTTCTAAGACTGCATACGTCTAGGAAGATTGTGGGACTGGAGGTGGTTGAAGAGTTGGAGAAGGTAATTTTATCAGGAGAAATTTGAAAAGAAGAGTTTTAACATCAAGGCATTGCCTGATTGGGAGCCAACCTGGATCAGCAAATTTCTAGAAAATTAAAAGTATTTTTGTTCTACTTGTCAGGACACAACTCAACACAACTCTGGTGCAGGAGGAACTTAAACCCGGAGCCATTTATTAACACACTCAATGCCATCGTTGTCTCTAAATAATATTAGGTGCTTACCATTTTCAAATTTGGAAATTGGAGGAGAGAAACCCATGGCTTGAAAAGATGTGAAAGTGTGCTGGGCATTCTGGCAATCAGGCATCTAATTGGTTGCTGATAAGCTTTCAACTGATATTAGGTCCTCCAAACAAAGAAATCCTCGCTGCCGAGAGCCGCTGACCAATTTAATGCCAGCAGCTCCAGAACTTCACACTATCATGGAGGAGACAAGTGTCAGAGAAAGATACCTGTGGAGGTTGGAAGCAAGGGCAGGGAGCAATGGGACTGGCTAAAAGATTGGTGTGGAAGAAATTAGTTCAAATTTATGGCACCAGCACTGGGGAAGGAGGGAGCTTTTCCAACAAGACGGGCTGCACCTGAATCATGACTAGGACCCTTCGGCACAGCCTCAGGGTGAAGGGAAAACCCTTTAAATGTGAAAATGAGGAGGTATTTCTTCAGAAGGAGGGTAGTTAATCTGTGGAACTTGCTGTCACAGAGGGCTGTGGAGGCCAGGCCATAGGGTATATTTAAGACAGACATGGATATGTTCTTGATTAGTAGAGGGGTCAAGGGGTACAGGGAGAATGCAGGAAAATGGGGTCAAGAATCATATCAGCCATGATCAAAAGTAGAGCAGACTTGATAGACCAAATGGCCTAATTCTGCTCCTATGTCTTATGGTCTCAGTAGCCACACCCTTGCCAATGTTCAGTATATTGATCATACACAGATTAGTGCAGATACCATATTGATTAACCAGTTGACCATTTCCCACCCTACCTGGATCTGAAATAATTCCAGCGTTGGTGAGATGAGACCCTCAAGTGCTCACTGGTTGATCAGTCAAAGGCCTCAATTAGAAGCAGGGCAGGAAGATGATGTCATAGGGTAACAGAGGTCTACAGCATGGAAAAAGGCCCTTTGACCCATCAAGTCTACATCAGTCCAAACAACCACCTAACTATTCTAATCCTGTTTTCCAACACTTAGTCCATAGCCTTGTCAGCCTCGGTATTGAAAGGGTAAAATAAAATATTTCTTAAATGTTATGAGGGTTTCTTCCCCTACCACCTTTACAGGTAATGGATTCTAGATTTCCACTATCTTCCAGGTAAAAAAGAAAAAATCCTCACATTCCCTTAAATCTTCTGTCCCCTTACCTTACCTATGTCCTGTGGTCACTGATCCCTTCACCAAGGGGAAATGTTTCTTCCAGTCAACCCTGTCTATACCCCTCATAATTTTATACATCTCAATCCTGTCAACTCTCAATCTCCTCTGCTCTAAGAGAAACAGCCCCAGTCTGTTCAATCTTTCCTCATAATGAAAATGCTCCAGCCCAGGCAACATCCTAGTAAATCTCTTCTGCACCGTCTCCAATGCGATCACATTTGTTCTATAATGGCGACTCCAGAACTGCATACAATACTGTAGCTGTGGCCTAACCAACTTTTTAATACAGTTCCAGCATAATGCTCTGCTCTCAAATCTTGGTTAATAAAGGCAAGATTCCCTTATGCCCTCATAATGACTTTATCTACCTGTCCTGATAACCTATCAAATATTCCCTTGACTTGTTTATCTGTGTCAAGTGCGTTACTTATCCATATTGAATGCCATTTTCCACTGATCAGCCTATCTCACCAGCCCATCTACATCCTCCTGTAGTCTAAAGCTATCCTCCTCATTATGTGGTACCAGACAAATTTTCTTATGATTCATGAACTTACTGATCAACCCTCCTATATTCAAATCTAAATCGTTTATTATACTCAAACATCAAAGACCCCAATACTGATCTTTATGGAACTCCACAGGATGTAGGTTTCCAGTCACAAACACACCCCTCAACCATCACACTCTGCTCCCTGCCACTCAGTCAATTATGGATCCAATTTAGGAAATTCTCTTGGATCCCATGGGCTTTCACCTTTGCTGAATCCCATACAGGACCTTGTCAAAAGCCTTGCTGAAGTCCAAGTAGACTATGTCAAATGCATAGCCCTCATCTCCAAACCTGTTTCGCCTCTTTGAAAAATTCAGTAAAGTTTGTCAGACATGACTTCCCCTTAACAAAGCCATAATCACTGTTATATATTAATCCCTGCCTCTCAAAGTGCAGATTAATTCTGTCCCTCAGAATTGCTTCCAATGATTTCCCCATCACTGAGGTGGGGCTGACTGGTCTGTCGTTTCCTGGTTTATTCCTTGCTCCCTTCCTGAATAATGCTATCACACTGGCTTCCCTCCAGTCCTGTGGAACTTCTCCTGTGGCCAGAGAGGAATTGAAAATTACCGCCAGTGCTTCTACTATTTCCTCCCCTGCCTCACTCAACAGCCTGGGATACATTTTAATCTTAGGTCTTTAAGAATTTCAGAAGTTTCACAACCCTTGAAGGAAGAAACTCCTCCTCATCACAATCCTAAATGGTTGAATTCTTATCCTGAAACTATAGGCGCTAGCTAGATCTCCCAGCCGGAAGAAACATCGTCTCTACTGTGGACTTTCGGTCTCAGAAGATTCTACCCAGAAAGTTGCACTACTCACCAAAGCACCAGCTATACGTCCCTCCCTCCACTGCCCCCATCATGCAGCCATCTGAAATCGAGCCACAGTGTCGGCAATAACAGGAAGGGAAATCGCAGGGTGAGATTCTGTGCCTTTTTTATGCAGTGGAAAGCATGCTACAAACTCCGACTGAACTATATGCAGGGACAGATCTCTGGATACAGAAACTGGTAGAACAGAGAAATAATGAAGAGTCACTCAACTGAAGATCAGGCAAGGGTGGGCTGACCAGTAAGATACAGCACAGAAAGAGGCCATTCAGCCTATTGTGCATGTTATCAGGTTTTGCCCTGCTCCCTGGTTCTTTGCCTATAGCTCCAAATTTATTTGTTTTCCTTAAGTACTTATCCGATTCCTGTTTGGATGCTATTATTGAATCCACTTCCACTACCCTCTCAGGTAGCTTACTCAAATCGCAAGGCGTTGCACAGAAAACTTCTCTGATCCTTTTGAGAATTATCTTTAAAAAAGTGCCCTAAAACATGCAAGTCTGAAAGGTTCAAGGACATTTCCTCAAAAATGTGAAGGGCGCTGCTTCATAGTTGGAAATAAAGAACTATCAATGACTGCACAGGCTACAACAATTTGATAATTCTTCCTCACAGAACAGTCAATTTTTCAATCCCCATAGCAACAATCTCAGCTATTTTACTGTCAAAATCAATGATGGGACTGAGTATAATACGTCCAAGTTTTCTGGCCACTAAAATTTGAATGGAAATGTAGTTGTGAAGTGGACACATGAAGGTTGCAGAATTGAGTGGGCAAGAGCATGTCAAATGGAGCATAATGTTGGCTTACAGAAATAAAGAAACAGAGATACTTGCAATCCATCAATTCTGGCCTCTTGTCCATTCCCAAGTATAATTTCTCCATTATTTGCAGCATAACTTCAGCAGTCTGGAGCCTAACCTCTGGAATTCCTATCTTAAAGCATTCCTCCTTCTCTGCTTTGCTTTCCTCCTTTATGATGCCTCCTTAAAACTCCCTTTTTGAACAATCTTTTGTCATATG
The DNA here is from genome assembly GCF_021869965.1 of Rhincodon typus. Classification (NCBI taxonomy): domain Eukaryota; kingdom Metazoa; phylum Chordata; class Chondrichthyes; order Orectolobiformes; family Rhincodontidae; genus Rhincodon; species Rhincodon typus. The sequence continues at coordinate 23,261,072 of NC_063334.1, read as the reverse complement.
ACCCAATAATTCCTTAAGTGGCTTAGCGTCATTATTTGAAATAATGCTCCTGTAAACCACTTTGAGATGTTTTAATTCATTAAAAGGAAATGTTAATTTAAATTGCTATTTTTGGGACTCCGAGAAATTGGAAATTCAGAGGGATTTGGATACCCTTGTGCACTTGACATCAACATTTTGGTACAGTAAACAATTAGGAAGGCAAATTATATGTTGACCTTTATTACTAAGGGATTGGAGTATAATAGTAAACAAGTCTTAATACAATTATATAGTGCTTTGATATGAGCACATCTGAAGCACTGTGTGCAGTCTTAGTCTTCTTCTCCAAGGACATATATATTCAAATTAAAGTGAGTGCAATGAAGATTCACTGGACTATTTCCTGGGATGAGGGGATTGGCCTATGAAGGACAGATTGAGTAGACTAGATAGAGAGTTGAGATGAATGAGAGATGCTCTTACTGAAGTATAAAAATCTGAAGGATTAGATGTTGGGAGGAAGATTCTCCAAGCTGGGGACCCTTCAGACTTGAGGTCCACAACTCAAAACAAGAGGTCAGTCACTTAGGACAGAGACGAAGATGAAGTCTCTTCAGCGAAATAATGTGAAAATTTGAAGCCCTCTATCACAGACAGCTCATTGAGCACAGTCAAGTCAAAAACAACAATATATTTTTGAATACTAAATGAATTAAGGTATTTGGAGATATTACATGAAGATTTAACAGAGGTAAAAGATCAGCTGTGTCCTGTTAAAACAGTGGATCCAAGAAAAGTTGACTTCAGACATTGAATGACCTATTCCTGCTGCTTTTATTTCTATATTTTATGAAACAACTGGTCTCGAAATAAATCCTTTAGTTATGCTGTTATAATATCTACAAACTATATTTTTATGTGAATATATAGCCTCCAGTGTCACATTCACTATTGCATTTCTGTCATCTACCAAATAATAATGACTCATATCTTTCACTGTCCTGAAGATCATAGGTCAGCCATACGTTGGAAGATGCACTTTCCCGCCCCCTCAGAAGTCCCAATGCAACAAGTCTGTGGGAATTATCTAGGACATATGAATTTCCAATGGACAATTCTGCTGTCCTCTGGGACCGTCCCACTCAAGTAAGAGTCAGAGACTTCAGACAAATCCAACTTACTCAGAATAGTTACCAGGAAATATTGGAGGGAGAAATCCTAGTCTAATTCCTGGGTAACCATATAACTGACACCCAAATCACTGCACCCCCCTTCTCTCCCATTGCCCCTATCCCATTGCCATTCTGAAGTTTGTTGAGCATTGTCAATTCCGAAGAATCCTTCATTGGAAGATTGCTCAGCAGAGAAATGAAGACCAATGGAAGGCAATTTGGAGGGAAACATGGATTTCTGATCCTGATCAATTCCAACAACCATCCACACGAACAGCAGCCAGAAATACACTTGATAACGTTCCATTATCGAGTTTAAAATGTGTGATTATTTCTAACTTATAGGAACCAGATGAAATAATAGCCTTTAATGTGATAAAGGATCCAATAGCACTTTACTAAAGCATTATCAAACTACCTAAGCTCGTATTTGGGCAGACGGACAAACATTTGGTCAAAGTGAAGTTTAAAGTAGGGTCGCAATGGAGAAAAGTGAAGTCGCGAGTTGGAGAGATTTGGGAAACGGATTCAAGAACAGAAGGTTTAGGCAGCTGAAGGCATCGCCGCCAATAGTGGAGTGTATAACATTGGGGATGTGCAGGAGTCTGGAATGAGAGCAGCCCAGAGATCTTTGAGGGTTGTAGGACTGGTGATTAGAGATGGGGAGGGCAAGTCACAGTGGGATTTGAAAACAAGGATAAGAATTTCAAAATTGAGACACTGAGTCAATGTAGGTCAGTGAGCACAATGCTGACGGCTGAAGAGGATTTCTTCTCCCCTGGACCTTATAAATACAGATGAAGCAAATGGTACATAGCACTGTACACAGTGCAAATGAGTATTAAGCATTTCTCTACTGGGGAAGCTGCTGGAAATAAAATCATCAACACACAGTGATGATATAATATTTACATACATCCTTCTTGAACTTTCGTTGCACCATTCTTGTGGAAAAGTGAAATAAAAATTCCTTTTCTCACTTCCTGCAGCTGTCAGGTCCCTTCAACTCCCACTGTCTAATTCATTTAGTACTGTAAAAATCTCTCTGCATACCTCTCACTCACTTCCTCTTGGTCTGAAAGGCTTATTGCCTCAGATATTTTGTCTCAACGTCTCCTATCTTAGCAGTACTTGGACCTACTACTCTGTGCATGTCTCAGTCTGTCTCTTTCTTCAAGCTGTATGTTTAAACTTTCCTCACGCACTCAATGTTTGCCTTTCAAAAACAAGTATAAAATCAATATCATCAGATAAAACCATAGCAAAAAAAATGAAGGTAAATAAGACAGATGATTGATAGAGCTGGATAATGGGGTTAAAATGATTCAGCAATACAGGAAGAGGCCATTGAAATGGCCTCCATAACTCGAAATACCCTTAACCTAGAAAAACCTCTCCATCCACATTTTTCAAATTTTAGTTGACCCCTGGCTCTCAGCAGCTTCTGGGAGAAAGAGACTTCCAGATTCCTGAAAGATAATGAAAATGCAAACTGGAGCATTCAGTACAGATCTATGACAACAGATGATTCGATCACTCACAATAAACTGAAACAGTTCCATTCTCTCAGAAGTTCCACACACATCGCTTATAAAAATTCCATTTTAAAGAATTTGAATCAGCGTTTTATTAAGTATTTTACTTTTTTAAAAAAAGACACTGCCAATTGCCCTGCGATAATTTGTTAAATTATGAGTAGTTTATCAGGAACTTCTCGTGACCTTCTTTCAACAAATTGTTTGATAACTCATGTGACAACCATATCCATGACAAATACCTTTGCATTTCATGAGTGTGACAGAAACAACAACCACATTGCTGTGGAACAAACAATCTATTTGCAGTAAACATCCTAAGATGAAGGAATTGTAGGATTTTAAAAAACTCATTTTCACAATCAGACGTTTCAGCACTCTTCCCAGCCAATTACACCCTTTTGAATGCAAGCATCATGTAGAAAATGCGGCAGCCAATTGTACGCCTTGCTAGCTCCCTCAAACTGCAATCTGATAATGACCAGATAATCTGGTTTCATGAGTTTGACTAAGGGATAGACTTTTCCAGAACACCAGGGAAACCTTGCCTATTCCTCCTGGAATTTTACCTAAGAGAATAGATCGGGACTCAGTTTAACATCTCATTTGAAAGGCAGTACCTCCAAGCATGCAGCACTCCCAGGGGCTGTACTGGAGTGTGTAGCCTTGTATTTTGTGCTTAGCCTTACAGTGGGTCCTGCAGGTCGAACCTAATGATTCAGAGATGAGAGTATGACCATGAGACTCAGCTGGTCGTAGGTATGATGATACCACTCGATTTTGTGACAGGAGACTCATGTGAAGCGAAGAAAAGAAACAAGATGGGCTGAGTGGCCTGTTTCTGTGCTGTCAAGTTTATGGAACTAAACAGAAAGCTGTCATTGTGTGAGAAGGTTTCTGATGAACACGCCTGTTAACAAAGACACAAAGGAAAACACATCACATGTCTTGCAGCTGATAATATTGTGACAAATCTTTTCTTACATTTTGCTCTCTCAAGCAAAATAAATTTTTCAAATACTTTTACATAAAGGCAGTATCGCTTTAACATGTGATAAAAGAATGATGTGGGGGTATGGGCATATCAACATTAGGCAATGTAAACTGCACAGCTTGAAAGCTATCAGATCACTCCACCAGTTCTGTTAACATTGAGGCAATGTTGTTAGCAATAACAGCAGTGAGATTTGAAATTGAGAAACAATTTAACAAACCCTCTAAACATATAAAGCTGTGGTCATTTTCACAGTGACCCAATGACAAAACAATTTACATTGTGAAACCAAAATGAACAAGGGTTCAGAGTCTATAACGACAATGTGCATTTAAACTGTGACTTTAACATAGTAAATCATTCCAAAGTCCTCCACAGATGTCTCATCAAAAGGAAATAGTCACATAGCTTGGTCAGAAAGGGAGGTTTTAAAGGAACATCTTCCATCAGAATCAGTTAAAGAGGTGGAGGAGTTTAGGGAGGGAATTCTAAATCTTACGGCCACAGGCAACTGAAAGCTTGGACGTCAATGACGGCACAATTTAAAACTCGGGTTGCTCAAGAGATATGGTGGCAGATTGCAGATGCAGTCGGTTATTGAGGAAGGGAGAGACAGAAGGCCATGGAGGGATTTGAAAACAAGCTGAAAACATAGGTGAAAACATGTTAGTAATTGAAAAGGCACAATGGATAGCATCTGAATCAGAAGCTCCAGGTTTGGCCTCCATTCCAGGATTTGATGGCCAAGGAAGGTGCATTCATAAAACAGTCAAACAAGTTGATTGTCAACCATCCAGAGAAATTTGCTGGATTATGATCACGTCTAGGCCAGAAACCCACTCACTGCCTCCAAATAGACAGAGCAAGAAAAGGTACTCATTCATTAGATAGTCTTCAAAGTTAACTACAGCTTTAATGTCCAATCTGGAGAACAAGCATCAGCCAAGATGCCAACCACTTAGGCCTTAATGGAAGCCAAGTGCAAACAATGGAATGAGCGCAAGAAAACCCGAGCACAGAACGCACATATCTCGAACATCAGCAGCCCCACCTGTGGCAGAGTGTGCAGGATCCAGCATTGGATGGTTTAGTCACCTCACGACACACCATTCCGCTGTGTAAAATAATTATCGTTGGTCTTAAGGGACTACCTCAGAAGAAGAAGCTAGTTTACACTGCAGCTAAGGGTGGGTGATGTTTTCACCCTGGAGTCAGACTAGGCTGCAAGAGTCCTGTTGAAGGGTATAAACCCGAACCGTTGACTTTCCTGCTCCTCTGATGCTGCCTGACCTGCTGTGTTCCTCCAGCTCCACACTGTACTGACTTAGGCTGCAAGACAATTTATTAGCACAGGTACCAAACGAAACTCAATCTCACCAAGGCTGTGGCTGTAACAAAAATGGTTATTCACAGGATGTGTGCATCACTAGCTAAGCCAATAGTTACTGCCTATCCCTAATTTCTCTTCATGAAGGTAATGCTAAACTGCCACCTCGAATCCCTGCAGCCCATATGATGTAGGGACATCCACAGTGCTGTTCACATGGAAGTTCCAGGATCTTGATCCAGCCACAGTGAAGGAAAGATGACAGAGTTCCAAAACAGGATTGTGTGTATCATCAGAAAGCAACTGGAAGGAATCAAATTTTATTTTGCTGCTTTTGTTCTAATTTTCCAAAGAGCAATATTAAGTTGCTCATCAGTCATGACTGGCCAATTAGGCAGATGGTTAAAGGAGAGAGCACCAGCAACTGTTGATTGGTATATTTTACTCTGTAAAATGACATTGGGAAATTTACTAAAATGAAATTTACTTTGCTACAGAAATGCAAGTTGTTTTTGATTAGCAGTGTCCTCTGAAGTTGCTCCATGATAATGCTGTTAATACAAAGGCATCCCATCTTCACCTAAGTAATCTGACGCCAAGGTCTTGCCTTCACAGCAGTTTCACATCTTCATGTCACCTACCAGTTTTATTTTCACAAAAGTAACGTTGAATTAATTAAAACCTGCAATCTACTCAATGTCAAAAAGTGATACCTTTATTTTCCCTGTGCTTTTACTTGATCTGAATATTAAACTGAAAATGAGCCTCTGCTGACACCAGGATTACATGCACATAATAAAAAAACATAAGAACTAGGAGCAGGGAGTAGGCAATTCAATCCCTCAAGTCTGCTTCACCACTTAATACAATCATGGCTAATCTCACCTTGGCTTCAAATCCACTTTCTTCATAACTCTTTAACCTATTACTAATTAAAAATCTGTCTGTCTCCTCCTTAAGTTTACTCAATGTCCCAATGTCCAGCATACTCTGGGATAGTGAATTCCATCAATTTGTCAACCTTTGAGAGAAGTTATTTCTCCTTATCTCTGTTTTAAATATGCTACCCATTACTCTAAAACTATGACCTCTTGTTCTAGATTGCCCTACATGGAAGAAATATCCTTTTTACCTCTACTTTGTCAATCCCCTTTAGCATCTTGTATATCTCAATTAGATCTCGCATTCTCCTGAACTCCAGACAGTATAGCCTAAACTGCACAAATAGTTATACAGTCTCACTACATAAAGTTATATAGAACTTACAGTGCAGTTTGGCCCAACTGTTTTATGCTCCACATGACATTCTTACACTAGTCTTCATCTCACCCTCACTGTATATTCTTCTACTTCTTTCTCCCTCGTGTGTTTTTCTAGTTTTCCCTTAAATACATCCATTCTATTCACCCTGTTGTAGTGAGCTTCACATTCTCACCATTCTCCTGAATTTCCAATTGGATTTATTCATGGAATATTTGTTAATTGTGATTAACGTTTAAGAAATATTCGACGTTGCTGACGATTTGTTAAATACTTACCATGGAATGTAACTTGCCAGTCTGCCATAATAATGGATCCATATCACCACATCTGTTAAAATGGGATGAATTGGATATCATGAAAAAAAAAACAGGAAAATTCCTTGCACTCCAAGAAATCATCACAAACTACCACAGAATTACATTGAGTTTGCAGCATTGAACCTGGTCAATCAGCCCAAATGGTCCACTCTGGGGCTGGTGCTGCACAAAAGTTTCTACCCATACCTCTTCATCTCATCTCGCCTCATCATATCCTTTACTCCTTTATCCCTCAGAGATAGTAGGAACTGCAGATGCTGGAGAATCCAAGACAACAAGGTGCAGAGCTGGATGAACACAGCAGGCTAAGCAGCATCATAGGAGCAGAAAGGCTGACGTTTCAGGCGTAGACCCTTATCCCTCCTCCATTTATCCAGCTCCCTCTTAAACACATCTATACTATTCACCTCAACCACTCTTTGTGGTAGCAATTTCATGTTTAACCAGTTTACAAATAAAGTATTTTAATTGAATTCCCTATTGGATATATTAGCAACTACTTTCTACTTATGGTCACTAATTTCTCGTCAAAGTTCTCACCAAAAATTGAAACAACTTCTTTACACCCACTCTACTGAGCTTGTTCACAACTTTCATGACTTCCAGCAGGTCAGTCTTCAGTCTTCGAGGAAAATAAGCCCCAGCTTGTTAGTCTTCATTGATCAATTCAGTTTTGATATGATTCCTATATATCTCTGATGAAGGAGCTACTTTGATTAAGGACACAATAATAAACCAGCTTGTATAGAAGAAAAGTTAATAAGAACATTTCTCCTGAGCCTCTACACCAGATACAGTTCTGGATTCAGTGTTCAGGATGATGTGCTGTATGTGATTTATAGTGCATGGGGAACTGCGTATTCCCAGAGAGGGTTGGTTAGCTGAGGTGGCTGGACAGCTGATTTGCAATGCAGGGTGACACCAACAGCAAGGGTTCAACTCCCACAATTCAGACTAGACATGGTAAATACAGGAAGGATGTTCCCGTTGACTGAGGAGTCCAGAACTAGTAGCCACAGTCTCAAAATATGGAGTAGACCATTTTGGACTGAAATGAGGAGAAATTTCTTCACCCAGAGAACGGTGAGCTTGTGGAATTCTCTGCCATAGAAAGCCGTTGAGCTAAAACAGTGAAAATTAAGGATTTAGATACAGTTCTTGGGGTTAAAGGGTTCAACGGGACGAAGTGGGAATAGGTACTGAGTTGGATGAACAACCACGATCATATGAAATGGTGGAGCAGGTTCAAAGGGCCAAATGGCCTACTGATGTTCTGATTTGCTACGTAGGGTAAGCATGGAAAACCATTAGCTGGTTTTCAGCTTGGAATAATCAGGAATTCATTGGAATTTAGGAAGAGATTGAAAATTTTTAGGGCACTTTAGAGGAGACCTGACTGGGATCACAAGCCAGAAGCTTCCATCTGAAAAAGGAAATTTTTGGTGCAGTTCAGGGAATAAATGACTTCACGAGAAAGGTTTAGTTTGTGAAACTTCCAAACAAGAAATAACCTGCAGATTGTTAAAAGCTGAGAAAACCTAAGCTCTCAATTTTGTGAGGAATCATGTCAGGAAACTTCTGGGGAATTAAATCAAACTCAGAAATTTAAAACTGAGGGATAATTTCTCTGGATTTGAGTCTCTGTGACAGATAGTGTTAGGAAACAGACAGACTTTATTTTGCTCTGTTTTAAGGTCTTCCTAATTGTATTCTGTCTTTAGATAATTTGTCTTTTCTCATTTACTTATTTTGTGTAATAAACTTCTATTCTGCAGTTAAAGAAATTCTGCAGTTTCAGTGACTGACCACCACGTTAATTAAAACAGAAAAAAAAACATACAATCTGTCAGGCCAGATTTCATTCTGGGGACTGACTTGTCCAGTAGTACCATGAGCTGAGATCATTTCACTCTCAACATTACAAAAACACTTCAGTGATTGCAAAGTATCTGGGGACATTCTGCAGTCATGACAGGTGCTATATGAATGTAATCTTTCATTTTACACTGCACCAAATTTAGAGATGCAATCATTTTGTAGCAATATTATCCAACATGTAGATTTTGTTTTGAAAATTGCAAAGCACCACATGGAAAGCCCAATATCGTTGTCATGACAAAAATACAAATTCATCTTTTCTCATGAGAGACTAGCGCCCATGTTCTCCTAACCCCTAAATCAATAAGAACTGTACTAAGGTAAATGTGACATTGTTTAGACCCTAATACACTTCTTCCCTTACAATAGTGCTGACAATGTTTTTAAACAGATAGATTGAAAGGGCCGGTGATGCTCTACTCAGCAAGTAGCAGTCATTGAAATAAACTGTATCAAAATTCTTCTGCACATTGGTTGTCAGCGCACAATGAAAATGACTGTTACAACCTCTACAACAGCAGTTTTATTAAAGCCAGATGACAGAACTTAGAGATTTTTAGCAAAGATGTAATGAGTGGCATAATTACAACTTTTCCTATGCCCAGCATTTCAGCTGTAGTTCAATGGGCAGCACAAACTTCTGCTGGAAGGTCCTACTCTAAAGATTTGGAGATGGATGGGCTGGATGTGCTGAGAATGGCCTCCCCATACTACAGCGTAAACACTGGGGATGAACCCACCTCCCCTTTGCTAACTTGTCCTTTTGAGTTTTTCAGGTAGTAGCACTTCAATTATAAAGAGGCATAATTTCCTTCTATCATCAGATCTAGCCTTTGACGCAGTGGCGTTGTCATTGGATTAGTAACAAAGAGACAGAAGCTAACACTGAAGGGACATTGGCTCAAATCCCACCATAGCAGTTGCTGAAATCTGAATTTAAGGAATAAATTGGACAACCTAATGGTGACCATCTGTTTCACTAACATTTGCCATCCTCACCTGATCTGGTCTATATGCAACTCTAGATCTACAGCAATGTGGTTGACACGTAAACAGCTTCTGAAATAGCCTTGCAGGCTACTGTGTCTGATAATAGGAAATTAAACTGGAAAGGCCACCAAACTTCAAAAAATGGACCAGAAACAACAAGAGGACATGCAACTCTGTCAATCTTGCAAAGTCCTCCTTTTAAACACCTGGGACCTTGTGCCAAAAGACAGATGGTGGATAGATTAGTCAAGCAACAGCCTGGTGTTCTCTAGGAGGTACAATTCCATGACAATTACCACGCCTCAGATGTGGCGCCACAATCCTGTAAAAGGCACAACACCTGCCCACACACTACCTCCCTCAACTCCATCCAGGGCCCTAAACAGTCCTTCTCAGTGAGACAGAGCTTAACTTGCATTTCCTCCAACCCAGTCTATTGCATCCAGTGCTCTCAGCATGGCCTTCTCTATGTCAGAGAGACCAAACGTAGACGAGGTGACTGCTTTGCCAAACATCTTCAGCTGGCCTGTAATGGCCAACCTAACATCCCGGTCACTGCCCATTTCAACCCAACTCCCCTACTGCACATGTCCATCCTCAGCCTCCTCCAGTGTCACAGCGATTTGTAACGCAAATTTGAAGAACAACACCTTATCTTCCACCTGGGCACCCTGCAGCCCGGAGGGCTCAACACCGGAGCTCTCAAATTTCAAACATCCTTCCCACCCATCCCCCAGCTCCCTTTCCAGTCCCACCTCCTCCCTTCCATTCCACCTTCTGACCCTCCCTTCCATTCCACCAACCGGATTCCTCCCTCCCATTGACCAACCAGATCATTCCTACTACCAGCTTCCATCTATCACCTCCATTCTGCTACCTACTCCCCTATATCAGCAGCTCACCATACTCAACATCAAGTCCTGAAGAAGGGTAATACCCAAAACATTGACTTTTCCTTTCCTCCAGATGCTGCCTGGCTTGCTGTGTTCTTCCAGCTTCCTGTTTGTCTACATTGGTACACAATTGGAGAAAGTTGCTTATTACCACCTACTGTTATGATTTAGTTGATGAATCACTTCTGCCCTGTGTTCAACACCAAAGGTGACAAAGGACACCAAATGTACTCACGTGGTCAAGGAGAGGCTTGGTAGCACCACTACTAGCCAAATTCTAAAGGACATAGATGCCACAATAGACCTGTAGCAAGTGATGAGGGAATCAACAGGAGGGAAAACATAGTCCTCACCAATCTACCTGCTGTAGATGCATCTGTTCATGACAGTTATCAGTTCAAATGACCATTGCAGAATCTTTCTGGAAACAAAGTTCCATCTTCACATTGAAGATCACTCCATCATGTTGCTGGCACAGGCACTGTGCCTAATGAGATAGACTTTGGACAGATCTTGAAACAAAATTACCGATCCATGAGGTGCTATGGGCCATTGACAGCAGCAGAATTGTACTGAAACACAATCTGAAAACTCAGGGCCAGGCATATACCCATCCCCAGCATTAGCACTAAGCCAGAGTACCAATACTGCTTCAATACAGAGTGCAGAAGGGCACTGACATCAACAGCGAAAGCCATAGCTAAAGATGAGGTGATAACCTAGTTAAGCTACAAAACAGGGCTAGTTGCATGCCAAGCTCTGTTAGTAGTATGCAGTAGATAGAGTTGAGCAATCCCACAACCAATGGATCAGGTCTAAGCTCTGCAGTCCTGCCAAATGCAGTCGTGAATTGTGGGGACAAGGAAACAACTCACTGGAGAAGAACGTTGCACAATTCAATGATGAGAGAGCCGAACAATGACGAGACAAGCCTGATGCATTTGTACCATCTTCAGCCAGAAGCACCAAGTGGGATGATCCATCTTGGCTTCCTCTCGGGGATCCAGTCTTCAGCCAATTTAATTCACTCCATGGTATATGGAAGAACAGCCAAAGCACTGGATACTACAAACACCATAAGTCTGACAATATTCTGACAATAATACTGAAGATTTTTGCTCCAGACTAATTGCAGCCCTAACCAAGTGTTCCAGTACAGTTACAACACCGGCATCTCTTCAGCAACGAGGAAAGATTGCCCAGATATGTCCTTTCCACAAAATGCATGACGCTAGTTCTAATGAGTGCAAGAAGAAAAGTTTCAAATTCTGGTATTCTTTTAGCAATTATGATGATTGTTGGAGGTCAGTCATCTCAGCAGGATTTCCTCAGGGGAGTGTCCCAAGACCAATCATCTTCAGCTGCTTCATCAATGACCTTCCCTCCATCACAGGGTCAGAAGTGGGGAGGTTCGCTAATGATTGCATAATGTTCAACACTATTCAAATCTCCTCAGATACTGACACAATCAGTGTCTATATGCAGCAACACCTGGATAACATTGATGCTTGGGCTGATAAGTGACAAGTAACATTCATGGCACAAAAGTGCTGGGCAATGACCATCTTCAACAAGAGTGAATCTAACCATCACTCCTTGAAATTCAGCACCATATACCACCTTCACCATTGATTCCTCCATGACCAGACAGTGGCAACAGTGTGTACCATCTACAACTCACCAAACTTCCTCAGGCAGCATCCTCCAAACCTGTGACTTCTGCCATCTGTGAGGACAAGAGCAAGAGATACATCAAAGCACCACAACCTAAACTTTTCCCTCCAAGGAACAAACCACCCTGTCTTCAAACTATATTGTTATTCTTTCAATGTCATTAAGTCAAAACCCTAGAACTTCCTACCCAAGAGCACTGCGGGTATCCATATACCACATACTCTGCAGGGGTTAAAAAGGCTATTCACCACCACCTTCTCTTGGTCAATTAGGGTGACTAATAAAATGCTGGCCCAGTCTGCGACACCCGTGAAAGAATAAAAAGTGAGGTCTCACGTCAAAATCGAAGGCCTGTTGTTCTGCACACTAACAGTGCAGGCAGAGGAGTGCTGGCCATTACTGGTACTGCAGATAGGCTAAAGAACTGAAATTTAGAGACGGAACGAGGATTTCAGTATGGGGCCTAGCTAATGGCACATTTTACACAAAACAGGGAGGGTGGGAGGACATAGGAAGGCAGATATATGGGACAGTGACTCTGATTGGCACAACCATCTAACTGGTTCAAGGCCTGCAAGGTTAAACCTGCTTGGCTACAAACTGTGTGCCAGCCTTTTGCAGCACTGTTATATTATGCTAGAGCAAGAGGAGGCCTTTAATTGGGCAATAATTACCACTTTAAGAGGCTCAATTAGGCCACCAACACCTTACCAGCTGCTTGTAAAATCAAGATGGGGTCATGTCGGGCCATGGCAGATGCCCTAATATACAGCTGTAAGTGTGCACATTCCCATTTAGGATTGGCCTGTAAAATGCAGTACTTCAGCATGTAATCTAGGCTGACACTTCTAGTGCAGTAATGAGGGAATACTACAGGTGGCCACAGACAATGTCTTTTAGATGCTGAACCTATTCTTTGTCTGTCTTGTCAGGTGGATGCAAAAAATCCTGTAGCACTATTCTGAAAAAGAGCAGGGGAGTTCTCCCCCAGTATCCTGCGGCCAATATTTATCTCTCAAATCAACATGACCTGGTCATGATCACACTTCGGTCTGTGGAAGCTCTGTGAATACATCAGCTGCCATGATTCCCAGATTACTAAAAATGATTACACTTAAAGTATTTTGTTGTCTATTAAAGGGCTTTGAGAGATCCTGAGCTGGTGATAGGTGCTATATAACTGCAAGTTCTGTCTTTCTTACCCTGCACAAATATGACTAAATGTTTGGTGAGAGAGTTCAGTGGGGGCACTGTCTCATGGAATATCAGGTCATGTGCAGAGGGAAGGAATTTGATTTTCCAGGAGGACAATTGCATTGATGTATCCTGATACAGTGACTATCTGACTCATATAGCATATCTGGTTTACTTCCAGATTAGATTATCTGGTGTGTCAATGGATGCGATGAGTTTATCTATTTCAAAAATGTGATATTGTCCTGCTTCACTAATAATTAGCACAGCTTCAAGCTATAGTCTCAGACTTGACAGCTGAGAAGCTCCTTAAGCAACTTTGCTGTGGTAATTAGTAACTCACTGTCTATTAGTCTATAACTTCTGGCAACTTCTGAATAAAGTTACATGGTAGTGCTGTTAGGATTGCTGTCAAACGCCTGAGCCCCTCATCAGATTAAAATGAAAACAATTACTGGAATTAGAAAAAAAACAGAAAAGAATACAACAGTTCATTTGCTGAAGCAATTAACCACATCCTTGTCAAAGCTTTGGGCTCCTTATATGTGAAGTGTTTCTAATTCCTCACTGTACAACACACAGCATGCCTGTGGTCGGTAAGCACTGTGCTAATAGGTAAAGCAGAATATTGTCACCACAGCAAACAAGATTGTTATCATATGTCTTGCCACATATTTCAAGTTAGTCACTGACTGTCTAGTCTGGTTCCCCATTTGGCTTTAGGCAATGTCGGTGGGACTTGATCTTCTCTCCCTGACCCTGAAGGGCTGGGATTACAACTTTTCCAAGTGTCTGGGTTACATTAAAAAGACCCATGTCATTCCTTCCGGCTGGCAACTGCTGTATTTTCCTTTTTTTTTTGGAAAAAGGACTTTGGATAGTTCTATGTTTAAACTAGAAATTCATTCAACAGTTGATCCACATGAAGTGCGGCGCAGTACTCCCTCAGCACTATCCCTCTGACAATTCAGACTGCGGTGCTCAAATATAAGCTTCTACAGTCTTCCTCTATGTTTCCAGCTAGCTTGCAGTCATATTCTCTTTGCCCTTTCCTTATCAGTTTTGCGGTCCTCTTTTGCAATCCTAAATTACTATCTGTTCCCAAACTTACTACTGTTTCTGGCATATCTGCCAAGAAGAATTCATCTTGTTCCTCAGCATCCTCTAATGCCAGAACACTCTCAGAATACCAACCCTCTGTATGAATGGCTGGGTCTAGCTTCAACAAGGGAGGCCCCTTCGTGCCATCAGTGCATCCAATTTCTTCTCTTTCTGTGGGCAGACTCTCCAAGTGTTCTTTTCTTCTCCATCTCCGTGAACACTTCTGATTGACTTGAAAGACATTTTTTTAAACTTCCTGTGACCTATTAATCTTTTGTCATTTGCCACTTTCTGTCCTGTGGACTTTCTCCCAGGCTTTTTCAGCCTTTGCATGGGTTTTTATACTCTGCTGTTTGGTGCATAAGTGGGCTCAAAGTCCATCACTTGCTGCTTCCTATCACTATTGAGCTTGTCTTCAGATTTCTCCTCCACTTTTAGAGTTGATCACTGGGCTGACCTTGTTTTGTTTTCACCCATAGCGCTGTGCTGTCTCTGGACTTCACTTCAGGCACTCCTTCTCATTTGCCTCCCATTTAGTGGGTCTGGTCGCTGTCTGCTATCAGGTCAACATTTTTGTAACTTAACATGAAAAGGCTTTATTAAACATAAAAATAAAGAAGGGATTGTAAGAAAGGACATCTCTAGAGCTCTACAGAATTAGGCTCCAATTTGATTTGACCCAATGTCACTTTGACACAGTCCCTTAGGTGGATGCCCAGGAGCTATTCCCAGAGTAAAAGACATAACTAATCCTCTACTCCATAACCACATGAGCAAGTGACCCAGCATAGAAATTGGTGCAATTTTTATTTTAGGTGCAGACAGTTAATCTCAACATCTCAAGAATCTAAACCGTTCCTTCTTGCACTATCTTTCCAAACACATATCCATTAGCTTTATCTTCTTATTTCTATGTTTGCAAATACGTTGAATCTGAATAACCTAGAGGTTGGAACCTTTGAGGTCCCTCTTACTAATTTTGACAAACTCTGACAACAGAGTGGCAACCCATTCTGCCTATGCAGTTGGTACCAATATGGCCCACATTTGCTGGCTTCTCAATTTTCCATCGCCAACCTCTTCTCTCATGGGGGTCAGCAGACACTGAACTTTGTGCAATGCATCAGATGTTACTCTTCATTGCAGACACTCCAGACTGAGAATGCCAAAAAAGTGATGCAGACTCTTCATTTCTTGCAAAGGAGAATGTGAAAACAAGAGAAATTTAAAGACAACAAATGCAAACATCATGCTGATATTAAAAAGGAGGTGGTGTTGCGTGTCTTGAAAAACAATAAGGTAGCTAAGTCCCCAGGACCTGAAGGGATTAATCCCAGGATACTGAGGGAGGCAAAGGAGGAGATTGCTGGGCCCTTGACAGAAATCTTTTTAATAATTTACCGGTGGGACATGGGCATCACGTCAGCATTTACTGCCCATTCCTAGTTGCCCCTCAGAAAGTGGTGCTGAGTTATCTTCTTATACTGTTGCAGTCCACATGCTGTAGGTTGAACCACAATGCCGTTATGGGGGGAATTCCAGGATTTTGACCCAGTGACAATGAAAGAACAGTGATATACGTTAAAATCAGGATGAGGAGTAGCTTGGAAGGGGTGATGTTCCCATGTATCTGCTGCCCTTGTCCTTCTAGATGGAAGTGTCATGGTTTTGGGAGATGCTGTCTAAGAACCTTTGAGGAATTTCTGCAATGGATCTTGTAGTTGGTACACATTGCTGCTACTGAGCATCAGCAGTAGAGGGTCTCTGTCCCTTTTAACTCCAAGTAAATAATCCATACAGCTCTGGACTCCAAAAAATTTCACCAGCACTATTACCCCAAAAGCAAACATTTCACTTTGATTTGGAAGTAGATAGGTTTGTTTTTTCTCTACTAGACCTAAATGCAGTTTGGTAAAAGGAAATGACTCTTTTTTAAAGAAATGAAATGAAAGAACAGTTAAAGGGAGTCGTCCAGCCATCACCCGCATCCCCCCAACCCCTCACCATCATGCCCTGTCTCAGTGGGCCCACCACTATCCAATACTCATTGCGTTCTCTCCCCATGGTTCAACTCTCATCACTTTCTTCTTCACTTCAAGCCAGAGTCTCCCTGAAAGCTTCCTGTTCCCAGGACCTGCCTGGAGACTCATCGCCACAGCTCTAGGCCTCAGGCTGCTCCTCTAATCACAAACTGGTTCTCTCCCGCATTCACTGCGAATGAGCTCACCAGTCAGCTTGCAACAGCACACACGACAGAGAAAGGGCTTCTGAAGGGAGGAGCAGTTTCTTGCAAAAATTTTCACTTACACTTAACTATATTCGAAATTCTAGCTTCAAATGAAATGTAAATAGAACAGAAATGCAAGACATTTCAGAAAACAATAACTTTCACTTTACCTAATCTAGTTCCTTCTTGCGTGAGGTTATGCAATAATTAATAACAGGAACCCTATGAAACGTTGGGCAGTATTAAATGGCAGTATGTGGTCCAAAGTTGGACACCCTTAGTGTAGAATTTCAAAAGGACAGAACAGGCTGGTAAAACGTGCGGACAAGTGGTCACTGAACTTTAATGCAGATAAGTGTGAATGATTCATTTTGGTAGAAAGAACAAGGAAAGACAAAACAAAGTGTAAAATTCTGAACAGGATGCAGGATACAGCAGAGGACCTAGATGTACATGTGCATATATTGTGGAAGGTCACAGGACAGGATAAGAGAGCAATTAATACTGGAAAAAAAATTAGGAAATGCCCATACAGAAACAGATATCATGATGTAGGTCAGAATCACCTTTTATGAAATCGATTAAACATTATGTAACAGTGAGGTAGACAGTAAAGCTGCCTTTTTAAAAAAAAAATTAACAGGTTGGGGGCATTGCTGGCTGGGCTGTTAAGAGTCAACCACATTGCTGTGGGTCCAGAGTCACATGTAGGCCAGACCAGGTAATGTAATAGTTTCCTTCCCCAAAGAACATTAGTTAACCAGATGGATTTTCCTGACAATTGACAATGGATTCATAGTCATCATTAGACTCTTATTTCCAGACTTTTTACTGAATTCAAATTCCACCATCTGCTGTGGTGGGATTTGAACCTGGGTCCCCAGAACATTACCTGGATCTCTAGATTAGCAGTCCAGAGATAATACCACTAGGCCATTGACTCCCCCTTTTCACAGTGTTGCTGGCAAACCAGCATCATTTCTTAGATAACAAGGTGTAGAGCTAGATGAACACAGCAGGCCAAGCAGTATCAGAGGAGCAGGAAAGCTGAAGTTTCGGGCCTAGACCCTTCTTCAGAAATGGGGGAGGGGAAGGGGATTCTGAAATAAATAGGGAGAGAGGGGGAGGCGGATAGAAGATGGATAGAGGAGAAGATAGGTGGAGAGGAGATAGACAGGTCAAAGAGGCGGGGATGGATCCAGTAAAGGTGAGTGTAGATGGGGAGTTAGGGAGGGGATAGGTCAGTCCAGGGAGGATGGACAGGTCAAGGGGGCGGGATGAGGTTAGTCGGTAGGAGATGGGGGTGGGGCTTGAGGTGGGAGGACAGGATGGGTAGGACGAAGGACAGGTTAGGGAGGTGGGGACAAGCTGGGCTGGTTTTGGGATGCGGTAGGGGGAGGGGAGATTTTGAAGCTTGTGAAGTCCACAATGATACCATTGGGCTGCAGGGTTCCCAAGTGGAATATGAGGTGCTGTTCCTGCAACCTTTGGGTGGCATCGTTGTGGCACTGCAGGAGACTCAGGATGGACATGTTGTCTCAAGAATGGGAGGGAGAGTTGAAATGGTTTGCGACTGGGAGGTGCAGTTGTTTAGTGCGAACCGAGCGTAGGTGTTCCACAAAGCGGTCCCAAGCCCTCCCCCATTTCTGAAGAAGGGTCTAGGCCCAAAACGTCAGCTTTCCTGCTCCTCTGATGCTGCTTGGCCTGCTGTGTTCATCCAGCTCTACACCTTGTTATCTCAGATTCTCCAGCATCTGCAGTTCCTACTATCTCTGCAACATCATTTCTTTGCTGTTTTCCGTGAATGGCAATATCACAATGGCCTGCATCTTTCACATGCCATATGAACACCGGAGCACATAAACAAAGAAGGTGAGAATTCTGTGACAAGTACCTCACGTCCTGACTCCTCAAAGCCTGTCCACCATCTACAAGGTGCAAACCAACAGTGTCGTGGAAGACGCCCCACTTGCAGTTCCAACAACACTTAGGAAGTTTGACACACCAAGGATAAAGCAGCCAATTTGATCACACACCACCCACTACTTTGAATATTTTATTCCTCCACTACTGAAGGACAGTACCAGCAAAATGTACTGTCCACTGGTCATACAACAATTACCAAAGCTCCTTTGCAAGCACTTTCCAAATCCACAATGACTACCATCTAGAAGTATAAGGGCTGCAGATAAATGGAAACACCACCTGATGTTTCCTTCCAAGCTGCATACCATCCTAAATTGTAACTAGATTGCCGTTCCTTCAGTGTTGTTGGGTCAAAATCCTGGAATACCTTTCCTAACTAAATGAAAATCTGAAAGATCTGCGGATGCATGAAATCTAAACAAAAACAGAAATTGCTGGAAAATCTAGGCAGGTCTGGCAGCATCTGTAGAGAGAAATCAGAGTTAACGCTTCAGGTCCAGTGATCCTTCTTCAGAACAGACCCTTCCTAATTACATTGCAGGTGCACCTACACCGCAAATACTGCAGAGATTCAAGGTGATGAATTTCTGCCACCTTCTCAATGGCAATAAATGCTGGCCCAGCCAGTGACACCCACATCCTGTGATTATGAATAAAATCCTTCCTCTCCAGCTGTTTCACTGAACAAATAATTGCAACTAAAACATTATCCATCTCTTAATTATATCTCTGTGCATTCTCTCCTCTTTCTCTCTCCAACCCACACACACACACACACACACACACACACACACACACACACACACACACTTGTTTTACATTGATGTTAGATCACACTGTATGTCATACTGAAACACAAAGTACTTTACTGGCCCAGTAAAAACTGTGCGGATTCTGACGGATATGGATCCTTCCATGTTATTTTCTTTGGATCAACCATCACGGAGTGTAATGTGATTGAGTTCTCAGTCTGTTTGCATCATCTTGTTTGGAAAATGCTCTCTTGCCAGCTCAGTGCTGCTCTTGGTTTACTTTTGACATACTCTGTGTCTTGTACAATTTACCTGATTGTTGCAGCTTATGCAGCGCTCACCTCAGAATTTCCAATTCTGTCCGTAGTCAATCACAATTGTCAATTATTTAAATAAAAGTAGAAATGGGACAGAAACTAAAAGTCAAAGCAACCTGGAGAAGGCTTAAGCAGAATCTGCAGTTTTTCTTCTCTCTAAGCAAGACACATAACAAATAGTGTGTTATTACAGTTTGTGTTCACACAGTGTGCACCTCTCAGACACCAGAAAATGAGAGCCTTTCCTATTATTTGTTCTCTGTCTGCCAAATTGCCTTGTGACATTTGGAAAAGGTCAAGCTATAATGCGCAGGGCTGTCACTCCTCAGTAAACTTCCAATACACAGAAAGTCACAGTCTGCCAGAAAACACACCCAAAAAAAACGTCAAAGTGGAACTTTGGACCATTATTCTAAAAAACACTTTAAAACATGCCTTGGAGAGACACAAATTAGGTCACTGTGGTGCAGGGCAACCTGAGCCTTGGATGCAATCATTTATTGTTGTTAACCATCATCACAGGCAGAAATAGAATGTGAACTTTGAATATTACATGCTACAAGGTAGCAACTCCTGACTAAACAGTATACATCTTTCAACAGTGAGATGGAAATCTTGGTTATATTTGTGGCAATCTCAATGTCTATTTGGATGTATCATTGTTTGCTGGGTATTTCCGTATTATAGTTTATGAATAGGAAATTGTCCAAACGCTCACCTCTGGAATACCCATTGCTGACTGATATGGATTCCAATTTGCTTCTGATCACAATGGTACAGCTCCCAACATGCATCAGTATATATGTCAAAGCCCCATGAATCGGAACCCACTTCTTCCAAACCCAATTCTTGAACCACATTTTCAACTCTCAATCTTAATCACTGTGTATTAATTTGCTTGTGACACAAGTAGTAATTGGAGATTACTGTAGTGATTGTAATAAGATAGCTAGTTGAAGCTTATAGAATATAAATTCCCTCATTGGACCAGATTAACAGCCCCAATCAGGGAGACCTGGCTGATATAAAAGGGTGAATGTTGGAGATATTGGGCCCTGAATGCCTGATGCGGTGCTATTCTCAAAGGTTCCTTTCCAATTGGTGGAACCTTGTCAAACACTTTGCTAAAGCGTAGAGAGACAATGTCTATCACACTGCCTTTATCAATCTTCTTTGTCAGTTCTTCCAAAAAGTGCAATCAAGTTATTGAGACACGATTTGCCACGCATAAAACGAAGTTGACTATCCCTAATCAGTCACTGCCTTTCCAACTGCATGTGACTCCTGACCCTCAAAAAAAAAGTGGTGGACGGAGAGGATCGTGGTTGTTTGAGCTGCTCTTGGTTTTGAGGATTTTTTTTTCCAGTGTTCAACTGTATTTACTTACTTCTGTGGGGTAGAAATTGCTGTTTTTTCTAAAAAAAGAAAGTTGTTGTGTTGCTTTTGGAACTCTATAAAAAGAGATCAACAACAAAAGAGACCTTTGTACCTCACTGATTGCACAGCCGACTCAATGGGCTGAATGGTCTGCTTTGGCTCCTACATCTTGTGGACTCAGTCTCGGCTACAAGAAACAGGCTACACCCTCCACCCCAATCTCCACAACCCCACCTCCTGACCCATCATTCTATTTTACTCATAGCACAATCACATTGTTTTTTACTCTCCCCTGACCCATGGATCCCTGTGCCATGGCGCAGCAGTCCGTTTGCTCAACCTCCCTTCAATCTCTGCTCTTGTCCTCACAAGTTAGAAAATCCTCGAACCTATTAGCCAAGTGCAAGGATGAGGCTTCTCCTTTTCTACCTTCAGGATCCTCATACCTGCTTCACTTGGACTGAAGGGTCTGTTTCTGTGCTGTATGACTCTATGCCTCTATGACACAAAGGCTAATCTGATCATTTTCAACTCCACTTTACTGAGTTTTCCCCATGATCCTACATCCTCTTACTGACTAAAAATCTGTCTATCTCAGCCTTGAACATACTTCACAACCCAACCACTTCAGCTCAGTGCCGTAAAGAGTTCCATAGAATTACTGCTCTCTGAGAGAAGGAATTCCTACTCATCTTCATTTTAAATTGGTGATCCCTTAATCTGAGATTATGCCTCTGCCCCAGCTTCTCCTACAAGAGAAAACAGCCTTTCTGCATCTGCCTTGTCAAGTCACAGAATCATAGAATTATTACAGTGCAGAAAGAGGCCATTCAGCGCAATGAGTCTGTTCTGACCCTCTGAGGAGCATCCCACCCTATCCCCATAATCCTGCATTTATCATGTCCCATAAGACTGTTCTACGTTTCACCCTCTTGTTCCTGAGAACTGGATAAATGCTTCAGCTTTGGTCTAACAGGTGTGTATGTTTCATGAAACAAAATGTCCATGTAACTTACACCAGCCTTGATGCATCATAGCCTCTGCCTCAGACTCCAACTCAGAGTCAAAGTTTCTCAAGCTGTAGATACTGAGCACGCACATAGAGGCTCTGGATCACGCTGTTATCCCTCTGCTCACAGTTGTGACATCTGTAATACAACACCCGACCTGCTGTCTTTACTGCCTAATATTTAACCAATTACATTCTAACTTTAAAAATATCACTTAGTGGTTGCCTGTATTTATACTGAGCAGTTTAACTCATTAAGCCAGACATTTAATGCAATACATGTATCACTTCAGTGCCATTGTAAATAGCTCCCAGTGTTCGCAGAAATAAAATCTTGAAAACTCACCAATCACCTCCCTGCTCATCTTATGAAATGATTAAACAGTTAGTAGTTTCTGGAGGCTGAACAAAAACATACAAAAAGCAAAACCTCTTTCCCCCTCTGCAATAAATTGCCACTCTTATTTTGGCACACTTGGGCCTCATCACACTCTGTGTTCCCATACTCTCATCAGAAGTTCTACCTTTACAGAGAGCTGATGACTCACACCCAAACTGCAAGTGCTAAATTAACTTCCTGCTCAACACTTATTCACTTTCAGTTCATTGACAGATAATTGCCACTGCCAGGCAGCTTTGATTAACTGGGCGCCTTAACTAGTTTGCAGTTTTTAAGTTCGAAGTCAGATTCTGACTGCAAATCTTAATTATAGCTCAAAGAAAACTTACAAGGATTTCAATCTGTGCCAAATTCCAAAATTTGTACTGAAACCTCATCAGACTCTGCCCCTATATTAATCACCCATTGAAATCTCCTTATTGTTCCTTTAATTTTGAATATCTCTTATGTCCTCTCAACCTTCTGTATGTAAAAGAGAGCAGTCTCAGCTTCTCCGTAGAGGTAAAGTCTATCATCACTGGCATCACCTTAGTAACCCTTCTCTGCACCCTTTCCAAAGTGCTGACATCATCCCTAAAGGCTGATGTCCAAAATTACATATAGTATTGCAGCTGAGGCCTAAGGAATGTTTTAGAAAGGTTGACCCTACTTTGCTGAATTGTTCACAAATTCTAGGGCTGCATAAAATACAGTATGTCCACAACAGGCTCCTGCAAGCAGCATTACGATAATAATCACATAATTTGGTGCTGTGATGCTGCGTATGGGTCAAATATTGACCCCAGGAAAAGAGGGAAAAATCCCCTACACTTCTTCAAATAGTCACTATGGGATCTCTTACACCAAATCAAAGGCCATGTGGGGCCTTGGATTAAAATCTTGTCCAAAAGATGGATATGCAGCCCCTTCAACAGTGCACCCCTCCTTCAGTGCAGCTCCATCAACACTCCCTCACTTTCAGCCCTCCGAGAGTGCAGCTGCTAGTCCTTCCCTTCTGAACCCCAAAACTGCAGCCCTTCCTGAATACTGACCTTCTGACAGCACAGCCCTCCCTCAGAACCAACCACTCTGACAGTGCAGCATGTCCTCAGTACTGGTCCTCTGACAATGCAGCACTCCCGAAGTACTGCT
The DNA here is from genome assembly GCF_021869965.1 of Rhincodon typus. NCBI lineage: Eukaryota > Metazoa > Chordata > Chondrichthyes > Orectolobiformes > Rhincodontidae > Rhincodon > Rhincodon typus. The sequence continues at coordinate 23,237,613 of NC_063334.1, read as the reverse complement.
CTTCTGACAATATTCATCCTCTGTCAGACTGTATCCCCTCCAACAGAGCAGCAAGCCCTCAGTAGTGACCCGCTGACAGGCAATCTTCCCTTAGTACTGCACTGGGGAACTTCAGCCTACATTATTTGCTCAAGTCCTAGAGTCTTGCATGAACTCATGACCTCATGACTCAGAAGTGAGTGTACTACCCACCAAATCATGGCAGGCACCAAATAAATGATATCAGCGCAAAGAAAACTAGAATTAAACTTGGAAAATCCATCAAACAATAATCCTTTGCATCCAGATCAGGAATAACTTAGCAATATACTTTGGATAGCAAAAATCCTCAAATACCCAGCACATGTCACTTGACAGTGGAATATATTGTCATTGTCAATCAGTTCATGTCATATGCCATGACTAACAATATTTCCTTTTGGCATGCAAAATTGATGTAACATTTACAAAGGTAACTGAGGCCCCTGACCTGTATATTACACAAGCAATCGCCTTTGAGGTTCACATGAAGTTACAAATAATGATCTTCCTGCATTCCTGAGATGACACCTCCTAATTCTAGCCATCTAATATGGCAGATAAATCCACAGCACAACACTCATGGACAGAGTTCTTAGGCCCAAACAATTTCACCATGTGTTATTGTCTGACACCCAATGGGAAACTGAATCTTAAGTCAAAACAGTACACGTTCCTGCGATGCCATGTTGTTGAAATCAAGCAGGCACCAGTTGGTTGTCAAACACAAAAGAAAATCTAGATTGTTTCCATTGTTGGATTGTAATTAGATGACATTAGGAATAGGAATAGGAAAAATTACACCAGCAACACATTGCCATCAATATGTTTTCACTCCTTTAAACACACATGTACACATATCATCATAAAAGATTATACATTATTCAAATTTTTAACTATTTAAAAAGCTCTCGGACCTCTGTACACTGTCCCCTTGCTCTGAAATTCTGCAATCTCTCCTCCTCTTTGCAACCATTAACTATCACTGGCACAGCACAATTAAAGTGACAAGGTAACACACTTTGTCTAAGTCGACGCTAACAGTACTTCTGTATCTTTTTCCATTTCATTCCAACCAGGAGCCTCAGGGAGACATCACTAAGAACGACTGTTGCCTTGGAACTACTACAAAATAAAGTTTCTTGAAATTAATTGATTTTTAAGCATAATTCATTCTCAGAGAACTTCCATTGTTTTTACTTTTCTGCCAGGCATTTAATTATTTTCTTTCTCAAATCCAAGAATGTGCTCAAATCATGTCTTCTGGAATTGAATCTGAGGCAAGAAAGAAGGTAAAAACAGATTGAATGTAAACAGCATGTCTCTTCAGGAAAGTCCGATTTTGTTCAGCTTTAGTCAGTTTGCTGCACTTAACAGAATTCAGAACACATGTTTCAAATACATGTTCCCTTATGTACTCATTTATCATCATCCAGATAAAGGCAATCTCAGATTTCAACTCCACATTCTACAACAAATTTCTTGTAAAAAACATTAAGTATCACAGAATTCTTTAAAGACATTTATGATGTTCTTAAATTGTTTGGTGCAAAGGTGCAAGTGAGTTATAGAAGAGTCCAAACTTTTGTCATTTGTTGGCCAAAAAGCAACCACTCTTCTCCAAAGAAAACTAAATCCAAAGTGTTCATTACAGCACATTTTCTCTTCACAAGGATGCATCCAGTTGCAACTGTATTCACTGTGTACTTTAAAAAGAGTGCAACAATGACAAATAATTGTGCACAGCCTCCTGCAGAAGCAGGACTGTGCATTTTCTCTGTAAATTTAAACAGATTATCTTATTCTTCTTCCCTCTCACATTCCCTTCTTGCCACATCATCAAATGTTGAGATTCAACTTGGTTGAATTGAAGTTTTAAATATGAACAAGCAGAGGTTTTACCCTAATGAGAATTAGGTCTGTTCTAATCTTTGTTGGGTGCTCACTGAAGACTGTGCTGACTGAAGCTCAGAAAAACTGCATAGCTGCGAGCATTTATTTCTGAACACACTTTAATATTTTGTTTGAAAAGTTTAATGCATTTCGTGGCTTTCCCTTTCATCAACTTGGAGCATGCTTCTGTTCATCTTCTAGGATTCTCCTCGTGCAAAGCCAAAAGGGCAAAGTGTTTTCAACTATCTGCCAATGCCCCTCTTAAATCAGCTGCTCGGAAACACACAAAGATGAAGCCTGGAGGAACTCTCCTCAGCTTTTTTTCACTCTGCTCTGTCTGGAATGGGGCTTGGTGTTTGGTGGCTATTCCCATTGGGATCAGCAGCAATCAGTAGAATCAGCAACACAGCATGGTAGGCACTCACTTATTCATCACCAACCCCAAGGCACATTGTATTGCTGTAGCAGCTAGCCCACCGTGCCAACCGTAGGAAACACTGACAAACTCTTTGTGGCTGGAATGACATTTTCTTTTGTTTGGAGGCCTGGGGACTCTAGATAAATTCCACAAAGAAACTGAAATTGCTGCTAACTAGGAAAAGCTGTAACTATCTGAAATTGTCCAAAAAAGAAAAACTTCAGCAATGCCTGAATGGAAATCTATTCTGTAAGAGTCAGCAGCCAAATGAAACAGGCTGTTTTAATGTTTCTGGGAACAGGCTAAGACCGAAAATTACTGTAGCACCTCCTTGAAAACAGTTACTTGGCTGACACCACCTTCCACACATCACGCAAGGTTTATGTCTTCCTAAGTAATAACAGAATTATGCAACTCTGTCTCATGAACACGTGTCTCAATATAACAGCATCCTCACATTGCTCACAAAACATATGTTAGTGGTCAAACAGGAGACCTTACCTCTGTACTTTAGAACTGCATTCTTAAATTATTACTGCTTTAAAAAAACACAGCATTGTTTGCAAGCTTTCATTGATCAACCCTATGCATGTCTTTGTACCAAACACCTAATCTGATTAATGACAAAATGGGACAACAATCCCTCCACTTATAGTGTAACCTTTGAATATATCTTGAAAAATTCTTTTGGAGTACATTTGTGACATTCCTATCTTCTCCTTCATATAAATAATTTGAACATGGGCACAAGAGGCATATCAACTATCTTGATCATGTAACAACATACTAGGCACATAGTCACAGCTGTAAAGGCAAGTCCAAGGGGAAGAAAAAGAAGAAAGATTATGACTATTGTAGCAGGTTTTACAACCTTGGAATGTCACAAAGTCCTTTGCAGCCTATTTTAAGAAAACGTGATAGCCAACTTTCAAAGTGAGATGACAAAAAATGACCATGAGATACAAAGCAAATAATCAGTTTTAGCATGTTGGTTCACAGAATCACAGGATTGTTACTGCATAGAATGAGGCCATTTGTCCATCTTGCCTGCAACAGTTGAGGTGTAAATATTAACCAGGACACGAGATAACACTTTCCCACAATCCTATTCAAAACATCACCATCAAATCTGTTACACCCACTTAAGAGCATTGTAGGTGCTTGTTTAGAGTTTCAACCAAGGCAAGGCACCTCTGACAGTGCAGAACATCCACATTCCTGCACTACAGTGCCAGCCTGGATTTTATTGCAATAGATTTGTGACTAACAGTGAATAGAGGGAGATATCAAGACTTTGACATCAAGACATGGATCCTTAAAAAGTGGAAATGTAGATAAAAATGGCTATAAAGGAAGATAAATCTAAGACTTTAGTTTAGTACACAAGAAAATCACAAAGGGAAAGAAGTGATGATAAATTTACGCAAGTTAAAGTAGGATACAGTTGAAGGATTTATACAGCTCTGAGCTTGCCATTCTTGGAAAGGTAGTAGAGTTGTGGACAGATGTATGACAAAAGATTTTAAAGTATTTTAGCAGGAAACAGAAGTTACAGTTATGGAAAGAGGCTTAATTAAAAAATTAAAAAGCTTAATTAAACTTCTCACTGGGATAAAAGGGTAAATAGAGATCGAAAGGGGGCTTTCAAAAGTGCAGAGGGTCTTAAGAAGGTAAACACAAAGATTGTTTTATGTAGTTTGCCAATCAATAACAAGGTACAAGAGAAAGACAATAAGACATAATTTCACACACTAGATTATTCAAGCCTGAAGTGTTTTGCCAAGAGTGCCTATCAAGTTAATGACCATGAACTCAAAATGAGAAATACAAAATGATTTTCGGGTAAAGGCAACAAAACAGGGATTATTGCAGTTCACGAGCTAGGATCTGGACCACATGATGGGCTGAATGACCTCCTCTAGTGCCATATATTTTATGGCTCCACAAAATACTGGACAAAGAGGAGCTTCGGCAATGGATGCTACGGATTATTAAATATGGTGACCAGAGGAATTCTTCCTCCTCTACTGTTAAATGAGGACTTTAATGAGAAGGCCGTCAAAAACAAATTCCACACCACCTTTGGGATATTGCCTTGTAAACAAAGCATTCCCATTCTCTTTCCTGTGGGTTGAAGGATTCACAATTTCATTTTGCCACAGTCCAGCTACATCTGGCAATCAACCCTGGGACCTGGCTGCTGAGCACTACAGCACATACTGCACTTGCATGCAGTGCGACTGAAACCACTCTTACTTTCTTTTTCTTACATAACTAATTGAACAGAAATATTTTCTGACGTTTTCCTATGCTGCTACAAATTCCTCTCTTTCTACAGGTCACTTTTGTAATCCTAGTTAGGAGGTGGTTGTGCAGCAGTATTAATATCATTGGACTACCAATCCAGAGGTCTTAGCTAATAGCCTGGGGACACAGAGACAAATCCTGTCATGGCAACTGGTGGAATTAAAATTCAATTAATTATTCTGGAACTGAAAACTAGTCTCAGCAATGGTGACCATGAAACTAACGTCAATTGTTGTAAGGTCACCAGTGCTCTTTAGGGAAGGAAATTGGCTGACCAAGATGTGACTCTACAACTGCAGCAATATTGTTGACTCTTAAATGCCCTCTGAAGTGGTCTAGCAGTCACTCAGATCAAGGGGAATTTAGGAACAGACAACAAATTTTGGCCCAGCTGGCAATGTCCTCAAACCCATGAAAAAATAAATTACAAGAATTTCATAACTGGCATTTGCAAACCATTTTGACATAACCAGCCACACTTTTTGTCAATGGGTTTCTTAGTTTAATCTATAATAAACAAATAAGTTGGCAATAAACCCTGTAAGATTAGAAATGGGATATTTTATATCAGAGGCATTGGAAAGAAACAAAGCTGGCCAATAACTCACTGCCCATCTTAGCAATCATTCCTTATTCTTTATTCATTCACGGGGTGACGGTGTTGCTGGTGAGGGTGAGGCTAGGCAGCATTTATTGCCCATTCCTAATTGCCCAGAAGGCAGTTAAGAGTCAACCACATTTCTGTGGGTCTGGAGTCATGTGTAGGCCAGACCAGGTAAGGATGGCAGTTTCTTTCCCTGAAGGACAACAGCGAGCCAGATCGGGTTGTCTGTCAATCGAAAATGAATTCACGGTCCTAATTACAGATACTTATGGAATTCAAATTCCACCATCTGCTGTGGAGGGATTCAAACCCAGGTCCCCAGAACGTTATCTGGGTCTCTGGATTAACTGTCCAGCAACATTACCACTAGGCCATCGTCTCCCCCTAATGATCATGTTGTCAACTATCCTTCAAACATTAATAAAAATACCAACTAATACTTCTGTGTCAAAAGAGTTAATTATTCACTATAAAGACCTCCATACATTGAGGGTTCAGACAACCTCACTCTGGGTACATGGCATGTACAAGAAACAACTGGCATTGTAGCTGCATGGTCTAAGTGGCTACGTACCATAGAATCATACAATTTAAAGGACCACCTTCCAGCCCATCATGCCTATGTCATCTTGTTGAAAGAACTTTCCAATCAACTCTACTTGCCTGCTCTTTCCCTGTTGCCTTTCAATTTTCATCCCTTCAAGCTTTGATCCAATTCCCTTTGAATGTTTTACTGCTGAATTCTTTTCAAGCGGTGTATTCCAGATTGTAAATCATCACATTTTTTTAAAAATCGCCTCATTTCACCTCTGGGTCTTTTGAATCTGTGACCTGCTACCCATTATCCGGGAATAACACACAAACTCTGCATGAAATTGCCCTATAATCTACTAAAAGTAATTCCCTTTAATAATTCAGTAATTATAACAAGATTAAAGCTTTGTTTGGTTCATACTGTTAAACAGCACTGCACCATAACATTGGATCTCTGACAAAACTTGTGCATTATAAAAACAGTCAATAATTTCATAAAATGGTCAATTCGTCAAAGTGAGTTGCAGCTGTAATCCAAATGAGTTTATAATGACTGTAAACCCAGTCACTTTCTTACAGGTAAACCTTTAGTGACAGTGGAACACAACAGATAAAAAAAACTTTGATGAGTTAAACCATAACAGCATTGCACTACATCGTCATTTGTCTCAATCTGGCAACAATGCTCACACCCAGTTTTGTTTGCACTCAGTAAATTAGCAGACAAGCTCTTTGAGTAGTACTTTGCTATGTACAGCAGAATGGTGCATCTTTTTCGTCAAATATTGCCTCTGTCCCATACAGTGTCAGTGAAATTGGAACCTGATGATCTTATTTCTCCCTTGACTTCAGACGCCAAAGACTGAGTCATGTTGAAAGCATTCAAAGTTGTTTGAACACCAGTGACTGATTCTCTCCTCTAGTCACCTGCTGATACTGTCCAGGTGTTTCAAGGGTATCTTCAGGCGCTAGAACTCAGACAGGGGAAAGCCTCTGCCAACCCTTTGTCTGGGATTGTGCATTCTTCACACAGATGGTGGATCACTACATTGCAGACAGCATTTCAATCTCATTCCTTAACAATTGCTTCAAATGCCATGAAAAAAAAATCAAATATATGTGATCAAAATGTGAAGTCGTACTACATAAACTAATACCTTATACGTGAACAAGGATGATGCCTTAAAAGCTATTTCCTGATCGTGTTACCATTCCAATTACAGAAAAGACTGGATTCATTGTAAAGGGAAAAGTGTTTTTCAATCACTCATTAGCATGCGGATACAATGTACAATAGCCACTGTTGAAAGGTACCATCCCACTGTCCATGCATGTTGGCATATGGCATGCATTTCATTAACCAAATCCACCTAACTTACCCCTCACCCAAACAAGAGTGGTTAAAAATTTCTTCATGGAGTCCGTGCCTCTGTGATTGGATTGCTTCACCCATTAATTACTGTTAGACAATGTGGTCTGTGCTTCTCTACTAGGACTTGAATGGTGGGTGTGGTTGAACTTGGGATGCTTCTCTGGAAAAAGTGGCAGAATTATGGCAAATGGAGAAATGAGTGATCACTGGAAAATCCTCAGGATGCTGCCAACAGCAAACTATCTACTGCAAACTTAAGCAATATTATCTTCAACAAATTCCGATGACAGTGATAAATACAATACTGTTAAGTAGGCAGTTTGCTTATAATGAGGTATTTCTGCTTTGCTTGCCAAAATGACAAAGGCCTTTCAAAATAAAACATTGGTTTGGTGGTGATTTTGTAGTATCAGACAGTCACACAGCACAGAAGGAGTTCATTTAGCACATCATGCCTGCTCAGCTCTTTGAAGAGGTTATCCAATTAGCCCTGCTCTTTCGCAAAGCCTTGCAAGTTTTCTCTTTTCAAGTATTTATTTAGTTCCCTGTTGAAAGTTACTGCCAAATTTGCTTTCACTGACATCTTAACTTTGAGTAAAAAAATACTGGAATTAGGGAAAAAAATACTGAAATAGACTCCGCGATTAATTAGACATTTAGAATGTTGGGCCCATTAACAGGTTCAAGTATTTAAGGTCAATGCCATGAAACACATATTTTATTCTATCTTGAATGAGGTGCAAGATGGCTAGACCGCAGAAGACATGAAGTGGCCCACACTGTTTATATTCCACTCGGAGCCCCAGTGCTAGAACATTTCGTGGTACTATATTCAGATGCTGGCAGCCCTAAATCCAGCAGGCCAGGCCACAGTAATTTGGATCATATGCTATCTCGTCACATTGAACAAATAAAAATTTACTGTATTCAAATTACCGAGCACATTTCACAACCTCAGGATATCCCCAAGTACCTTACAGCAAATAAAGTCATTCTTGAAGTGAGGCCACCAATGTAAAGTAGGAAATTCACAGCCAGTTTGAGCACAGTAAGAGCCCACACAGAAAAGAAACAATGTGATAACAAGCAGTTCTCTCTTTTTAATTATGCTGGTTGAGCAACAAGGATTGACCAGGGTGTTGGCAAGTACTCTCCCTCTCTTATTCAAAATGGCACTTATATGCCTGAATGGAGACAGTCAGAAGTCCCACAACAGCAGGTTATAGTCCATCAGGTTTATGTGAAATCACAAGCTTTCAGAGTGCTCCTCCATCGTAAGGTGACCTGATGAAGAAGCAGAGCTCTGAAAGCTTCAGATTTCAAAATAAACCTGTTGGTCTATAACCTGGTGTCGTGGGACTTCTGACTCTGTCCAACCCAGTTCAACATCGGCACATCCATATCATGACTGAATAGACACAGCTTTCACTTTGTAGTTCTATCTTGCAGATGAGATTTTAAAAGGGCAGCTTTCCCTGGAGGACTGACACTCCAACAGGGCAATGTTCCTCCAGGACTGATCCTAAAATGACGCAGTGCTCCCTCAGTGTTGGTACATGCATCCTGAGTATCTGTAGGCAATATATTCTCAGGCGGATAGGTTAGCTGTTTGATGATAATAATGCCGCATCAGAATGGGAGGTTCAGTTAAAAAAAAGGGGGAAGCAAAGGAAGTGAAATAATGAGAGAAAATTCTGGCAACTTCCAAAATGAAAATTTTAGGAACTGTTGATATTGGACTTTAAAATTCTGAACTCCCCTTTGTTCCCTTTGCAAAAGATCAATTTAATTTGTCAGCCAATCTCACATTTACTGTTCTGCTGTCTTATCAAACAGCATAATCCAAAGGGGCAGTCTTTACTCTCTGTTGCTGAAATAATTCACTTTAATGGACTAGAAGCTCCTTATAAAGCTGATGAATTTCTGTGACACTGCCGTATAAATGATCTGTTTCTCAATGATGGAGAAATGTCAATTACTGTAAATGTGTCTACGCTACTCTCATTTAATCCTGGGTCTGGAGAGAACTGGACAATGCTCAGTTATCAATAATACAGTACCATGTTCTGTTGAAACACATCAAAGCAGGAATGCTACATTTTGTTCAGATGCTCTGATAGACTGGACTGCAGAATACACACACTGAAAGTGAAATAGAGTAATAGTCTTCCAAGAGCCCAGCCTAATATGTGGAATACAGGGAGTAAGGTGGTAGTGTGGCAGGGAATGGCCACAGGTTTCTTTGCTACCACAGATAACCTATCAAAGTTTAATGCATCACTTAGAGTAAAGATCCGGAGACATTATTGACTTTCTGGTTAAGTGCTCTACCACAATGATTCACTCCGAACTAATAGACTGACTGCAATCTGAAAACCATCACTTTGGAAACCATTGTCATCCTTCCAACCATAAACCACTTCATCGCTCTTAAAGATTTGGTGACAGAATTTCAGACTCAGACTTTTCATTAACAACATTCCTTTGCCTTTTATTGACATAGAAAAACCAAGAAAAATCAAACAGGCTTTCATTCACATCACTCTTCAACAGATCATTGAATTGCTGTGCAATCAACAACCAGTAGTCATGTGGTCATTTTCTTTTTGCACCATCCTTTTTTGCTGTGAATTATTCTGGCATATTTTCTCTCTGTTATTAATTTTTTTCTCCTCTTGCATTCTATAAACCATTACCTGGATGATTTGGCATTCTTTGAATGATAGAGTGAGTGACTGCTGCCAAGACAGTACCTGTCATGGTGTAGTCAATGATTTTAATACTGTTGTAGCGTGATGTTTGGCCATTGTCCCAAACAAACATTATTCCTTCTGTTCTTAAAGTGACAATGAAAGGGGTAGTGAGCCTATAGCTCTCATTAGTTTCAGGACAACACAGGCAGAAGCCCAGAATAAACAACCTCGCTAACTCTCTCTCATTAGGGATATCCACAAAGCACAAGGAGGCTGACAAGAGCAATTAGGAGGAAAACAATTAATACAAGTCTTAACCCAACATAACCCCATCTTACAATCACTGAACAGATGCTGTAATAATTGTTAATTTCAAAATACCGATTGCTAGATTCTCATTAGCTTAAGATATAAAAGGATATGGGGTAAAGTCAGATACTTGGGGTTAGGTTGCACATCAGCCATTATCTCACCAAATGTAGAGTACTGTGTACCGAATTGGTCTCCTCACTTAAAGGCTAAAATTGCATTAATAACAGTTCAGAAAAGGTTCAGTAACTGATTCCCAAGATGAAGGAAGGGGTTATATTGGTGAGGAAAGGTTGAACCAGTTGGGCCTATATCCGTGGGAATTTCAAAGAATGAGAGACACAAGATCCCACGGGGACTGAACAGGGTGGAAAATGACAGAACGTTTAGCCTTGTAGGAGAGAGTAGATCTCGGGGACAAAGTTTAACACAAGGGATCTCCGTTGTAAGACACAGATGAATGGAAAATTTCTCTTCATGAGGTTCATTAGCTTGTGGGATGCTCTGTCCCAGCCCACAGTGGAAGCAGAGCTGAGTTTGGCAGACTCTTGATGACAAGTGAGTCAAAGATATAAGGGATAGACAAGAAAAGGAGAGTTCGGGTCTTTAAGGAACAGCTTAAAAGAGAGAGGAGGAGAGAGAGAAAGGTTTACAGGGGGAATTCCAGAATTTAGGAAACCTAAAAAAATTGCAGCTTGCTTCAACAAGCTCTTGATAGGTTGCCTGTGACAGTAAGGTCATTGTGCGGGTGAATTCACAACCATAAATCAACATTTTATGGTTCAGTGTCTTTAATGCAGTGGCTGAGCTACTCGTTGATATGAGAAGGAAATTTCTATTTAGATTCCACATGCTACACAAAAGGGAAGAAATTTACTAAGGCTGATTTTAATGGGGCATGTGGAGGGGGTCAGAGGTGGGATGGGATAAAGGGTTAGAAGCGTGTCAGGTCTCCCTCATCAATATGATTTTAACCCTTCGAACACAACACTCCCATCATCATCTTCCTGGTTACTTTGTCCTCAGCTTGCTCCTTTCCTTTAACAGTGGAAACAATTGATGATATTTTGTGGGCAGAAATTTTAGGGAGGTGTAGAGGCCAAGAGTTTAATTCTTTTTAATTTCACATCCCAATGTCAGCAGTATTCCCCATGTTGAGAACCATAAAGAAAACCAACAACTTTCAAAATGGAACTAGGTGAATATTTAATTGGCAAACATTTTCAGGGTCACTGGGGAGGCATGAGGAGTGGGACGTTTAAAGAGCTAGTAAAAACACAATGGTCTGAATGGCCTCCTTCCGTGCAATATGAGTCTACAACGTTTATTGTAGAGTTGACTGAAGAGCACAAAAATCGAAGCAAAGTTTCTTCTTAAAGGCATCTGTTTATAGGCTACATATTTGCCAAGTTTTTTTAATTGAAGTGGCCATTATGAACAAACTTGTGTTATTTTAATTGAAGGATAGCAAGCTTTAGGTAAACTGAATTTTTAATCATTGGCCAACTGTTGGAATTTATACAGACAACATTTTGTGTGGGTTCTTATCTACTCTCCATTACTGAGAAGAGAGTTATTAGCCCATTCAGAACAGTGAGGTATTCCTTCACAGGCCAGCGTTTTGTGAACTCTCTCTGCCTAGACAGGGGGATGACTTGATACAATCGCAAAGCAATCTCTATACAAATGGTGGTTTGCTGCCCCATAGTTTGGTAGAATTCACAGACAGAAGTTGCAAACCACTTGAGGTAGTCCAAAATGTTTCCATAACTGCCTTCCCTTTATGTGCACACACTTGGGACAAGTCTGCAAACTTCCTGATGACATGCTGAATGACAATGAGAAGTCACAAACTTGATTTTTAGGTCTACACTGCTGGTGAGCAGGCATTTATGTGCCAGATGCTTCTTAACTTAGTTTTTCTGAAACTCAAAGTGACTCACAGTTCTACGATCCAGTGTCTTATTTCACACAAGCCTTCCTGTCAACAGCACCAACTTCACCATGCTGCACATTTTTGTTTGACTGACTGACTGAAACATCGCTCCCAAGGTGGCCTCTGGTTTAAGCACGGCAATGAATTTCTGAAGGCCCCAAAAAAAAGCCTTTATGAGACGCACAGTGCTCCAGTCGAACATCTCAAAAAAGCTGACACATTTCATATAACATTTAAACTAGACTACCAGACTGCTGAATTCTAGCTCAACTGTGTTAATTAGATGATTTTTGCTTCACTGTCTTAAAGCCAAGCATCCAGGCAATTCACAGAAAATTACAGAAGAAAGTGCTGGGACTGAACAAAAGCACAGTTATGTGGTGGAAAGGAAGGACTCGGTTACACTGGATTGTCAGTAGTTTGGACAGGGTAGCATGCTGTGTAACTAGGCTGCACAAGTTATTTCTGGCAGGCTTTTTGGCTTCATAAAAGTTTTGCAGATGTGTAGTCTGTTCAAGTAATGTACTGCAGCCTTTAAATTCACTAGAACAAAATTTCTTGTCATATTAAAAACAACAGAAAAAGGTTAGCAACAGAAAAAGTTACTGTTATGGGAGTCATTGTTAATTGTGTTTTTAATCCTAACTGTAACAATGCATGAATATTAGGCAATGTTCTAAAGGTTTTCTCTTATTAGACAGACTTCTTTTAATTGGACATTTTGAACTTGTGTGGGTCTTTTGGCTACTGTCAGAAACCAGCTTTGATGAGAAAAATAGCCTTTCATTGACAACATATAAAAGAACATAAGGGCAATAAATTATAGTCAACAGAATCAAAAATCCTTTGAGGGTATTTTTTAATGCACTGTCCATTTGAGACTTAGTTATTAAATTGCCCAAATATTAACCCAGACCCCTGTAACAATCCTATTCTGTTATTTCATTTAAGCAGTATGCGTCCATTATGCATATACCAATTCTTGCTAGCTAGACCACAGCTTCCCAGAAAATTTTCTGAGCCATTTACAAGCCTTGGCTTTTAACATAGGCATTTAAATTAAACAGGATTTAAGGAACAACAAACATTCCTAAAAACAGATTCATCCAAATTAAGCAATTGGATGTCAGAAACATACATAACACATCTAAATTAACTTACCTTGCCTTGTAGTTCTGATTGCATGGTTTTGGGGCTGCTTTAAGACAGTTGAGGAACAAGTGGGGGCATGCACACACTTTCTCCTATAAGTTAGGCCAGAAGCAGCTACATTGAGGTGAACACTTCACATTAAGTACCCTCTTTGCCACTGAGTTGAACATCTTTCAATCCTTTAAATTTACCAGCTGGAATGTTTTTCTTTTAAAAAAACGCATTCAAGTTAAAAATCCTCCACCAATTCTGCTTAGTGGTCGTACTCATTCCTGGACTCTCTATCTAGTTTGCAAAGTACAAAGGTACAGAGCTGTAGCATGGAAAGGCAGACTGTCAGAGTGGCAGGTGCCACAGGTCATGCTGTTTGAGATAGAGAAGGGACTTGTTGCGACACAACAATCAGCTCTGAGATTGGCTTCAATAACAAGGCTGTACACACAAGAACACAAACATGCTGGTTAATGGAAATCCATGCAGTGTTTGCACAATGATCCACCTAACTGGAAAACTGATAAATTCAATGGCAATCAGGGTGATCTTCTCTCAATATGTTTGAACTCAACATGAGAGCCAAGTTTCCATGTGCTGAGGTGGAGGAGACAGTTCTTCACTCTGGACATGGAGCAAAGAATTTCTGCAGTGTAGACAATGCAGGAGCTGGAGATTGCCTGGCCTGTTTCAGTCAAGCACAGCAAGGCTGGGACTGCAGCAGCACCAGAGCCTTTTTGTATTCTATCATGGGATGTGGGCAACAATGGTTTGGCTCCTCCCTAATTGACAGTGACATGGTGGTGGTGAATTGCCTTCCTAAACCACCATAGCCCATTTGGTGTAGATGCACCCACAGTGCAGTCAGGATTTTGACCCAGCCACAGTGAACATTATGTACTTTGAAGTTACTGTGGTGTGTTACTTGGAGGGGAAGTTGCAAGTGCTCCAGTTAGCATCACTCTTTGCAATGGCAGTGGTTGTGGGTTTGGAAGGTGTTAGAAGGACCTTGGTGAGATGCTGCTGTGTATCGTGGAGATGCTACATACTGCTGCCACTGCATTAGTGGTAAAGGAGATGAATATTTAGAGTGCTAGATGGGATACTAATCAAGTGAGCTGCATTGTACTGGATGATTTTGAGTGTTGTTGGAATGGCATTCATATAGGCAAGCACAGCATATCCCAAACATACATCTGGACTTGAGCCATGTAGATGCTAGACAAGCTTTGGGGAGTCAGGTAGTGAGTTACTCGATGCAGAATTCCTAGATTCTGACCTGCTCTTCGAGCCATATTATCCATTTAGCTTGTCCAGTTTCTGGTCAATGGTAAACCCCAGGATGTTGATAGTGGGAAATTGAGTGGTTGTTATGCCATTGATTATCAAGGGACAGTGGTTAGATTCTCTCTTGTTAGAGAAGGTCATTGCCTAGCAGCTGTGTGGCATGAATGTTACTTGCCATTTGTCATCCCAAACCTGGATTATTGTCCATGTCTTGCTGCATTTAGACACCAACTACTTCTGTATCTGGAGAGTTGTGAATGGTGCTGAACATTGTGCAATCATCAGCAAACATACCCATTTGTGATCTTAAAATTGAGGGAAGGTCACTAATGAAACAACTGAAGATGCTTGGGCCTTGGATACTGCCCTGGAGGACCTCCTGCAACATGAATCCTCGAACTGAGGTTCTCTAAGAAGACAGCTGATTACACCAGTGAATTTCCCCCTTTGATTCGCACTGATTCTAGTTTTGTTGGGGCTCTTTCATTCCACATTCAATCGAATGATGCCCGGATGACAAGAGCAGTTATTTCACTTCATAACTTCAGCTCTTTTTGATTCCTTGCAGATGAAGCTGTCATGAGGTCAGGCATCTAGTAGCCTTTATGGTAGATTGAGAGATATGCCAGGATATAAGACACATATTCAAGTAAAAGCAAAATAGTGCTGATGCTGAAGATATGAAATTAAAACAAGTGCTGGAGAAACACAGCAGGTCTGGAAGCATCTGTGGAGGAAATAGCAAAACTCACCAAGATGCTTCACAGGAGCTCAATCAGACCACATAAGGAGATATTCAGACAGATGATTGCAATCAAAAGCATGGAAGGAGATAGATTTTCCTGAGTGTTTCAAATGGAGGAGAGAGGTGAAAAAGTTTTGGGAGTGAATTTCAAAGCCTTAGGCCACTGTTTGAATCTATGTGTTATTACAGACTCTTTCCACCAAGTGACATGGAGACAATTTCAGCACAAACCTTAAACTAGCCTTTTTTTCCCTTTAGTGTCTGAGATTTCTAATTTATCTAAAATTTTTAGTGCTCAAATTAAGTGTTTGAATAAAATAAAAGATTCAATCAACATATATTTTATAATATACCCACTGAATATCTTCTGCATCTTTTAACCCATCATTAAGATTCTTACCTGAACCTCTAAGCTTCTCAACAGGATGAGTTTTATTCTTGGATTTTTGAGTGGGCTGGGAATTTAAAGGTTCATTTTAAAGATGTGCAGTATACCTGGTTTCACAGGATGTATCAGTTAATTGCTCGGGTGGACTATTTTCTTTAGTTTCCAGCAATTTCGATTTTTGTGTTTTAAATTCAAAATTATTCTGATTAGAAGTTGCAAAGTGAAAATTTCCAAACATTTATTCAGGTAAAAATCTGATGTGTTAGACTGAGTTTAAAAAAAAGCAATAAAAAATAATAACATTCTTGTTGTCACTCAGGAGGTTTGATTTCAAATCCCAGTAAATCAATTTGTGAAAATCTGGTAATATATGGCCAAGCATCAGGACAGTTTATCATTAAGCCAGCACACTGCTGTAAAAATACCAGCTAACATCCTAAGTACCATGCAACATATTGATATACTCAAGACTCTGGTGTGATTGAGTCTCAGTGCTGGCTTGATGTGCCTTGGCAAACAATCGGGGATAAAACAACATATAGGTAATGCAGCAGCTTAGTGATAACATCACTGAGCTAGTAATCCAGAACACTAGGTTAGTATTCTGGAGGCATGTGTTCGACTCCCACTATTAAAGAAGGCGAAATTTAATTCAATGGAAAATCTATAATTGAAAGCTCACCTAATTGTCTCCATGAAATAATTTGATTGTCACAAAAAACTCATCTGGTTTACTAATGTCCTTTAGGGGAGGAAATCCACCCACTTACCAGGTCTGGCTTATGTGTGACTCCAGACCAACAGCAATGTGGTTAACTCTTAATTTCCCTTTGGTCTAGGAGGGACAGATAATAAATGCTGGTCGTGCCATTGACACCTACACCACATGAACAAATAAAAAAAACACCACTGTGATATCATAAGTATGAGACGGTGGGGAGTCAGTTAGCTCAGTTGGCTGGACAGCTGGTTTGTGGTGCAGAGTGATGCCAACAGTGCGGGTTCAATTCGCATTCTGGTTGCGGTCACCATGTAGGTCCTGCCCTCTCGATCTCATCTCTTCCCTCAGCTGTGGCAACTCTCAGGTTAAACTCACCACCAGTGATCTCTCTCTAAGGAGAGCGCAGCCCTATAGTCATCTGGGACAGTGACGAGACAGTACTGTGAGGTGGCTCGGTTGGCTGTTACACATGCATTAGATCAGCACTAGATTTGGTGAATAAAGGCAAAATACTGCAGATGTTGGAAATGTGAATCAAACAAAAATGCTGCAGAAACTCAGCAAGTCTGGCAGCATCTGTGAAGTGAGGAACAGAGTTAATGTTTCAAGTCTGGTATGATTTCTCCAAAATTGGTGAAAGTTAGGCTTCTTAAGCCTTCAAGGCCCCCTTCACCAACATCACAGAACTGGTGACGGTGGGAAGCCCATTCAATAGGTTTTGCTGTGCTTGACATCCCATGCGCCTCTGGAGAGACCAAGAGGCTGGGCAGAAAGGCAAAAAGAATAAATGACGTAAAATCCTGAAGGGGGACCAAAGGTAGAGAGAAGTGAGAAACTGTATTTGTGGACATACTGTTTACACCACCTTAGGAAATAGACCAGTTTACCAGGGCTCTTGTAGCCCAATGGAGTGTCCTGAGTACTGAGCCAGGAGACACAAGTTCATATCCTATCTGCTGCAGAACTGCATCATAACATGTTTGAACAGGTTGATTAAAATAACTGCATGAATCCATAATGATGGATTCCAACATCTATAAAGTGGCAACAAAGGTTTCAAAGTCACTGTAAGGGACAGAAAGGTCAATTATGAGCCACAATTTAGAGACCTAAAAAATACAGCTCTTTTGAAATTTGAATCTGGAGGAATGTAGAGCATAAATATTCCAATTCATTTTACTACCTCAATCTTTGATCAAAAGTTTCTTAATAAACTCTGTCTCTCTGATCTTGAATTTTGTTACCTCCCATTGATGGAAGTATTTCTCTTCATCTTGCAATTTTCTCTGGGGTCATCTTCCATGCAGCAGGGAAAAGTATAATAAATGTAAATTGCTCAGTGGTACTACAGTACACATGATCATAATCAGTTACAGTATAACCTTGCTTTCTGTTGAGGTGTGGAAACCACCAATCGTAAGGCAGTTTAATTATTTTCATGATCATTATAGGCCAATAAAATGTTCTAACCTTAATGGAATTTTTGCTCCAAAGTCTACAAGTTGTCATTTCCAATTGTGCACATTGAGAAACAATTTCAAAAAAAGAACACCAGGATTCTAGCCTGTCACAGTTCTCAGTATTTATACAGAAGTTCTTCCAACAGTCACAAACTTGTTCTGAAGAAGTTACATCTCAATGTTTGAATGCTCTTCCTAGTTTGACTTTGGTGACAATACAACTTGTAGTTTAAATGCACAAATCCCCTATAAATATGATTCTGCATGGGTAGTTTTATATCAGTAAATGGCTTTCAAAAATTTCATGCCTCACCATCAAAGTTGTTCTACAATTAGCAGTTACACAGCTTGCAAACTTAATTTTTGCTTTGATTATTCATATGTGTCTGTTGATTTATTGTGTTTAAGTAGCTGGTGCTGATTGTCTCATTGGTTGAAAGTGTGAATTGGAGAACTGACTGATGGAGGATTTTGGATTTACAATGCTGAGGTATCGCAGGATCCCGTGTATGTTAATGTAGCTCCCTCACACAGTTGGGCTCAGTATTATTCCACAGGTTGCTTCTATCCTCATGAACTCTCTAATTCTCCAATAAAGCAAACTGCTCACAGGTAATAAACTCAAGAAAAATTGTCCGCCAAAATATTTAACCTAAATATTCTCCAATATCCTTTAGCACGATTCCAGAACAGCAAAGCTCTCCTCTTATATACCAATGTGAATATTTTCATGTCACAAGTAACTGATTCTCTGCTTGCCAGTTATCACTTTGAGCTGTGGACTTGTTCACTGCAGTCAATCACCTGAGAATGCCTTAATTCATTTCTTACCATCAGTCAAGACTGGATTGAAATCAAAGACTTAAAATTAGTTAAAGCAAGACACCAAACTAATTTCTCCATCAACCAAAGCACAAAAGACTGCAGACAACCAGGAGATCAAGCTATCTCTGCAGAGAGTACAGGCAGGACCTTTCAGAATGGAACTGTCTCAGAATTATATGGGGTGTCTATATATCTGGGCTTGACTAATCATCCGGTTTCCTCCCCTCAAGGGTTGAATTATGTGTTTACAGTGTGCATCTGTTGGAACATTAAAGTTCCACTGCAATTGCAATTTCATACCATTGAAAGACTACTAAATTCTAAAAGCCTTTTGTATACATGATAAAGACAGTATAAAAAATAACAGAAACTTGCCTTTGTGATAGCCAGCAATCTGGAAAATAATCATAGACCTGAAACATGGATGTATTCTCTTACCGTTGGCCAATGTTTCCAGATCACAAATCTGATTTTCAAAGCAGAAGGACTCCAGTTATGAGCTTCCAGGAGACATCCAATTAAAAGTATGCCTCCAGGATTTCTATCTACTCAGAGCTGTCTCACTGGTTGAGGAGTTGGGATGATGATGTGACTTGTGTGTTGGAACAAAATCCTGGAATTCCCTTCCTAACAACATTGAGTGGGGGTGGGGGGGAAACGGAAGAGAGAGTCTACCTACAGCAGATGACTGTAGTAGTTCAACAAGGCAGCTCATCACCTCCTTCAAGGATAGCTAGTGATGGACAATAAATGCCGGCCCAGCCAGCAATACCTGCATCCCATGAATGAATAAAAGATGGTTCAGAAAGAGCATCTGGCAGTACTTATTTTTCTTCAGTATCACCACAATCCATAACCCAGAGATAGTCTAGCGCCAATGTCAAGCCTCTGGCTTTGAATTACCTCTGTTTTGCCAATTTGCTTCATTCATGCGCAGGCTGCTTGATGTTTTCATGGTGTGCCAACCTTTTGCCATGCACACACTTCCTTCAAGTTGGCAAGCTGCAAACAGTGCAGGGGTACCATATGCCACTGGTAAAATTCTATTGCCCTCAGAATAGGCCTGCTAATTGTTTCAGCAATAACCTCAACAGACTGCCATTGCTGCTGTCAGTCTACGAAAAACAACATCAGCAAAATGTGGGCAATGACTGGAACACATTGGCCTTCCTCGTATAATGCTATTTTTTTCTACTTGTTCTCACCTGGTAGATTCTCCCCAATGATACCTTACATATCCCAAGATGCTACCAAATGTGCTGAGTGATTCCAACCTTTTCTGTTTTTATCTCATTTCTACAGTGTTCAAACATCTAAGTTGATTCCCAGGAGCATTATCAGAAACCATCTGATACCAATCAGCATAAAGACATATTAGTATAAATGACCAAAAACTTGATCAGAGAGATAGGTCTTAAGGAACATCTTCAAGGACAAGTGAGATAGAGAAGCACTAATAATGTGCAACTGTGCACCATATTTCACCAAGTGCAAACAGAAAAATATATAACACGCGCTTAGTAAATCTACATGATGTTATTAGTCCAGCAGTGGCTTATAGCTGATTTCAGATATAAATGCAGTTCACAAAGGAAAATTTTCTTCTACATTTAGTTGGAATACACTGCAATAGACTCACATTCTCCAAGGACTGAAGGGCTAATGCAAGAGGTGCTCTCTTATTAACATCAATAGATACATTAATTTAAATTACCAGTAGGTACTTGCTCATGCAAAAGCCAAATTGAGCGGAATAACCATGCTTTCATTTTGGTTGCAGCACAAAGTATTTGATCCCCCAAATCATTCAGTTGTGGAGACACAAAAGTATCAGCAGCGGCGCCAAGCTTAAATGTGTCTGGATAATTTCATCAAGAGATGTTCTTTGAAGCCCCATTTTTGGTGACTGACCTCCTTAAGAGGCAGAAGATTTTGACAAGGGATCAGCAACAAGCTTCATCTTACTAGAGTGGCACAAGTGATTGAGACAGAGATTTGGTCCCCCCACCTGCATGGTCAGTTTCTGTCAGGGTCTTTTTAAGGTAAATCCACTTTGCAATGCAACCACTGCCCATAATATCAACGATGAACTCCAGGGAGAAAGATATTACAAGAACAGCGGGAACCCTGACTAACTTTGTTCTCCCAAATCCATGTACTTGAAGATTAAGCGAAATACTCTAATTTTCAACTTTAACTCAGTTAATCGAACTCAAAGAGGAGTGCAGACGAAATTAGGGCCTTTTTGTTAGACTCAATTATGTGCTGAGACATTAAGGGAGCTTTCCCTTGCATTTCAAGGCTGCTTTTATCTTTTATTTGAGTCATATGCCTTTAAAGATGAGATTCCCTTCGGGAACACATAGACCTCCTGAGCATGTCAGTTTTAATAAGTAAATAAGCCAAGAGCTTTTTGCTGAAATTAACTTGGGTTTGTGTGAAATTTATTAATGTATTGAAAACAGATCAAAGTTAAATTAAGGAATTTGTTCCATTGTCAGAACAACAGAATGAATGGTGAGCGACATAAACAGCTGGGCAAGAAGTCTATTAACAGAAAAAGGCAGAGGAGATGGATAAGTAGGCAGCCAAGGATTGGGAAGAGAGGTTGCCTTAGTGAAGCACACAGTAGTGGCATTTGGTTGTAATTCCTGGGAATGTGAGAAAGAAACAGGAAATCAAAAAGTGAGAAAACTCCTCACATTACCTATTGAGCAATCAAAACAATCATAACATCTGCAGCTTCCTTAGACTGTCACCCAGATGAGTGTTATTAATTCACATGGACCTAAAGAACTCACATTCAAGTGTGCTCACCAATGTTCCTCCAGACATTCAGTGATTTAGGTCAGCATCTACATTTCTAAGACTTGAAACTATGATTTTCCGACTCAGACAAAATAACTCTTCACAGATTCAGCAATGTTGAGAGGAAATCAGATCATAACCCTGAATTATTTACAAATATTTTGAACTTTTAAGGATATATGTTTTTACAAAGGAAAACATACAAGCCAAAAGATTGCTGAGGATGTAATTTCAATGGTTATCTAAAGTTGCTGCGGGTTTAACATGGAACTCTCAGAGGAATCATGGAATGGTGCAATTAAAGTGTGTCAAGGGAACTTCAGACAGCAACACTTCAACGGGAAAGATGCCATTAAATAAAAAAGCTGATCTCTTGTGGGTTATGTTCAGATTTCTGATGTGATGTAAATTGAAAGAATGGCAGTTCTGGGCAAAAGACATGTTTGTAGTTTACCTTTCAGTGATACGTAAGAAAGGAGATTAAAAATCAACTGCAGTCGCTGGTTTTGGTGTGTTAATGTGCCTGTGAGCTTGTCTCTTACTGTGGTATGCTAGCTTGTGATTCAGACAGTGGCCTAAGGCTTTGAAATTCACTCCCAAACTTTTTCACCTCTCTGTCTTCTATTTGATACACTCAAGAACATCTATCTCCAGCGTACTGAAGTACTCTATGAAAGGCCACAGCCAAGAACTTTCACTCGACTCTGTTGTGTGTACAGGTCAAAAGAAAGAATGTCTCTGATGCTGAAAACAAGTCATCAGCAAAGCCAAAAACAAAAACAGAAATTGCTGGAAAAGTTCAGCAGGTCTGGCAGCATCTGTGAAGAGAAATCAGAGTGACCCTTGAACATAGTGCTGAGGAAGGGTCACTTGACCCAAAACGTTAACTCTGATTTCTCTCCACAGATGCTGCCAGACATGCTGAGCTGTTCCAACAATTTCTGTTTTTATTTCTGATTTACAGCATCGGCAGTTCTTTCGGTTTTCATCAGCAAAGCCGGTATAGAAGCAAACTAGAAACGCATTTCAGTAACTGCAGAACCAAAAAAATCTCCAAGCACTCAACTGCCAAAGTCATTACTACTGGAAACATCCACCTTAACAGTCACAATGTTTCATTAAACTATTTGTCGTGAACAAGCCAAGGACTGATTCATACATTTCTTTTTTAACTTTTAACTCTGTGGACTCATCTCTCATTTTTAGTTTACGTGCATTGTCTCACGGTTTATTGTATTTTCTCACATTTTAGTAGTTAGTAAGCTCACACTCCCTTTAACCTAAAAGTCTGGTTAAACTGTCTCCTTTTAAAACATAAATACATTTGAGCATGGAAAAGATATCCACATAAATTGAACTCATTGTGACCAGCCAAGTAAGGGGTTGAATAAAGGAAGGGTGCCAATTCATCCTTCCTCACACAGAATCATAACAAACTGGGGGTTCTTGCCCACGCCCTGGTTGTAACACTGGCTTCAAGTGTCATGGTGGTACATTTACATATACAGGTGGATTATAAATTTAAATTATGCTTTCACCAAAGTTAGTTGTGTTAAGGGATTTTTGGGTCATTCAGCATGGCAGCTATGTATTGTCATCCCATTTTCACTTTGCCAATTATTCTACTGTTAAAGCAGCTCTTCTTAGAGTCTTGCAGCACAGAAGAGGACCTTTGGTCTATCGAGTCTGCACTGATCTACACTATCTACACTAATCCCACCTTCCAGCATTTGCCACACAGCCATGAATGTTATGACATTTCAAGTGCTCATCCACATACTTTTTAAATGTTATGAGGTTTCCTGCTTCTACTACCCTCCCAGGCAATGCATTCCAGACTCCTACCACCTTCCAGGTGTAAAATATTTTCTACAAATCCCCTTTAAA
This sequence comes from Rhincodon typus, assembly GCF_021869965.1. Taxonomy (NCBI): domain Eukaryota; kingdom Metazoa; phylum Chordata; class Chondrichthyes; order Orectolobiformes; family Rhincodontidae; genus Rhincodon; species Rhincodon typus. The sequence continues at coordinate 23,214,265 of NC_063334.1, read as the reverse complement.
CCGCCTGCATTTCTTTTTAAAATTATGTCTCCAGTTATTGATCCTTCAACTAAGGGGAACAGCTCCATCCTATCCATCCTGTCTATGCCCCTCATAATTTTACACAACCTCAGCCTTTTCTGCTCTGAAGAAAACAATCCAAACTTATCAAGTCTTTCTTCATATCTGAAATAATTCAACCCAGGCAACATCCTAGTGAAGCTCCTCTGCACCCCCTCAAGTGCAATCACATCCCTCCTATATTTTGGTGACCAGAACTGCACACAGTACTCAAGCTGTGGTCTAACCAAAGTTTTACCCAGCTCCAACATAATTTTGGCAGACTCGGTGAACACACTGCAGAACACCTATGTTCTGTCTGTTAAAATGATCCCGAGCTTCCAGTTGCCTGCCAGTTCAGCACACTGCCATGTTCCCCGGTCAAGACTTCTGTCTCAGGTTTGCTGCAGTGAAGTACGTTGGAAGCTCGAAGAACAGCAAATTATGTTCCTCTGCGGGAACCCTGCAGCCTTCAGGACTCAATATCACGAATAATAATTTTAGAGCCTTCACACCTCCTTTCATGCCCTTTACTCATCCTCACACCCCAGGCCCTGTCATGACATGGACTGTTTTCAGCACAGCCAATCCATTTTCACCAACTGATTGTGCCCATTATCAGCTTTTCTCCTTCCCCGTCTTACTAGAAAATTAAGCAATGCAACCAAAATGGATCTTAAACAATGGAAAATTCCAAGCTTACATGTGAGTTTTCCCACTTTACATAGAAGTTACGGCTCATAAACACAACACTGCTCTTTCATTTATCTATGGAATGTGGGTGTCACTGGCTAGGCCAGCATTTGTGGTCCATCACCAAGTTCCTCTGAAAAGGTGTTCATGTATCTCATTGTTTATTTAACTTCTACAGTCCATGTGATATAGGTACACTCTCGGTGATGTCACAAATGGAGTTCCAGAATTTTGACCCAGAACTAGAGTCAAGGAATTATGCTATAGTTCCCAGTTAGGATGGTATGTGGCTGAGAGGAAATCTTGTATGTGGTGATGGTCACATTCTCTCTCTTCTGCCTTGGTCCATCTAGGTGGTAGAGGTTGTAGACTTGAAAGGTGCTGTTGTAGCCATGGTACACACAGCTGCCACTGTGCATTATTGGTGAATGGATGGAATGCCAAACAAGTGGGCTGCCTTTGCCCTGGATTCTGTCAAGCTTCTTGGGGGCTGCTGGAGTTGCACTCATCCAGGCAAGTGAAGAATAGCCTATTACAATCCTAACCTGTGCCTTCTACATGGTAGACAGGCTTTGGAGAGTCAGGAGGTGAGCTGTCCACTGCAGGATTTGTGGACTCTAATATGTTCTTGTAGCTACAAAATTTGTGACTGGTCCAGATCAATTTCCAGTTAATGGCAACCTCAAGATGTTAATAGTGGGGAACTAAGCAATGGTAGTTCTGTGAATGTCATGGGCAGATGATTAGATTTTTTTTCTTGTTGGAGATGGTAATTTCTTGAAATTGAATGACACGATTGCTACTTGCCTTTTATCATCTGAAGGAAATCCTGCAGTGATATCCTGGGGCTGAGATAATTGGACTCTAATAGCCAGAATTATCCTTGTTTGTCCTAGGTTTGACACTATTGGGAAGTTCTCTCTCAATGCGCATCAACTTCAATTTTACCTGGGCTCTTCAATGCCATTCAATATCAAATACTACCTTGTTGTCAAGAACAGTAACTCTCATCTCACCAACAGAATCTAGCTCTTTAATCCATTTTTGGACCAAAACAATAATGAGCTTTTGAAGTCTGCAGCGAAGTGGCCTGGAGAAAATTAAATTCTGCATCAGTGAACAAGTTATTCCCGAGTAAGTGACTCTCGATAACATTGCCACTGATACCAGCAATCACTTTGATGGGGTGGGATTGACCAGATTGGATTCTTTCTGCTTTTTTATGGACAGGACCAACCTAGGCAATCTTCTATATTGCCAGGTCAATGCCAGTCTAGTAGCTGTACTGAAATGCTTAGCTTTGGGTGTGACTGGTTCTAGAACACAAGTTTTCAGTACTACAGGTAGAGTGTCATCAAGGCAAATAGCCTTTACCATATCCAGTGCCTTCGGCCATTTCTTGATATCATGTGGAGTAAACTGAATTAGCTGAAAACTGACATCTGCGCAACTGAGGCTCTCAGTAAGGATGATGAGATGGAACATCTACTCAGCATCATTGGCTGAAGATGCTCGCAAATGCTTCAGCCATGTCTTTTGCTCTGATGTGCTAGGATCGCTCATCATTGAAATGGAGATGTTCATCGACCTTCCCCTGGTTAGTTGTTACATTATTCACCACCATAATTCATGGCTGGATGTGTCTGGACAGCAGGGATTAGATCTGATCCATTAGTTGTGGGATTGCTTAGCTCTGTCTCTCACATGCAGCTTCCACTGTCTGAAACATAAGTAGTCTTGTACTGTACAGTTTCATCAGATTGGCATCCTGTTTTTCAGTATGCTTGGTGCTACTCCTAGCACACTCTCACACTTTAATCCTCATTGAACCATGGTTGATCCTTTTGCCTTCATGGCAATGGTAGAGCGAGCAATGTTAGGCAACAAGATTATAGATTATGCTGGAATATAATTCTGCTGCATCACATTTAGTCCAAATATTCTGTGTTCCACATATGTCCCTTCCCAACCTTACCCATATCAACATATCCTTCTATTCCTCTCCCTCATGTTTTTTATTTAGCTTCAAACGCATTGAAACGGTTTGCCTCAACCAATCCACGTGTTAGTAAATTCCACATTCTAACCACTGAGTCAGTAATCTGCATTTTCACTCAAGACTTAATATGAAACTGAAATAACTTGACAAAATGATGTCGCATCCAAGGAACAGTAACTCTAATATTTATACAGGCTTCAATTCTTAAAAAAAAAACTTGATTGTGGTTCACAATTAAACAGTTACAGATTTCCGGACATGTTTCACCCCCTACCCTGATTTTACCACATCCTAATGAAAACACGACCAGCTTGGCTCAAAAACCAGAAGGTTCCAGCTAATGAATCACATACTTTACAGCAGATACAGTAAGTATTACCAGCTGTGACATTCACATTCTGCCAATTGAACTGTGGCAATCTCGGCAGAACAAGGCTGACACATTTGAAACCAGCTGTACTACAAACCACAAGCAGAAAAACTTCCAGCTGCCTTCTCAGGGGCTCTTTTGTCTTTCTGGTTGTCTCGTCACTTGTCCCTTGACTGCCACGCACCCACAGCCATCTTGTTTTTAACAAAGTCTGAGGAATCCAGGGTAGGTCTTAGGTTATTATTTGTCTCTTGCACCCATCTTATGGAAAGGCATTTGCAAATCAAAAGTTTCTCTTAATAAGCATGGATCCTCTATTTTTCTCCATGCAACAGCCTTGAAAACATATCCCAAAGCAGTTCATTTTCCTTACTCGGTTCTATGAAAAGCTAGGAGTGTATTTTCTCTCCCTCCCAAATGTTTAGGAGGAAAATTCCATTAGACATTTTATTTTTGAAGAAACATTCTTTGGAGCAGACGGGGGAGCTCAGCACTGCAGAGGGTGTGTGGGTTAAACAAAACGTTCTGCAAGTGTTGGACACACATTTTCTGTTCTCTTTGAAGCACTTTGGGCAGCTTTATCATGTTTAAGTGAAAGAAATTGCAGCTATCAGTGGTGTGGTATTGTATGGGTTGATTTTAAACACCTCTTGGAATGTGTTTACGCTGTGCCATCCATTAAGTGAGAGTTTAGTGCAGTCAGTTAGTATTGTTCTTTTCCCTGGAGTTCATTAGCACATTCCTGGGGGATGGTGTTACCACTCACACCTAATGGAACTCAAGGGAGGCCATCATAGAAATGAGCTCACACAAAATAAAATAGTGAATACGCCAATATCTGCACACTCCCAATGCAAGGAAGTACAAATTCTACCTCTAACATCGTACATCTCTGACCCTGCCTCATCCTGGTCTTTTTTTTAAAACCTCCAGACTCAAATATTCCAATGCCAGCCTGGTTGGCTTCTTCCACTCTTCGTCAACTTCAACTCAGCCAAAATTATGCAACATCTCTCCAAACTCTCAGCAACGCCCATTCACCAACATCCAAACGTACTGGCTCCTGGTCAGGCAACCCCCCCAGGAACCTTCCTTATTCCTTGTTTTAAATCTCTCCATGCGGGATGGGAACAGGAACGAGTGGCTTTAAATAAAACAGTCACTCCAGAAGACCACTTTCAACCCAGATGACCAGGTGAAAATTGTTCCTATTGCTTTTGCAAGTGTTAACCCATCTGAAGGGAGAATTCAGACCCTTGCTTCTAAAGCAAGAATTGATAGAGCCAATCCACTAACTCTTCATCTGAAATGCATTTCGTACCTGTAAAATGTTGATTTCTGGAGTTTTTTTTCCAATGCTGATGCATATATCTTTCTGCTCAATCACATTAGTAGCGAGTCATTTTGATAAGAAAGTTTGGGGACATCTTTACACTTACACAAGGTTAATTTTTCTGTAATAATTAAAGTATGCCCAACACAGCATATCTCAATATATTGACCCATGTTCTCCCACATCAGATGCCCATATAGTAAATCAATACTGTCTACCACCCTGATTAAATGAGAGGACTGTTTCTGGCCCCTGGAATTGCTTTCAAGTTTGTTTGAAGCCCCCCACCCCCCATCCCCCATTCCGTCCAGTAACAGCTTCACCTCTTGCAACATTTGGAAGCCTTTGGTTAATTTAATAAGTAAACTGTTCTTCTTCTTCTAATGGCATTTCATCCATTGAGAACTGCTGTGTTGTCCTACATTATAACAATCACTACACTTTAAAACTACTGCACAAGTTGTAAAGCTCTTTTGGATATCTTCAGGCTGTGAAAGGCACTATACAAGATTTTTATTTCTTCAGTAAGTATTCCCATGAGTATTTGGTTCAGTAAAAAATTGTTCCTTTTTGAGGAAGGCTAAAATATTTGGATGATTTGAGTCCTTGGATCATTTAATATATTTTAATGGTTGGCATTGGGACATTTAAAGATGCTTAAAGAAATTTTCACTTTTGGCCAGTTGATTTTTTTGAGAAACATATCCCACTCCCACTGTCCCAGACATAAGAGGTTGAAACCATCTGGAGTTGGGGCTGTCATTTAAATGGAATGGACAGGCAGTAGGGGCATTTAAACTTGTTGGATGTTGGGATCCAGGTAGTTTACATTGGTTCCAACACAAAAGGTGCTGAATGTGGTGCTCACAGATGAAAGTTGTATGGGGTCGATGGACAGGAATGTGAGCCCACATTGCTCTTGATGTCTCCATGAAAATCTAACATGGCATAACTTGTATTTTGGGTTGTATTTTGGAAGATCTCGCTGGAGTCCCTTTTAAAGGCTTAACATTCAAATCACTTCATGTTGGATATTTGGGGTGGAATAAGTCAAACTTCAAATTTCATCCAGTCGTCCTAACAGCAACAAAGACCCCTAATTTGTCGGAAAAAAGCAATCCAGCAGTAGAAACCAGCAGTGAACTTACTGTCAAAAGGAGTTCCTTGCAAAATGGCAGTGGTGGGATGGTCAGCATTTTTGTGATGTTCCGCCATCCACTTGCATTGGTGAGTCCATTACTGCTCCTTTAACTCTTGCAATGGCCAATGATAATCAGCTTGTGTTTTAATTGATCAGTGGTTAGGGCAGAGTAAATAAGAATTCAACAGAGACTGAGAAGATACTGCTGCTTTGACAGGTTTTTGTTCCTTAGGTAGTTTATAGTAAAGGCAAGCAATGTGAATATCTCTCATGCATTAAGAAATAATATTTATTTAGACTTGTTACAAGGATAACTGGGCTGTTTGGACATGACACCAACTGTGACAAGATGTAATTTATTTATTGTGGGCACCCAAATGATAAACAAATCAAATCTTCTGCCATTTCTACAAATAGTTGGCATTTCCATCCCATTATTATAAAGCCACCTCAAATCTTGCCTTCATTGCTCAGACCTTTGAGTATAGGATTTGGAGCATCATGTTGAGGTTGTACAGGATGTTGGTGAGGCCTCTTCTTGAGTACTGTGTGCACTTCTGGTCACCCTGCTAAAGCGGAAGGATATCATTAAACTGGAGAGGGTTCAGAAAAGATATACCAGGATGTTGCCAGGGATGGAGGGTTTGAGTTATAAGGAGAGATCAGGACTTTTTTCACTGGAGCCTAAGAGTTTGAGGGGTGACCTTATCGAGGTTCATAAAATCATGAGGGGTATAGATAAGGTGAATAGCAATGGTCTTTTCTGTAGGGTGGGGCGAGTTCAAAACTAGGTAGCATATTCTTAAGGTGAGAGGAGAAAATTTTAAGAAGGACATGAGGGGCAACTTGTTCACACAGAGAGTGGTTCATGCGTGGAATGAACTCTGGAGGAACTGGTGGATGCAGGTACAGTTACAACATTTAAAAAAACATTTCGATAAGTACATGAATAGCAAAGGTTTAGAGGAATGGAGAGATATGAGCCAAATGCAGGTAAATGGGACGAATTTAGTTCAGAAACATGGTTGGCGTGGGCTAGTTGGACCAAAGAGTCTGTTTCCATGCTGTATGACTCTATGACTATGACTAAGTCACTACCCGTAAAATTGACCATGAATTTTAATATCTATGTTACCCTTATAAATCTCTACCATTGATCATCCTCTGCTTTTAAATCCTGGGAATACACTTGGATTTTGCTGTTCCTCTAATTCAATAATAATTACAGTACGTTACTAAGTACTTTGGCCAACTTGTAAGATTTGTAGTCTAAAATAGTGATCCAATCAATGCACATGGACCAATGGTCATCCACTGGGCAAAGTAAAGCGCCCTTCGGAGGATTAAGGTTGACACAGCACCTATTCTCTCAGAAAATTACATGCAATCTGTAAAAATAAAATGGCAGATCATGCACTCTCAGAGGGATAAATACTTGAAGGCAATTGTGTTCCAAATCCAGCATCTTCAAGCAAACAGTTGTCATCTTTTGACAAGATAATCAATTATTTTTCTTATCATTTCACTGATTTCAATACGGACTTCACTGAGTTGCACCAACAGGGAGAAGGAGTAAGAATGGAGAAGGTTCCATTCTGACAGATAAAAATCTGACCAAAGAAGTGAAACATTCTTGATCAAGTCAATGAAATCAATTGAATCAACAATACAAACAATAGAGGAAAGTAGATCTTACCAGTGATGAAATGGACTTAATTTTTTAATTGATATTCAGTTGTTTCCACATTCTGATGTCAGGCATTTTGGATTGAAATATTAATCTGGCAGGTGAGTAGTGGGGAGCAAAGCAGACCACCAGGAGAATGCCATTATTATATTGGGTGAAGCAGAAAGGAGAAGAAAACAGATGCCGCTTGCAGTGATAGTAAGAACTGCCAAGGCTGGAGTCAGAGATAACACAGTGTGGAGCTGGAGGAGCGCAGCAGGCCAGGCAGCATCAGAGGAGCAGGAAAGTTGATGTTTCATGTCGGGACCCTTTTTTCTGAAGAAGGGTCCGAACCCGAAACGTCAACTTTCCTGCTTCTCTGATGCTGCCTGGCCTGCTGCTTGCAGTATTGTCAGCGTGCCTCTCTCTCTTTGGAAAAGTACTCGTTTAACACCTCAGCGAAGTTCCCTGTCCCCCCGGTGCGAATCCCTGTTTTGATCCCTAATCAGTCTTAGTACTCCTTTTACCATCTATCTCCTTGGATAGTTTGACTGAGTGGGCAAACTTCTGGCAGATAGGGCGAACAGTGAGAAATAAATGTGGGGAAACTGTAAAGTTGTACACTTTGGCAGCAATAAAATTGCAGTGTATTACTTAAATGGAGAACAACAGCAGAACTTCAAGATATAGAGGAATCCAAGTGCTCGATTGCATGAGTCACACACAGCAAACAATTAAAAAGGCTAATGAAATGCTATTCTTTATTAAGAGAAGCATTATCATTAAAAAAATGTTATGCTTGAGTTATACAGTGTATTTAATACTGTTTTGGTCCCATAAATGCATTGCAGGCAGCTCAGAGGAGGTTTACGAGATTGAGTGGGTTGTCTTATGAGGTAAGGTAAGAAATTTAGAAGCGTGAGGTGATCTGATTGAACTGTGTAATATCCTGAATAACCTTGACAAGGCGGCTGTTGAAAGAATGTTTTCTGTTGTGAATAAATCCAGAACCAGGAGGCAACATTTAAAAATTAGTTATCATTGTTTTAGGATACAGATCAGGAGAAATTTTTAATCTCAGAGAGTGTGCAACTTTAAAACTCTGCAGTTGAGGCGGAGTCACTGAATATTTTTAAGGTAGTGCCAGATCGATTCTTATTATGCAAGGGAATCAAAAGGTTAGTTGGGAACCAGGAATTCAAAGCACAAATGGATCAGCAATGACCTTATTGAATAGTAGAGTAGGCTTGAGAAGATGAATGGCCGTGTTCCGCTCATAATTCATACGCATTTTTACACATATTTCTCTTTGTGCAATCTTGCTATGTGAACACATTTGCCATGCTTCCTATTTTACAAGCTCAACTATATTTCAGTGGCTGAGAAGTGTTTTGGGTATTCTGTGGAAAGCAACATAAATACCATAAATGACGCATAATTGTAAGTCTTTCTTTCATAAAAAGGGATTGGTGTTCTGATTTACGTGAGGAAATTAAAAATGGTTTTTATCACTGAAACAGACAATGTTTTGAACACCCAGATTCAAGCCACCTGCAACTGAGGACAAGGATCAATGGAGATGAATCTGAGTCCTATTTCTCAGCAATTATCCCCACCATCCAGTTCAGGTGAAGTGAGTGAAAACTGACCTCAGTTGGTCTTCTGGGTGTTTGAGTGCTCTTAATTGTATCACCATCAATATTGGGGTTGGGACAGCTTGTAGCTGTACAAAATGTTGGTGAGGCCACATTTGGAGTACTACAAGTAGTTCTAGTTGCCTTACAACAGAAAAGATATTATTAAACTAGAAAGAGTGTAGAAAAGATTTACTACCTGGACTGGAAGCTTTGAGTTATAAAGAGGAGTTGAATAGGCTGGGACTTTTTCTCCCCCAGAGCAAAGGAGACTGAAGGGTGACCTTATAGAGGTCTATAAAATCATGAGAGGCATAGATAAGTTAGATAACCAACAGCTTTTCCCGATGGCAGGAGAGTCCAAAACTAGAGAACGTAGGTTTAAGGTGAGAGGGGAAAGGTACAAAAGGGTCCAGTGGGGAGTTTTTTTCACACGGAGGGTGGTGAGTGTCTGGAAGGGCTGTCTAACGTAATGGTGGAAGGAAGTACAATTTTGTCATTTAAGAAACATTTAGACAGGTACATGGATAGGATAGGTCTGGAGGAATATGGACCAAACGCAAGCAAATGAGACTAGTTTATTTATGACAATTGGTGGCATGAACAGGTTGGGCCGAAGGGCCTGTTTCCATGCTGCAGACCTCTACGACTCCATGACCTCTGGAGCAGAAGGACTGAGTTCAAGTCCCACCTGCTCCAGAGGTGTGTCATGGCATGTCTGAGCAGATTGATTTAAAATATTTATGACTCTCACTCAGAGGTATACAATTAAAAAAAAAACGAGAGCCCAGGCTCAAATTGTAGATGTTTAAAAAGAACTCTTGCGGTGCAGTGGCAGCATGCTTACCTTTAGGCTAGGAGGTCCAGGCTCAGTCCTCCACTGCCCTGGGAGGTGTGTCATAACATGTCCAAACAGGCTGATTTAAAAGAATACTTAAGTCAGCAAATCCCAACCTAATAAGTTAAGACCATAAGAAATAGAAACAGGAGCAAGCTGTTCAGCCCCTTGGTGCCTGCTCTGTCATTCAGTTGGTTCATGGCTGATCCCACATTCCTCATGTTCACTTTCCTGCCCTTTCCCCTACTTGGGGCACTAGCCTAGGTTGTAATATCTCAAAATATCCAATTACTGCCCATCTTTGAGAAGCCTTAGCGTTAGTTCAGGGAATCTACAGTCTCGACAATTTGATAAAATCTAACTCCCTGGAATATTTAACCATTGAACAATTGAGCTAACAACAGAAGGTGATTCAATAATTGATCAAAAGAGAACTTAACACCAATATTGATTTAATCATGCCCTTTTCTTTTCCAGTCATACAAGAAATACTTTCTAGCAATCATATTCTATCATATAATGATTAATGCGTTTATTAATTGCTTCTGGGCTGTATAAACATCGGGGGTTCTGTTTTGATCTATGTTCTGGAATATGAAAAGGCAAAACATGTTTGATATATTTGTGTTGAAGGCAGAAGCATTTACACACTCAGTTTAAAAGAATACGATCTAGAACCATTCTTGCATAATGAACATAGGAATTAGAAAAAGGAAGAGCACATTGGACACCTAGAGCCTGCTCCATCATTCAGAGCTCACAACCCTCTCTGATAAACAACTCTCCTCATTTCTGTCCTAAATGAGCAACCCCACATATTTTAAAAACATTAATACCTAGTTCTAGGTTCTTCAACAAGTGAAAAAATCCTTTTCATATCCAACCTGTCAAATTCCTTCAGGATCTTCTATGTTTCAATCAAGTTGTCTCTTACTCTCCTAAACTCCAGGAGATACAACGCTCGCCTTTCCAACCTTTCCTTATAAGACAATTCGCCTTTACAGGTAGTAGTCGAGTAAACTGTCTCTGAATTGATGCCAATGCATTTACATCATTTCTCAAATGAGGAGACCAATATTATAGACAGTATTTCAGATATAGTCTCACTAATGTCCTGTATAACTGAAGAATGACCTTCTGGGGTTGTACATTAAATTCTGTTCAATGAATGATAACAAACTATGAGCTTTCTTAATTCCTTTCTATCCCTTGTAAAGGCTGTATCTTTTTATTTTTCTGCTATAAACCGAAATGAGAACTGTCTTCTACCTGCCAACAACTATGTGACTAGCTCCCTAGGTAGCTAGGCAGCTTGTTAGTGTGAACAATATATCTAGAAGTCTTTGAACTTCCGGAAGGGTCAGTTTCCAAAAGCAAGCCAGTTTATTTCCCCTCATCAGTTGCTGTAAGCTGTGGATTTTTATCAACAAGTCAGAGAGTTTATCAGTTGCAAACCAGTCACTCTGTCCTTCCTGCAAGCAAGTTAAAATACCTGGAGAAACCAAAGAAAAGCAGTCCAAGCAAGCAGAAAGGATCATTTCAACGAACCCTACAGACAAGGAATGTTGAATTGCTTTCCTAGTTTTTCCCTCCACTCATGAGACAATGTTCTTTTGTATCTGTCTGCAAGTGTGTGTAGGGTGCCTTTTATAAAGGACTGAGTTTTAATTAGTAGAATGTAAGTTGACAGGTCATAGCCATTTAGGTGCAACTAAAATCTGTTTGTTTGTCATAAATAGTAGTTCTTGATAAGCGCACAAACCTGGTCTGTTTTCTGCTAAACTGGGTCTGAAAAGACAAGTAAATTTTGGAATTTTGTGAATGTTGATAAAATTTTAAACTTTTGTGATCGCTGACAAATAGTATGTCTTGATGTCTGGTATGTTACTGCAGCGAGGCACACCAACCTTTTGCATGCTAATCTGTTTTGATTCATGCACTAGGAAACTCATCCCTGTGCATTTCAGAGCTTTGCAATCTCTCACCATTTCGATTACATGCTTTTTTATTCTTCCTGGTAAAATAGACATTTTCACATTAAGGGAGGCCTAATGGTATTATCTACTGGTATTATCACTGGACTATTAATCCAGAGACCCAGGCAATGATCTGAGGATCCAGGTTCAAATCCCACCCTGGCAGATGGTGGAATTTGAATTCAATTAACATCAGGAATTAAGAATCTGATGATGACCATGAAGCAGTTTCCATTGTCAGAAAAGCCCATCTGGTTCACTAATGTCCTTTAGGGAAAGAAATTGCCATCCTTACCAGGTCTGGATTACATGCAACTCCAGACCCATAGCTATGTGGGTCTTTCTGCCCTTTGGGATGGGCTATAATGTTGGCCTAGCCAGCAATGCCCTCATCTCATGAATGAATAAAAAAAAAACTTCCTACATTATGCTCCATTTCCCAGATCTTTGCTTGCTCACTTAACCTACCTATATCTCCGTATGGCCTCCTTGTGTCCTTGTTAGAACTTACTTTCCTACCTATCTTTGTGTCATCAGCCAATTTAACAACAATACCTTAAGTCCCTTCAAAGTCATTTATACAAATTGTAGAAAGTTAAGGCTCCAGTGCCAATTCCTGTCATGCATCTCTTCTAAGAAATGTCCCCTATCATGCCTATTCATTATTTCTGTTAGCTAGCCAATATCTTCTATCTGTGTCAACGTATTACTCCCCTCACCTTGCAATTTTACATTCCAGAATAACCTTTGATGTAGCACCTTATCAAATGCTTTCTGGAAATGTAAATACAATGCATCCACTGGTTCCCCTTTACCCGCAGCACATTACTTCTTAAAAAGAATTCTAACAAATACATTAAACATGATTTCCCTTTCACAAAACCATATGAACTCCGTTCAAATACTTTGAACTTTTCTTAGTAACTTGCTAAAATGTCTTTATTTATCACTTCTAACATCTTCAATTTGACAGGATGTTCAGCTGACTGTCTGCTTGTAGTCTGTTTCCTGTGCCCCTCCTTTTTTTCATGAAAAAGTAGTTACATTTGCTGTTTTCCAATTCATTAGAACCTGCTCTGAAGCAAGGGAATTTTGGAAAGTTTTGGAGAATTGCCCTTTTTAAGCTTAAAATATGAGTATTAGACCTACTCTTCTTTCTTTCAAACTGAAATTCAATCATAATATGGCTGCTGCAACCTACAGGCACCTTCACCTTGAGGTCATTAATCAATCCTATTAAGCTCCCATTACTTGTTCCTTTATATTCCATCCTACCATGTGATCCATGTTAGGGGACTGTACACCACTCTCACAAGTAACGTCTTGCCTTTATCATTTCTAATATCTACCTAAACCACTTCAACATCCTGATTTCCTGAATTTGGATCATCCATCTCTATTGCACTGATATCATTAATTAACAAAGCCACCACTTCATCTTTACCAAGCATCCTGTCCTTCTTAAATGTCATGGAACTTTCAATATTCTGATCCCAATCTCCATCATCCTGCTGCTATGTCTTCGTAATGGCTACCAGATTGTACTTACTTGTTTGTATTTGCTATCAGTTCATGTGTTTTATTCTGAATGTTATGTGCATTCCCAGACAGGACCTCTAATTTTCTCTTTTATTATTTTTGTAACCTTGAGCCTTGTTATTGATTTATTCTTACAGTTGTATTCTCTATCACTTCCCATCACAGTCTGCTTATTGTTTTCCTTATCATTAACTTTCTCTCTTGCCTGGTCTCTGCTCTTTGATTTACCACACCTTTCCAAATACTTACCTTTCTCCACTTTTTACTTTTAAGACCAGTCCAAGTGGTTAGGTGGTTAAGTGGTTAGGCCACCTCATTAGGTGGCTTTCTGGAACACCAGTCCCAGCATAGTTCATATGTCAACTATCCCAATGGTACAGACCTCACTTAGCCCAGTATTGATGCCAGTGCCCCACAAACTTCTACCATTCCAATCTTTGAGCCATGCATACATTTCTATAGCCTTATTTGCCCTTTGCCAATTTATCCATGGCTAAACTAATGATCCAGAGATTATCTTAGAGGTTCTATTTCCTGATTTGGTGCCTAACTCTTCATACTGCCTATGCAGAATCTCTTCCCTTGTCCTACAAGGAAAAGTGTATCCTTCTTCTCCCATTGTAAGCACCTCCAGGTCAGTTCTTTCAATTTATCCAATTGAGAAATTATAGTGGCAGCAAATGTAAAAATCACAAGAATCAGCAGAATGCAACCTTGCCACTGTTGGTAAATTACTCCTGTGCTGAGAGCAAAGAGACATGAGTCCATATGCAGCAAGACCTGGACAGTAACAATTAGGCTGATGAGTGAGAAGTAACAATCACACCACTTAACAGCAAGACATCGGCTATCTCCGCCAATAGAAAATCTAACAATCACTCTTGATATTCATTGGCATTCTCATCACTAAATATCCCATTATCAACATCCTGGGAATTACCATCAACCAGAAACTGAAAGGGACCAGTCATATAAATATTGTGGCTACAAGACTAGGTCAGAGGCACATAACTAACACTCTGGCTTCCCTAGGCCTATTCACAATCTACATGGCATATGTCATGAGTGTGTTGGACTACTCCCCACTTGCCTGGTTCACTGCAAGTGTAACAGCACTCAACAAGCTTGACAGCATCCAGGAGAAAGCAGCCCACTTCAATGGTATACTACCCACCAAATTAAATATCATTTGCTCCACCACCAAAGTATCGCAGTAACAGTACACACCATCTACAACTGCACTGAAGCAAAGCAACCCAAGTTCCTTCGAAAGCACCTTCTAAACCAGTGACCTCTGGAATTGCACTCCTATGTAAGTCTTCTCCCAAGCCATATATCATGACCTGAAGTTATATAGTCATTCTTTCACTGCCATTGAGCCAAAATCCTATAACTCCTTTCCCAACAGCACAGTTGGTGTACCTACTCCACACGGACTGCAGTGGCACAAGAAGGCAGCTGACCACCACCTTCTCCAGGACAACTCGAAATGGACAACAAACAAAATAAGAACCAGTGAAGCCCAGGACCCACGAATGAATGAATAAATGTATATATAAATTAACGTGATCGCAAGAAGCAGACAGTATGTGACCTGCCATAGCTTTTGATCAGCTTTATGCTTTGGCACAAGCTTCCTCATTAGCAATAACTCAATATCGTGATTCTCATTGAGCCAAGACAAACACTGAAACAGGTTATATCACTATTTTCACAGCTTGTCAGCAGGAGAGCTCCAAATACTTCCTAGGTGTATTTAATACAGGAGAAAACTGTTGTTCATGCTTGTATTTTATCAGCCTCATCCTAATGAGTGAAAATATTAAGCAAATATGATTCTGCAGCGCTCTGCAGGCAGCTCCTGTGGCAGACATACAGTACATTAATTCAAATTCACAATTCCCTTGACAGTAGCACTCGGGCTTTTTAAGGAAGTGGGGTCTGTTGTCTGCAGTCTATAAATCTAATGCCATAAAGAGATCATGTCCTTGTAATGTTACTCAGGGCTGGGAAATCTCCACAAGTTTCTTTAGTATTGGGTGAGAGCTGAAGAGGAAACACAGGATCTAAGAGATAGGAGTCTTCAAAATTTGAATTTATTTGAATGGGAAAAGCTTTGAATCAATTCTGTCCAACACGTCAATCATTCTTACAATCCAAGAATTAGTTACAAATGAAATTATGTGCAAAATCCTTCAGTGCATTGGTTTCCCACAATATTTATGACTTTGAGGTGTTAATTGGATGTGTTGAAACATGGGAAATAAGTTGTTTAGATTTGCATAAGGTTTGTTTAAGTAGGGGAAAGTCTAGTGTCATTTCAGAATGATGACAAATGTGTGCTAAGCAAAGTAGCTGAAGCACAGCCAGACAAGCCAACTGCAATTCTGAGAGCTCCAAGTTCACCAGGACTGCAGTCGTTTTTATCCCAAAGGCGGCTCCAACAGATACAAGTCACAAGGCTAGAAGCTTCGAACAGTCTCGAGTATTCTTTGTTCATGTACTGAGCGCTAAAACAACACAGTATTCTAAAGCCTGCCAAGAAAATTCATCGGAAATTTGTTACACATCAAATCCTGCTCATCTGCGTCAATAAACAAACTAATCTTTGGAAATCCAAGCGATAGCATTGAAATACTCGAGATCGTTTAAGAATTGGGGAACATTCTTTTGTTTTTAAAGGATATGAGATACAATGAAAGGAAAAGAAGAGCAGGGAATTGATGTTGCATCCCCTGAGCAACTTAGTCCAACGCAAACTCATTGGTTATGTGACGAGTCTGGAGAAGCCGGTGATGGTCTCCTTTTGGCAAAGAAAAGAATGAGGAGGGATTTAATAAAAATGTTCCAAATTATGAAGGCTTTTGATAATGTAAATAATGAGAAACTGTTTCCACTGGCAGGAGTGTTGGCATCCAGAGGTGATAGGTTCAAGATAGCTGGCAATAAAATCCAGAGGGAAGACAGAAGGCTTGTTTTTCAAACACAGCAAGTTGCAATCTGGAATGCATTGTCTAAAAGGGCAGTGGAAGCAGATCCAGCAGAAATCTTGAAAAAGGAAATGGATATATACTTGAAAAGGAAAGATTGGAGGGCCATGGGGGGAAAAAAGAGGTGGGAATGAAAATAACGAGTAGCTTTCAAAGGCTCTCTTTCTATGCCGCACTGTCAAGTGATTCTAATTAGATTTTCTTGCAGCTGTCTGAAGTTCTACTTTCGTTGCATTTGATGGCACGAATTCCCTTCACATAAAGAGGAAAATAAGCCCACTGTTGACTGCAGTGACTTGCGCTGAAAAATTGAGAACAAGACTGGGCTCTACATCAAAACCTCACATTGATAAAGAGCCAGCCAAAAATGAGGCACAGTTTTAAGACTGATGTACTGTCAGCTCCCACGAACTGTACTCCAGCATTTACCACTTACAAAATCGCAGGAGCAGTAAGCCTGAGAACTTATTTCGCATCTGCCAATGAACTGGGACTTGGTCCCAAAGGTAAGTAGTGTTGCACTAATAATTGTATGTTTTCCAGAGAATGTGCATAACTGACTCTCAAAGGTTTAGTGAAGAGATGTTTGGGACATCAGAGAACAATTCCCCACAATACAAGTTACTGAATGGAGACTGTGGAACAGATTTTCAGACTTGAAGTCACTGGGCTTGGAAACCAGGCACTTCCTGCAGTGACCGATTGTTCTGCATTTACTAATTTCATACCTGGGCAGCTAGGCATCTACCCGGTCTCCAAATCTTTGTGCTAATAGTTCACGATTTGTCTTGGTTTCTGCTTTGCACATCTGTCATGCTCCAATATCATATAAGCTTGTGTGCTCATGCGAGGAGTATTTCCCATGACAATTTTGCTTCCTTTACAGACACAAATGTACCAATTCTAAATTCTCATCCTCATTTTCAAAACTGTCCAGGGCCTGACCCATCCCTATCTCTTTAACTTCCTCCAGTTGCACACTCTTCCAAAATTTCCTCTGATTTTGTCCTCTTGAGCATCACCAATTTTCTATATCCCACCATTTACCTCCAGGCCTTCAGCTGGTTGGCCCTTAAAGTCTAGAATCCCTTCACTAAACCTCTCACCTCTTTTTTTCCTTAAACCTACCACCTTCACCAAACCTTTGACCATCTGCCCCATCTACCTCTCTGTGCAATTTGGTGTTATACTTTATCTGATAATGCTGAAACACATTGGCAAGTTTGATGATGTTAAGAGTGCTCTATAAATACAAGTTGTTAAAGTTGATTATTTTAATGATAATATCACATTGTTCAACTTATACACTAGTTCGTAGACACAGGGATGTCCTATGGGAACAGTCAAGTTTAATTTTTGCATATTAGGAAATAGACCTATTTGTATGACCTCTGCCTAATGCAGAAAATACTGGCTTTAGAGAACTGAAGGTGTGGGTATCCGGAATCAAACAGTCATAGAAAATCAATATAATCCAGATGCTAGAGATCTGAAATAACTAAAAATTCTGCAAATAATCAGATCTACCCACTGACCTTTTTCTTTAAGTCCAATTGTGATGACAGTTCATGGAAAGTCATCCAGACTTGTTAAAGGCATTAAATTGACTGCATTTTGATGCAGTTAACAGAGGCTTAATGAGGGTGATGTGATGAATTTTTTTAATTTATTCTTTCATGGGATGTGCATGTCCCTGGCAGGCCAGTACCTTAACTATGTGGCTTACTTGGCCATTTCAGAGCAGTCAAGCATCAAGAACATTGCTATGAGCTTGGAATCACAAGACCATATTCCCTCCTTGGAAGGACATGAGTGATCGTTTTTTTTTACAACAATTATAGTTTCATAGTCACTGTAATCGAGATAGCTTTATGTTCCATTTCTTTCAATGGAATTTAAATTCTGCCAGATGCTATGAAGGTATTTGAATATTTGTCCCAAAAGCATTAGGGATGCTAGTCCAGTCACAATTCCATTAGGTTAACCCCCGCCCATAGTGTCCGAAACATATCTGATAAAGTGTCATAAAATCAGCTTGTGGGCACAGTTAGACCTCACTGACACAAAAGGACAGAAGCAGCGTGGATACAATTTGAATGAGTTACAGGAAAAAGTGTAGTAGATCGTTTTTAAACTGGAGGAAGATTTGTAGCAGTGTTCCACAGTTGTTGGTGTCAGGTCTCCAGCATTACTTTATAAACATTAATGATCTAGACTTGGGTGCACAGGGTGCAATTTCAACATTTACAAATGATACAGAGTTTGGAATTATTGCAAACAGTGACGAGAGAGATAGACTTCAAGACGATACAGACAGAATGGGAGAGTGGGCAATAGTTGGCAGATGAAAGTTAAGTACAAAGAAGTGTGAGATAATTCCATTTGGCAGGAAGAACAAATAGTGGCAATTTAAAATAAAAGGTATAAATCTAAAGCTGGCAGGGGTGGGGGGTGAGGATGTGGAACAAAAGCAGAAAGACCTAGGAGTATATTTGTACAAATCAGTGACAGTGGAAGGGCAGACTGAGACAGCCATTAATCAGGATTTCAGAAGCTCCTGGGTTTCTTAAACAGTACAACAGCAAGAAATTACGATGAACTTTTATACAAATACACATTTCAGCCTCAAATGTGTTTAATTCGAGGAAATACACTTTAGAAAGAATATGAAGGTTCTGGAGAGGATGCAGAAAATGAATGAATGAGAAAAGAATTGCTCCTGCAATAAAGGCCTTTACTTACTTTCACGTGATCTCTTCCGTCAGGCAGTAGATACAGAAGCCTGAACACACGCACGAACAGGTTCAGGAATAGCTTCTTCCCGGCTGTTATTAGACTGATGAATGGACTCTCTAGCTTCAAATAAGGATTGACTGCCTAGTGCACACCTGTGCAATGTAGCCTGTGCCTCTGCCTAAGTCATTTTGATCTGTACATCTTTGCTCACTATGATCTGTCCATACTGCTCATAAACAAAGCTTTTCACTGTGCTTCCGTACACATAGTCAATCAATCAGATTGAAGAAACAGTGATTAGTCATCTTGGAAAGTGTTAAAAGGCAATTTGAGAGGTTCAAAGTAATGAGGGTTCTACACAATTATTATTTCCATTAGATCCAGAATAAAACAGAACAATAGACTGTAGAATAGAGCTTATTGTTTCATATTAACAGGTTGCCCATTTATAACAGATTAGGAGAATTTCTTTTAATTACACAGCATCGTAAGCTTTGGAACACATCCTCAAAAGACAGTGAAAGCAAAGTCAGATTGATTCTTGACAGGCAAGGGGGTGAAACTTATTAGGGGTAGGTGGGAATGTGGAGTGATCAGACCAGCTATAACTTTATTGAATAATGGAACGAGCTCAAAGGTCTGCGTGGCCTATTGCTCCAAATTCAAGTGTTCATGTATATATTGTTAACAGGAGCAAAGCCAAGAGGATTTCAAGTGAAGATGATTGGCAGAAGAAGTAATGGCAGCATGAGGAAAACATTTTATGCTATGAGTGTTTGGGATTTGAAATCCACTGCCTAAGGCTGCAGGGGGAAGGTACAGTTGTGACTTAAACAAATGGACAATCACCTGATAAGAATAAACTTTTATGCTCTAGGGAAAATGACTGGAGAGTGAGACTGACTGAGATCTGCTTGTGCAGACGGCTGACAAACTGAATGGTCTCAATCAGTGCTCCAACCATTCTATAATCCCAGATGATGACCTGAAACATGAACTCTATTTTTCTCTCCATAGATGCTATCAGCTCTGTTGAGCATTTCCACTTTGTTCCAAAATCTATAGTCGTCTGTCTGAAAAATATAGAAGGATGAGTCTGAAAAGGTGGCCAGATCAGGGCAATGGCGATACAGAGTCTTGTGGGGTCTAACTTCCACTCGCACTCCCCTAAACCTCTTTAGAATGTCAGCCATGACTCTGTTGGTAGCACATCATTCCAAACCCAGAGACTTCAACGCACAATGCAGTACCGCTCAAATGCAGTACTGAGGGAATGCTGTACTGCCCACATTGCAGCCTTTCACATGAGACACAAAACAGAAACACAAGTCCTGGGCCATTATTTATTCTTCAACCAACCACTGAACAGGCAGCCTGGATCTTGCATCTGTTCCCAGGATTGCAGGCTTAGTTAAAGATTTATTATAGTTCTTTTTACAGTTATTGAAGTCATTGTATATGACTAATAGAATATTTTTATTCATTTTGTTCCATTAGCATTCAAAAAAAAACAAAAACAAGATTGTAATTTTTTTTTTAAATTGACTTTTTTTTAAACAAGCTTTTCAGGGTCTACAGTGAACTGCTAAGTATTTTTTAAATGCTAAATTCAGAAGTTTAAAAAGTCTATATGTGTTTTAGAGAGTGTTTTTACATTGCAGAGTCTTTTTTTTTGAAAAGCTGAACAGTCTGCTTCTTAAAATAAAGCGTTGTGTTTTCGTTCCAGAGAGTCCAAAACATGGTCGGCTCTGGAGAAGAATTCTTTTTCTTCAAGGAACTTATTGAGGAGGAGCCGTTTTTTTATTCAGTTAACCAGCTAAGTGGTTGATTTTATTTTATATGTTTCATATATATTTTTAATTTTTTTCCATTTTAACATTTTTTCTGTAGGTAATGAAAGGTAGTCTGTTTTATGTATAAGGTGTTAATGAAACATCCTTTCTTTTAGGCTGAATGTTATTAAGGCCATATATGGGGTACAGAGTAAGACGGCTAGTGGACTTGGAAAAGTTATTACCCAGCAGGATCAGTCAGATAGATGGGTGACTGTCAGGAAAGGTAAGAATGTAGCTCGAAAGTCTCCGGTGACTATTCCTCTATCAAATAGGTATTCAGTTTTTGGAACTGTAGAAGGGGATAGTCTCTCTGATGAAAATGGAAGGGGCAGTCAGTTATTAGACACTTGGAACGATTCTTATGTGAGGCAGCGTTTGACAAGATTTAATAGAATTATTGTTATAGGGGACTCTTCTGTCAGGGGCACAGACAGGAGATTCTGTGGCGGTTAGCATAAATTTAGGATGGTTTGTTGCTTTCCTGGTGCTAGGGTTAAGGATGTTTCTAAACATTTCAAGCATATTGTTAAAGGTAAGATGAAGAAGCCAGAAATGATTATACACATTGGTAGGAATGACATTTTAGGGAAAAGATTAAAACAGTACAGAGTGAACTTAAGAGGTTACGTCAAAGATTTAAAAATAGAACCTTAAAAATAGTAATTTCTGGTTTATTCCCAATGCCAAACTCAAACGAAGGAAGGAACAAAAGATTAAAGGAGATAAATCAATGGCTGAAGAGCTGCTGTATTGTTCAGGGATTCAGGTTTTTGGACAATTGGAATGTCTTTTAGGATAGAAAAGACCTGTTCAAAATGATTCGGTCTAACCTCGACTGGAAAGGGACCAATATCTTAGCAGGGAGATTTGCTCATTACATTAAGGGACACTTTATGCTGATAGAACTCCTCCATTCCCCTTCTCTAAGTAGCAGTGTAAACAGAACAGGGATGGTTCTGAATGTGAGGAGAGCACGTCAATCAGAAAAGAAAGACAAGAGAGTCAGAGTATGTAGTAACTCTGAAGAACTAAACTGCATTTATTTCAATGCAAGGGGTCTTACTGGTAAGGCTGATGAGCTCAGAAATGGAGACATTATAGTTATTATCTAGAAAAACTAGAGCTTCTTTTGGGCAATAAGGCAGGGCTGGTGACTGAAGTAAAAGTGGGGAGCACTTTGGGTCTAATGTTCATAATTCTATTGGTTTCAAAATGGTTATGGAACAGGATATGCCTTCCATAAATGTTAAAGTTTTTGATTGGAGGAAGGCAAATTTTAATAGTATGAGACAAGAACTTTCAAAAGCTGATTGGAGTAGACTGTTCGCATGTAAAAGAACATCTGACAAGTGGGAGGCTTTCAGAGTGTGATGACAAGAGTTGAGAAGCCTTATGTTCCTGTTAGAGTGAAGGGTAAGGTTGGCGAGATTAAGGAACAATGGTTGAATAAAGATATTGAGTTTCTAGTCAAGAATAAAACAGAATCCTGTTTTAGATATAGACAATTTGGTTCAATTGAATCTCTTAATCAATATAAAGAATGTAGGGGCATTCTTCAGAGAGAATCAGGAAGGTAAAGCAGGGATATGAGATAGCATTGGCAGAACAGGTTAAGGTTAATTCAAATACATTAAGAGCAAGAGGGTAACTAGAGAGATGGTAGGGCCTCTTTAAGATAAAGGAGGTCATCTTTGTGTTGAACTCCAGGAGATAGGAGAGATACTAAATGAACATTTCGTGACAGTTTTTACTGTGGAGAAAGAAATGGAGTCTAGAGAATGCAGGGAAATAAACTTTGATGTTTTAAAAACAGTTCACATAAAAGAAGAGGAAGTTTGGGACTTCTCAGAGAATATAAAGGTGGATAAATCTCTGGGACCTGACATAATGTATTCCAGAACGTTGCAGGAAGTAACGGAGGAAATTTCAAGAACCCTTATGAAAATATTTGCTCATCTATAACTACGGGTAAGTTGCCTGATGACAGGATGGTGGCTAATGTTGTACCTTTCTTTAAGAAAGGTTGTGAAGCGAAACCCGGGAACTATTCACACGTGAATCTGACTTCAGTTGGGTAAACTGTTGGAGGTGATTATAAAAGATAGGATTTATAGAAATTTAGAGAAGCAAAATTGATTAGGGATAGTCAGCATAGTTGTGTGTGAGGAAAATTGTGTCTCACAAACTTGATTGAGATTTTTGAGGAAGAGTTCAAAAAGAATGATGATGGCAGAGCAGTAGACGCTGTTTATTTGGATTTTAGTAAAGCGTTTGACAAGGTTCCGCATGGTAGACTAATTAATAAAGTTAGGTCACATGGGATTCAGGATGAGCTTGCCAATTGGATACATAATTGGCTTAATGGAAGGAGACAGACAGTAATGGTGGAGGGTTGTTTTTCAGACTTGGTGGCCTGTGACCAGCGGTATTCCACAGGGATCGGTTCTGGGTCCTCTTTTGTTTATCATTAATATAAATGATTTGGATGAGAATGTAGAAGGCATAGTTAGTAAGTTTTCAGATGACACCAAAATTGGTGGCATAGTAGACAGTGAAGAAGGTTTTCTAAGATTACAAAGTAATCTTGATCAAATGGGTCAATGGGCTGAAAAATGGCAGATGGAGTTCAATCTGGACAAATGAGAGGTATTGCATTTTGGTACAACAAACAAGGATAGGGCTTATACAATTAATGGTGAGGTCTTGGGTAGTTTTATAGAACAGAGGGACCTAGGGGTGCAGGTACATAATTCTTTAAAGTTTGTGTCACATATAGGCAGGGTGGTTATAAAGGCATTTGGCACGCTTACCTTCATTGCTCAGTCCTTTGAGCATGGGAGTTGGGATGTTATGTTGCGGTAGTACAGGACATTGGTGAGGCCTCTTTTGGAATACTGTGTCTAGTTCTGGTCGCCCAGTAATAGAAAGGATATTATTAAGCTAGAAAGGGTTCAGAAGAGATTTACCAGGATGTTGCTGGGTATGGAAGGTTTGAGTTATAAAAAAAGTCTGGATAGGCTGGGACTTTTTTCATTGGAGTGTAGGAGATTGACAGGTGACCTGATAGTAGTTTATAAATTACTGAGAGGTATTGATAAAGTTAATGGTAGTTGTCTTTTCCCTCAGATGAGGGATTTCAAAACTAGGGAGCACATTTTTAAGGTGAGAGGAGAGAGATTTAAAAAAGACATAAGAGGCAATTTTTTTACACAGAGGGTGCTTCGCATGTGGAATGAACTTCTTGATGAAATGGTGGATGTGGGTACAATTGCAACTTTTAACAGACATTTGGATAAATACATGAATAGGAAAGGTTTGGAGGGATATGGGCCAGGAGCAGGCAGGTGGGACTAGATTAGTTTGGGATTATGTTCGGCATGGACAGGTTGGACTGAAGGGTCTATTTCCATGCTGTATGACTCTATGGCTCTATAAGTAAAATGGATTATCTGGTTGAGTCAAATTGCTGATTGTGGGAGCTTGCTGTGCATAAATTACCAGTCACATGCTCCCATTACAAACAGTGACCACACTTCAACTGTACTGTTCAGATAATGTTTTGGGACACTGAGGTTGTGAAAGCACTATATAACTCTTCATTCCCTCAAATTCTAGAAACAAAAGGAGAATAAAATTGAAAGATCTCAAGCACTGTTTTTCTTCCTGAGAGTTATTCCTGTAAAAAGTGACGCCTTGTCATTTTTGTGGGCATGTTATGGAGACACTGCTGGTCCCCTCCGAGGACTGAGACTGGGCTCACTGTGTGTTCTGTGTTGAAATGGACATCGGCATATATTTCGCCAGCACTTTTCCTGTGGGGTTTGTCCTTCTGTCTGGGTGGGGAATAGTTGTCTGCGCTCTACTGAGGTCAAGCTGCTTAGCTGACAGGTTCTGTCTTTGTACAAGAAAAGAATCAATACTTTTAGACGATGGCTGCACCCTCAGTGTAAAACAACAAACCTGTAAAGCCTGACATGTTTTCAGGCAAGCCAAGGCAGCTCTCAACTGATCTGCTCACGGCAGCAGCTGCTGCTGTCTCCTGCTCGAAGGAAGCAGGCAGAGAGCAAGAGAGAAAAGACTGAACAAAGTACTGAGGTACACCTCAGTGTCAGACCCTACAGGTATTAGTCACTCAATAAATCACACAAACTAAATAGAGCACACATTCCCATCGAACTGGGTTTTTTTTTTATTTGAACAAGGGATCAGAGTCACAAAGAGCAAGGAACACGCTGTAATTATAGCAAAAAGATATACAAGCTGCTGATGATTTTGGAGGCACATGCACAGACACAAATTGTTGCGCTCGGTTTGAGCAAGGAATAATCCCTTTCACTGAGACCATTCTGTGTTCAAATTCCATGTCAGTATGAAAAGCAACTAAACTAACCATGGAAACAGCTATGGGAGACAGGGACATGCTCCATATTCCTGCTCTCACACAGATAGTCAGTGCCAGAATTGACAGGCATATCAGGCGAGGGTACTTTGCTGCTTTAATTTCACAATTTACATTGAAGCACTTAAAGCTATGCAAGTGTGTGCATGCTGGACTTTGCAAGCGTACACTAAATATGTACACAGATGTATATTTATAGAGAGAATTATTATGCAATTATTTTAACCTTGAAGGCAATTTAATTTTAGGAAAGGGCTCAAGGAGGATAGTAGATTACCCTGTGGTAGGGTAGAGGGTGGACAATATGGAGAGACTTGAACTGTCTGCCAGTTTACAGCAGCAATATCCAAATGCATCTTCCAAATTAACACTGAACTGAGATAGTCCTAAAGGAGATTTCCCAAAGGGAGAAAGCCTCTGAACTTCCTGTGAGTCAGCATATCCAAATTGAAATGGGACAGAGATCATATCAACAACGTATCTGCACTGTAGCAATTCACCAAAGCTCCTTCAAAAACACTGTTCAAACCCAAAACATTTAGAAGGACAGGAGAGGCAAGGGAAAAGCACCTTCCAAGCTCCTTCCGAACTATTTCATAGGCTTGCAACTATATGCCTGTTCCTTCATTGAGGCTAGGTCAAAATCCTGGAACTTCTTTCTTAACAGCACTTTAATTGCATCTGCACCAAGTGGATTGCAGTGGTTCAAGAAGGCAGCTCATAATTACCTTCTCAAGAACAATTATGAATGAGCAATAATAGAATGATTTAACCAGTAGTAACACCCAGATTCTATGAAAAGATGGGGAAAAAGAACAGAAGGCTCATTCAGCCCATTAAGACTGTGACACATGAGCAAGAGGTCATTCTGCCCACCATCCAGTTAGATCTTGGCTAAATTGTAATTCAACTGTATTCACCTATCTTTGTTGTGTATCTCTTGCTAGCTTTGACCAATAAAAATCTAACTGACACTTAGACTGGAAGGAGAAAATAGTATTTCAAATTCTGACTGTCAGTTCTAATCCACTCACTTTATTCCTGATTCCCGTTACCTCTGCCCAATCCAAACCTTAATTCTTCCTCGATAAAATATTTCTTGTAGGATTAAGAAAATGCAATAACAAGGCTGACTCACAGTAATAAATTAGCTTCGTGCATCAACCCAAGCAAACGCTTATACACAGCTCAGATTGCAGCAATGTTACTCAATCGTTATTGTAAATCACAAATAGCCGAGATCATATTTCATATACAAATCGTGGGTAAAATGCATGATATAGAAGTTATATGAAGCTGTCTTTATATTACACATTAAACATTAAGGACATTGTGATGACAAGCGTGCCGTACAATCTGATGGTTCTAAGTTCAAGTTGCACACCAATGAGTTGAGCGCAAAATCCATGCAGATTATGAGGAGACTATGTCTTTAAGAGCTATATTTTGTCCTGGGTTTTTTTAAATGAAGAAAAGTTGAGACAGAGGTGGGAAGATGTCTGCTGAAAGCCAATAAAGTAAACAGCTTGTGAACCTTCATGTTTTTTAAAGTTGGAACAACAGAAGCAGCCGGAATGGGTGGGGCCAAGTTCCCACAGAACCAGGATTTTTAGTTTTAGCTTTCAGCATTTGCTGGGGACTTGAAGCTGGATGCAGAAGCTCTTAATCATCTCTCTCTTGCAGCTAAAATCTGGGGTTCTCTTCCTACTGCCAGAATTGCATGCAAGGCAATCTATTTTACTGATATTTCCTTTACCAAGGGTGTGTTTATGGAATGTTACTATGTTGGAACAGTTAATTAGTAGTTGTTCATATATATATTATTTTAAGCATTTCAATAGAGTTACAGTTAAGCAAATACTTTTATTTTTATTTTGTCTATATTTTAACTGTTGTGTAAAAATAAAGTGTGTTTGCTTAAAGTTGAGTAGTTTGACTATTCAATTTGCATCTGGATCACAATGCCTTACATTTACCCCTAAAATGAGAAAAATTAGGGTCTAGGCTACCTTCTTAATATATTTTGAGGGTGTTTGGTCTGGTTCAGAACACTGACACTCCCAGCGTACTTCTAAGGAGGGCTGCAGAATTGGAAGCACAGTCTTTTGGATGAGATGCCAAACTAAGGCAGCAACTACACTTACAGGCAGATGTAATACATTCATTTAGCATTATTTAGAGAAAAGTAGTAGACTTCTCCTGGGTGTTTCAAATCAATATTTATCCTCAAATGATATCAGTAAAACAGGTGGTCTGGTCATATATCTCAGTTTGAGGAATCCTTGCTATGTGTAAATTAGCTGCCACATTAGATGCCATGTTGCATTATAACACTTCAAAAGTATTTTAATATGTGTAACATGATTTGAAATGTCCTGAGGTCTTAAAAGGTGTTATATAAATGAAAGCCTTTTATTCTCATGCAACACACATATCCCTATTGCTGAGGATTTGCTTTGACAAATGCAATTGCTTGAAATTAATTCAATTTTAACCTCAAAATAAAATTTAATCCCAATAACATAAAATAACTTTCATCAGAATCTCTCAATCCAATATAACTGGAACTCCTCATCCTCCAAAACCTTTAACCTCACCCCATCCCAGTCTCATTGCAATGCCTCACACTTAACCAAAGGACCAGTCAATAAGTTTGTTCAGGTTACTATAGCAGATCAAGGTAGGAATTCATGAAATGAAAGGAGATATTCTCATCCCTCCAAGTCTCTTGGTTCATACTTGATCACTGGATACTGTGTGTCCTTGCTACCAACTGATATCAAATATCTAGACCAAAAAATGCTCTCTCTTTCAATTAGATAGTAATATGTAAATGTAATATGTAAAAACTCTTCATCAGTGTTAATATTTAATTCTGAAACCTATTCTCACACTTGTATTGAAAAAAAAAGCACTTGCTATCTCCTCAATCCTCACTAATGTACAAACAAACCCACAGTAAATTAATTGTGTTTGCTTCTAAGTGTGTAAGAAACAGTGGAGTAAACAAGGGAAAAGGCTCCTGAAACTTGCAAGACATCTCAGAGAAAGCAACGGCAAAGATGGAGGAAGTACACCAGTTAGTTTCAGACCAGTGGTGAGTAAGATTTTGGAATCCTTTATCAATGTTAAAAAAAAGTCAACGGACATTTGGAGAGATCTAAGTTAGTGAAGGAGAGCGATCACAGATTTGAGAAAGGCAGATTATGTTTAACTAGTCTAGTTTAAATATTTGATGATGTAACAGAGAAAGTTGATGAAGATAACATGGTGGCAGTTGTCTATATAGATTTTAAGAAAGTGATTGACTAAAGGACAACATAAATAGCTAGTTAACAAATTGAGGTTTATGGAATAGGAAGACAAGTGCACAATCACATTTAAAAAAGATTTAAAAACAGAAAGTAGTGAAAGTTGTGGTAGATGGTAATTTGAGGATGGTAGACAGAGGTATTCTTCAAGATCAGTGGGAGGACCACTTTTCTTTGTTATACGTAAAAGACTGGGATCTTGGACCACATTAAAACTTCAAAATTTGCTGCTGATACAAATCTTGATGATGTGACGAACATTGAGGATGATATGAATTGCTTGCACAAATAGGCTAGCTGAATGCATAGACAAGTGAAGATGGACTTTAATAACAAGAAATGCTGTACAGCGAAGTGTGAAGGGATACATTTTGTCAGAAGGGATAGGGAGAGTCAATACAGAATTAGTGATACAATTCTAAACAATATTCAGGGACAGATGGACTTAGAGGTGCAGGTGCATCAATCACTGAAGGCGGCACGACACATTGACTGATTAGGAAAACATTTGAGAATTTCAGCTTCATAAATGGAGGCATTAAGTACAAAAGTAGGGTAGTTATGGTGAATATTCATAAAGTTTTGATTGGGCCTGATCTAGAGAACTGCATTAGTTCTGGTCACTACACTTTCGCAAATATCTGGATGACTTTGAGAGGCTGCAGAGGCAATTTACCACAAGGATTTCATGAATAAGGTTAGGTTGGAAATGTTGGGGTTGTTCTGCAAGAAGCAAAGGAGATTGAGGGGAGATCTTATACATGTGTACAAAATTATGACACGTTTAGATCAAATAAGCTGAGAAAACATGTTCCATTATTTAACTGTACAAGGACTCGAGGGACGTAGATTAAGAACTTTGGTAAACTTTGGGTTTAGGTGGAAAAACTTTTTCTTTTACACAGTGAGCAGCAATAACCTGGACCTCACTGCTTACAAGGTATGTGGAAGCAGAAACAATTAATGTTTCTGAAAGGTAATTGGTTGGACACTTGAAGGCAGTAAACTTGCAGGGCTACAAGGACCAAACAAGGAAACGGCTCGGAGTGGATAGCTCTGCAGGGAGCCAGCATGGAGTCCTTTCCTTTTGTGCCATTGATGGCCATGACTCTATGATTGCATGACTCTAGGATACCAGCGTAATGGGCATAGCAGCAAAATGAGAGGGATTTTGGACAGTGGGAAGCTGGCATAACTCAGCAAGGTTGCATCAAAATCAGAAATAAACTCACTTGTAATCCTGTCCTGTTAGCAGGCTGACGCAATGAGCATGCAGCAGGATATCTGTCAAATCGATTGCAAAGAACTTTGGCTATCTCAAGACCCAACAGCAAATTGAGAAAGCCAACAGTTAAAATCTCCCATGAGAAAGGCTAACAAATATTCTAGATAGTAGGAACTGCAGATGCTGGAGAATCCAAGACAACAAGGTGCAGGGCTGGACAAACACAGCAGGCCAAGCAGCATCATAGGAGCAGAGAGGCTGACGTTTCGGGCCTAGACCCTTCATCAGGGTCTAGGGGGAGGGGGAGGGGAAGGGGGTTCTGAAATAAATAGGGAGAGAGTGGGAGGCGGATAGAAGATGGATAGAGGAGAGGATAGGTGGAGAGGAAACAAACAGGTCGAAGTGGCGGGGATGGAGCCAGTAAAGGTGAGTGTAGGTGGGGAGTTAGGAAGGGGATAGGTCAGTCCAGGGAGGACGGACAGGTCAAGGGGGCAGGATGAGGTTGGTCGGTAGGAGATGGAGGTGCGGCTTGAGGTGGGAGGAAGAACAGGTTAGGGGGGCAGGGACGAGCTGGACTGGTTTTGGGATGCGGTAGGGGGAGGGGAGATTTTGAAACTTGTGAAATCCACATTGATACCATTGGGCTGCAGGGTTCCCAAGCGGAATATGAGTTGTCCTGGGCCTCCTGCAGTGCCACAACGATGCCACCCGAAGGTTGCAG
>NC_063334.1:23145487-23183420 GCF_021869965.1 Rhincodon typus | reverse complement strand
GGACTGACCTATCCCCTTCCTAACTCCCCACCTACAC
Source organism: Rhincodon typus (assembly GCF_021869965.1). Lineage (NCBI taxonomy): Eukaryota > Metazoa > Chordata > Chondrichthyes > Orectolobiformes > Rhincodontidae > Rhincodon > Rhincodon typus. The sequence goes on along the minus strand of NC_063334.1, from coordinate 23,183,383 downwards.
TCACCTTTACTGGCTCCATCCCCGCCTCTTCGACCTGTTTGTTTCCTCTTCACCTATCCTCTCCTCTATCCATCTTCTATCCGCCTCCCACTCTCTCCCTATTTATTTCAGAACCCCCTTCCCTCCCCCTTTTCTGATGAAGGGTCTAGGCCCGAAACGTCAGCCTCTCTGCTCCTATGATGCTGCTTGGCCTGCTGTGTTCATCCAGCCCTGCACTTTGTTGTAGCAAATATTCTAAGCAGCTTGACAAGAACTGGTGCAATGATCCTGTCCACTCTTGACCACATTAATCCCTTATTACAACATGTATAATAGGTAACATTGTGAAGCACAAGTAGTCTTGGTACTATCAGAATTGAAGCCTTAAAGCCCATTACCAGCACTCGAGTACTTTCTCACAAAATGTAACTTTTCCTTTATAATTACTGAGTTGACAATGTGAAGTTAAGGATTGCTCAAATTATCATTGCAAGACAATGGAAACAAGTACAACTAACATAGCTTGATGATACTTAATATTCAGCAACACTTACTCCCATGTGGTGTACCTTCCAATTCTCAATCAGTCCAGACTGTCTGCAGTTTGAGAGAGCGTGGCTGTACCTTGACTGCCTTTGAAGTTGATCTACAGTTCTGACCTGGAATGTGAGCTGCAAGAGGAAATGACATCAGGAGCATATTTTCCATGTGTCCAAAAGTGACACAAAACTCCCAAAGCCAATCATTACAAACGGGACAGAGATTAATTCCCCTCTCTCTCTTTTCCACAGGTAAAACCTAATTATTATATGTTATCACAGTCTGTACTCAGAAGATCAATCATATACCTTTGAACTGTTCAAATGATGGTGGAGTTGAAACAATAGCATATATGTCACCCTTAAATGTGCCTGCTCCAAGTGTTAGTTAGTGATTAATCGTCTTGTAACTAGAATATAAATTAAAGCGAAATAAATTACTTCTAAGGGACGAAAACAGAAATTGCTGGAAAAGCTCAGCAGGTCTGGCAGCATCTGTGAAGAAAAATCAGACGGGAAACGTTAACTCTTATTTTCCTTCACTGACGCTGCCAGATCTGCTGAACTTTTCCAGCAACTTCTCTTTTTGTTCCGGATTTACAGCATCCGCAGTTCTTTCGGTTTTTAAATTACTTCCAAGGATTTTGCAGTATGAAAGAGTATTTGTAAATCAAATATAATCAGCCTCCACAAACAATGAAACCAACATTCTTGAATTCATTGCCTGCTGGAGTTAATATTCTAGAACAGTGTGAAGTCCAGGAAAAATAGTTCATGAATGCAGGTCACTTTATTCTGTGGATTTCAGTAATTCTTAATGTAATGACTTGCAACAAAACCGACACGATTACGACTTCACACACACAGGCACAGACCATTTACTCTAGCATACACCCCGACACACAGATGGCCTGTTACTTACACAGACCCCGAAACAGACACACACACACACGGGCTTACACGCCCCGACCTAAGATGTACAAACTGATGCGCACATTCCCATTACACACATGCAGTAGCATATTAACTGCTTGTACACACTGACACACGTATATACACACACCAAAAACACACACCTTCCACATAATCTGAGGTTTATTGTTGAGACCGACTTCTTCCTCCCTGTTACTTGCCCCCCCACCAGGATCTCTACAGACTGAAATATTCGCACTGATAGCTCACATCCTCTATCCACACAGTCACTGAATGATTGCAGGGATACAGCACTGACAGTAGCGTTAGTCTGTGACACGCTGAGAGTGCACCAAAACATTCAGATATTTCCTCCTATCAGACTCCTGGGAAATGGAGTTTTGAGTTCAGCATTCCGGATGCTCTGGGACAGTGATAAGAGTATCCAACAAATCACTAAGTTCTGCTCTCAGATTTTTCGGTTGTGAGCGCGGTGGTAGGAGGTGTAATTCAGTCTTTAAACAAACTTCTGAAACACTGACTTCTGTTCTTTCTAGGATGTGGTCTATAAAATATGGTTTCAACAAACGCAAATATGTAATTAATTACAGACTTCCGTGATAAAAATTCGTTTAGTTAAAATAACATTTAATTATCAGTTGAGCGTGGGGTTGGGCCGAGTATAAAATTTGAAGGGGGAATAGGAAATTTCACAGAAAAAGTGTGAAGAAAACAAAGGAATTAAATTGACGGAGCCTTCCCTTAAAAGTGACACTGACATAGGCGAGGAGGGGAAATCCAAAACCATGTCTAACCATCTCCACAATAATCACTGGAATCATTTGTGTGGTAAGAATTGCTGTCGGGAGTCCACGACAAGCGTGTATGCTGTTCTAATTATGTTTCGTATTGTCGTCTTGCACTTCCCCAGGTTCGGTTTTACATCGAATTTGTGTGAATTTTGAAAGGAAATTAATGTCACATGATAATAGTATATCGTCCAAAATAATTCAACATTGCATCATCAATTGTTTCTAATTAATAGGTTAACTATCAATTATTTTTCACCAAATATCATTTTTGAGGGTGAGATGTAGAAAGATCTTGCATGTAAAAGATTCTGTGGCTATTATTTCAAATATCAGGGGAGCTCTTCAGTTGGAATAAAAACAAAGCATTGGAGAAACTTTAGATCTCCAAAACAAGAGCCATATCAAGACTCCAAACATTAACTCTGTTTATCTCTCCACAGACCCTGCTGGACCTGCTCCATTTCTGGATCATTTTCTGCTTTTATTTCAGATTTCCAGTATTTTTCTTTTATTTGAAGTTTTCCAGTGGCCTAGCCAACATTTGCCCCTCAGTCAACCCTAAAACAGATGATCTGTCAACTGAGCAAAGTTGGGTGGCAGGGCAGAACACTGGACACAATATAAAAACAGGAAGGATGGCTCTTGTGATGCAATACATAAAAACATGTAGTAAAAGTGTAAAAGGGAAGTGAGTTAATAAAGTGAACATTAGGCCTGTAGAAATTGAGTTTATAGTGAATTAATAATTGAAAATAGGGAGATGGCAGATTAAACATGTATCTTACTGTAGAGTACATAAGGAACATCTCAAAAGTAGCAATCAAGCAAGAAATAGGAGGGGAGAACTCAGGAAAATTACAATCACTAAGGAAGTGGTACTGATCAATGCCCTTGCTGCAGGGAAGCTCCTATTAGAATGGAAGATACTGTGTATAACTCCTTCAGTCAAAAAAGGAAGACAGAAGCAGAAACTACAGGCCAGATAGCTTAACATCTATCAAAGGGACGATGTTACAAGCTATTATTAAATATGTTATAGCAAAACTTTGGAAATGTTCAAGGTAATCAGATAGGGGCAAAACTTTTGTGAAAGGAAAATCATGTTGAACAAATGTATTGGAGTTCTTTAGGGGAAAAAACATATGGTCCAGATAAAGGGCAACTGGTGAATGTATTATACTTGGGTTTCCAAAAGGCATCTGATAAGATGCAATGTCAAAACTAATAGTGAAAAGTCAAACCTCGTTGTATAGGGGGTAAAATATTAGGTTGATAGAAAGTAGTGGCTAGCTGACAGAGGACAGGGAGTAGCCATAAATGGATAATTTCTTGTTTGGCAAGATACTGAGTGATATGCTCCAGGGCTCAGTGCTGGGACTCTCAACCTTTTACAATTTATGTATATAACCTGGAAGAAAGGACCAAAGGTATGTTTACTAAATTTGCCAATGACGCAATTATAGGTAGGAAAGTAAGCTGTTCTGAGGATATAAGAAAGCTACAAATGAATGTAAATAGATTAAGTGAGCGGGCAAAGATGAGGCAAATGGAATAGTATGTGGGAAAAGATGGAATTGTTCATTTTGGCAGGAGCCATTTTGAAGCTATTACCTAAACAGTGAGAAATTTCACAGCTCTGAGATGCAGATGCATCTGGGTATCCAAGTAAATGATTTGCAAAAGGTTAATGTGCAGGTACAGCAAGTAATTAGGAAGCCAATAGAATATTATTGTTTATTGTAAGGGGAATTGAATACAAAAGTAGGGAAGTTACGCTTCAGTTATACAAGGCATTGGTAAGACTGCATCTGGCATACTATTTAGAGTACTGGTTTCCTTATATAGGAAGGACATAAATGAGTTGGAAGTAATTCAGAGAAGATTTACTCAATATATGGAATGGTAGGTTTGTCTAATGAGGAAAGATTGGGCACGCTAGGCTTGGATTCATTGGAACTTGATTGAAATGTTAAAAATCCTGAGAGGGTAGATGAGAGATGATATTTCTTCTTGTGGGAGAATCCAGAATTCGAGGCCATTGTTTAAAAATAAGGGGCTGCCCATTTAAAATAGAGATCAAGAGATTTGTTTGCTTGAAGGGTCATGATTCTTTGGAACACTTTGATCAAAGGCAACAGAAGCAGAGTCTTTGAATCTTAAGGGAGACGTAGATATTTTCTTGATAAGAAAAAGGTGAAAGGTTTTCGGGGTTAGGCAGAAATGTGGAGTAATCAGATCAGCTGTGATCTTCCTGAACGGCAGAGCAGCCTGAAGGGGCACAGTGGCTTATTTCTGCTCCAAATTCATATGTTCTTACATTCACAAATAGTCGGTATCATGTTCCTGCTTGTGGGAGCTCACTGTGCATAAATTGGCTCCCAGGTTTCCAATAATACCACAGGGACTCCAATTCCAAAAGTGCTTTATTGACTGTAAGCACTTTGCAAGATCCTGAGGATATGAATTTTGCTAAATAAATGCAAACTCTTTTCTTGACTTATCAAATAAGCCACAACAATTTCACTAATTCCCATCATTGAAGTAAGATAAAGGAATTTATTTCTACATTGATATAATTAAAACCCACTCAGTTCTATAGTGTTAATGCACAAACAACAGCAATCAAGCTCTGGGTACTGCAGGACATATCAGAAAGACAGATGTTTATGAGAATTATCACAAGGTAACTGGCTGCATTACAACACTCCTTACTTCATATCTCGAGGTCTTGTAATGCATTGAGTAGCATCCCTGTTTCCGTGCCAGAAGCTATGGACTTAAGTCTCATTTCACGAAGATGCATTCAGAGCATGGCCAAACAGATTGATGTTCAATCTGCGAATCCTTCAAACATATGCCAATGTCAAATGGTAATGGGGGAGAGATTCCCAGTCAATCATTTGATGGAAAGAATGTTGAAGCATCCACCATCACTAGCCATAGCTACAAGCTACAAAACCACAGCAACACACTGAGTTCTCTGAGTGAACACACACACACTATTCCAAAATGGCAAAATCTGTGCTTGGCCAGTTGAGGCTTCGAGGTCTTTTCCGGGTAAACTGGTTGTTCCACTTTAATTCTGATCTGTTTTCACACAGGTAGATGGTCATAGCTTTAGCAACCTATTTGTCAACTCATAGGCAGCAGTGGAGCTTTGAAACTGATCAGTCCAACACCTCCTTGTGTTCACTTTCTTTGAACAGATAGCTCACTTTCCCAAAAGAATCCCAAAAAATATCCCGCAAGAAAGTGAATTCACCAGCAATATCACACTGAGCAGGAAATTGTTGGGTAATCCACTACCTCGTCTGGCATACATATTCATCTAATATATGTGGAAAAATATCTGTGTCCATGTGGTTGTAATCACATGCTTGATATCTCAGAAATGCGCAGCACCAGATGCCACAATTGGCTGAGGTTTATAATATTTTGTCGTGCTTTCAAATCCCATCTGCACCAGATGCAGGTATTAAACTGCTTTCAACTTATTTTCTCTCCATTATGCCATGATATAGCATACTGCTGATCCCAGGAGAGCAGAGGGATAGGGCGAAGGTCAAACCATTGGCTAAACAACCGCAAGGCAAACATGTTGTCTGCTTGGCTGACACCAAACCCCTGAAGCAACTGCTCTTCTCAGAGCATAAATCTGGCAGGAGGCTCACAGGACATCAACAGAAACACTTTAAGGATGTCCGTCAAACATTCCTAAAGAAATCAAAAGTTCCATCAACCCATGAGCAACCCTGGCTTGTGCCCTACCAAAGTAGCACTGATTCGTTTGGGAAGGCACTGAACACATGGAGAAACTTCACCAGGAATGTGCAGAAGAAAAGTCAAAGCATCAGAGGGAGCACACGGGCCTTTCATGTAGTCCCCGCCCTACTTGTGGCAGAACTTGCAGATTTTTAAGATTTGGACTGATCAGCCATCTTTGAACCCCATTCGATCCACAGTGGAGGTAAATCAAACTCTATGCTAAAGGACTGCCATAGGACAGGAAACAATCATGACTCCTGTGGTTTGATATCAATTTGTGGCATTTGCCAGAACGATTCAGGAATGATTCTGTTCCCACTTTCCTCCCTGATCTCATAGTTTCCATATTGATCTGTTAGAAGTCCAAACAGAGCACCGTGCAGGATTATGCAGGGACTAACTCAGAGCACTGAAGCATAAACTATCGGCCTCTTTTTATGTACATAGAGAAAATCCAGGAACAAAGGAAGTCTTTCTCAAACAGCTCCAAGATGCAAAACGTTCTTCAAACCATGAGGACTAAATAGCTTTCTGAACACATTTTCTTTCCTGGCACTTGTGGACATACAATATTGCAACAGACCACACAATAGGCGACAGTGAATTGAAAGAATATTGAATGGAGAGATTCCTCAGTCACTTACTTTGAACAGAAATTGTACAAGGAAGTAGATAAATCTTTTGGAAAGAATACAACTGTCGGCATTTATTGCTCCCTAATAAAGAATGAAGATTTGGAGGTCTACGCACTGACACTTCTTGCAAATAAATTCAATAGAATCATAGGGAATATGAGGAGATTTTTTTTAAAACGAGCAGCTATTATGATCTGATTTGCACTACCTGAAGCAGATTCATGGCAACTTTCAAAAGTCAACTGGGAACAAATTTGAATGGGAAAACTTGCAGTGGAATGGAACAATTTGGATAACTCTTTCAAAGAGCCAGTAAAAGCATAATGGGTTAAATGACCTCCTTCTGTGCTGTATCATTCTATCATGTTGCATGGTTCTACTGCATACTGGCCTGAGTTTGGAGTAGAGATATATCTTGCAGGTTATGCAATGGTCTTGATCCTGCATTTCTCATTGCTCAAATACTTCAGCGCTTGTTTTCAAGGTAACTTACAAAACCAAATCACCCAGCATTGGCACAGAAGATACTGATTTCACAAAAAAGCAAAGTAGGGCAAAGGGAGATATTTGAGGGCACGATATCTGCAGGTGAATGCTGTTACTTGCCACACAATCAAGAGGAAAAAGGGCAACTTTTAGAGTCATAGAGTTATACAGCACAGAAACAGATCCTTTGGTCCAACTTGTCTGCGCCGAACAGTTATCCTAAACTGGTCTAGTCCCATTTGCCAACATTTGGTCCATATCCCTCTAAATCCTTCCCATTCATGTACATATCCAGATGTCTTTTAAATGCTATAATTGTACCAGCCTCCAACACCTCCTCTGGCAGCTCATTCCATACACGCACCACCCTCTGCATGAAAATGTTGTCCCTCAGATCCCTTTTAAATGTTTCCCCTCTCATCCTAAACCTATGCCTGCTAGTTTTGGACTCCCCTACCCTTGGAAAAAAGACTTGGCTATTCAACTAGTCATACCCCTCATGATTTTATAAACCTCTAAGATCACCCTTCAGCTTCAAACACTCCAGGGAATAAAGCCCCAGCCCATTCAGCCTCTCCCTGTAACTCAAACACTCCAGTCCTGGCACCATTCTTGTCAATGTCTTCTGAAATCTTTCAAGTTTAACAACATCTTTCCTATAGGAGGACAACCAGAATTGTAGGCCGCATTCTAAAAGCGGCACCAGCAATATCCAGGAAAGCCGCAACATGACATCCCAACTCCTACACTCAATGTACTGACCAATGAACGCAAGTGTACCAAACACCTGTCTACCTTCAACTCCACTTTCAAGGAACTATGCAGCACCTGCACGCTTGGGTCTCTTTGTTCAATAACAGTCCCTAGGGCCCTTCCACTAACTGTTCAAGTGCTGCCCTGGTTTGTCTTACCAAAACACTTCACATTTATCTAAATTAAACTCCATCTGCCACTCTTAGGTCCATTGACCCACCTGAGCAAGGTCCCACTGTACTCTGAGATAGCCTTCTTCACTGTCCATTATACCTCCAATTTTGGTGTCAGCTGCAAACTCACTAACATGATTACCAAAATGTTTCCCTTTAAAGGGTCTAGACTAGTTTGAATGGAGTTAACCACTCATAACACCCTTCTCAGACATACATTAATCTGTAGTGGTTGCTTCACACTGGCTGACATAATTTGAAATAGTACACAGCACGAAATTGACATGCTCACCACTTTTCATTTAATGTGTTCAAATTAATAGCAATTCCCTCACCTGTTTGTTTTTTGGAAAGGAATTACATTTGCATTTATGGTGCTCCTTCCTACCCAAGAACATTTCAATGTGTACGAACAAAAGGAAACATTGCCACATTCAATTCCGTGTTCAATTAGATTCTTTAAGGTATTTTAAATTGAGTCACTACAACAAGAACCTGCATTAATATAGCAGCGGAATACACTGTTGCTGGAAATCTGAAATGAGAACAAAAAAATGCTGCGGATTCTCATCAGGTCAGGCAGCCTTCATGGAGAGAGAGAGAGAGAGAGAGAAAGAGACTCAGTTAATATTTCAGCTCAATCGCCCTTTTTCAGAACTAGACCAACATATCTTTGGTTTCAACCTTCTTGAACACACAGCTCACTTTCCCAGCGCATTCTCAAACCATCCCCAAAAAAATCCTTGAGAGAAATTGGCTTCAGAGGACACATCACAGCAGGCAGGAAATGGATGGTTAATCCATTGCCTTGTCGAGCATACATGTTAATCTAATGTATGTGGAAAAATCATTGTACATGTGGTTGTAATTACATATTTGATATCTAAAATGTGCAGCACCAGATGCCACAAGGAGCTCAATTTTATAACACTGTGTTCTGAAATGGGGCCATCAACTTGACACATTAACTCTTCAAAGACATTGCCTGACGAGCAGTGTATTTCCAGCATTATCAGTTTTTATTGCATTTTTACAGTACCTTCAACAGAGTTAAACATCTCTTTATGCTTCACAGGAATATTATTAAACAAAATTTGACCGTGAGTTACATAAGGCCAGATTAGGACATAAAATGACCGAAAGCTTAATCACCCCTGAAAATGAAAAATCAAAGACTGGCTTTGAAGTTGTTTTCAACTTGCCCAACATAATGTTTACATTTCAAGCCTTCAGACTGTCAGATCCTCTGGTTATTTTCACACCCAATTTCAACACAAGGCAATGCCAGGGCTGGGTCTGTGAGGGTTACTCGTGGCTCAATAGGTCACAGAACGTTAGAGCTGACACTCACAATGAGCTGAGGGCACGTATAAAAGGGCAGTCCCAACCTCATCACACACTGGGATAAAGCAGACTCAAAATCTTACACAGGAAGGTACAGGGGCATCAGTTAATTTGGAGAGAAGCTGGAACTGTTCTCATTGAGGAAGTTGAGGGAAGCTATAATAGTTCAAAATCATGTCTGATTTTATGCAGTAAATTAGTATAAACTGTTTTCTGGACCCTGAGTTGCACAGATGTAAAACGATATATAAAAGAACGAGAGGAAGATGTATGATCAGGAATACACAGCCCTGAAAGTCTCATGAAAAGATGTACAATAATTTTGAAATAGCAAATGGACAAACATTGTAAATGAATTATTTGCATTGTTAAAGGGAAAGGATAGGGAAGCTGGACTAACCGGCAGCTGTTTCAAAGATCCACCACGAAGACAATGGACCAATAGTGTCCCCCTGTTGTGAGAATCAACGTTACATCTTTGTTGCTTTCAATTTTTCACAATTCTGCTGGGTGGGCTGAAGTCACTTGTAAGGTGACAAAATTGTTTGGTGAGTGATGCATTGCGTGACACTAAAGCATGCAAAATAATTTCACCACAGAGCAAAAAGGAAGGCTTTTATCACACAGGTGTCCCAGTATTTGATTGATATGGGTCAATCTTCAGTTAAGTTCAAATTGGGTCAGTGCAGGCTGGTTTGTTTGGGCTTCACATGGAACAACAGTCATAGTCCACTAGCTATGTACCAAGGGCCAACATCATAGAAGCTCTTAAGCAGGGGAAAAACAATGAATGATCTACAATATTCCAGATGAAAATCTCAGTTCGGATAACTGTTCTCGGTTTTGTCAGAAAACATAGAATGTGGAGATCTCTATTTCTATGGCTTAACAAGGGATTTAAAATCTTTGGATGTTAGAAGTTTATTAAATATTGAGACCAAATATAGGCTCGTAAGGTCATGTGTACAATCCGTACCTAAAGTACTGGGAGCAGTTCTGGTCACCATGTTACAAAAAAAGACAAAAAAAAAGCACTGTAAAGAGGCCAAAAAAAAGTTTACTAAAATTCTATCAGAACTGAGATGTTATAACTCCCAGGAAGGAATGAACAGACTGGGGTCCTTTTCTTTAGATAACAAGAAAGCTTCTAACTTATGGAAGGGTTCGATATGGCTGACATAAAGAAGATGCTTCCATTTATAGATGAAACCAGAGCTGGCGTCCACAAGAAAAAAGTAAAGGTAAAGTCATCATAGTCCTACTGAACTATAGGGCTGCTTTAAGGGAGATGACTAGTGATGGTTTAACCTGGTGGTCACCATGTCTCAGGTGAGAGGAGAGGTTGAGAAGGAGGGTCCTTCATTGAAACCTCAGCTAGTGAAGACACACTGTTGGCATTACTCTGCATTGCAAACCAACCAACTGAACTGATCAAGAGTTCATTTGAAGTTTCTTTGCCAAGGGAGTGGAGAGAATCTGGACTATCAGGAATAATAGCTGAAACATTTACAGGCACACTGTATAATAAAGGAGAAAGGAATGAGAATATTCTAATGGGTTGTACTGAATCGGAAACTGGGAGTAGCTGGAACTTAAACCTCAGCCCATGTAACAGTCATAGTAAAAATATCAACATTCAACTTTCATCAACTGACTGTTATACCAAAGACCTTCACGGACTAAAGGTTTCTAGAAAGGCCAAATGTTGACTTAAAATGGCTTCTATGATCACATGAACACTATCTGAGTCAAGTCCAGGAAACCCATATGGAATAAACAAACCCAGCTACATTACCACGTTTTGAAAGACTGAAACCTACCAACTGAGTGAACATCACAAAATTCACACTGTTTTTCTTAATTCACACTTGCATGATAAATTCACATAAAATGGGAAATGAAGAGCACGCCATTTAAAAGGACTCAGGAATACACAAGTAGACCTGCAGCAACAGCAGTGTTGAGCAGCAAAGACTGAAAGAAAAACAAACTGATAAAAGCAAGGACAATGCGTGCTTTTTTCTCCCTATCTCCCCCAACCTCAAAGTCAGTCTCAAATGAAAGAGGCACTTGGGACAACAAGCATTCACCAAGAAATCAAGATCTACTAACTTTGCTACTGCTGCAGAATACCAGTCAACAATTAAACAACTGGCATCAGGTTTAAAATCTAACACTTTAAGACTCAAACTTATTTTCACACTGCAATGTCTATTCTTCCTGTCTTCTCCAGAAAATTCTGCTTTTTAAAACTTTTTACGTTCCTTTAATATGTGTTTAATGCCATATGTTATTGTTTTCAGTGTTGGTAAACAGTAAAATTACCCTCATGAAAACTTTGTAATTTGGCTCTTTCATTCTGATTAATTACATTTTAATTGAAGTCTGACAGCTGCATGCTAAGAAAAGAATTAAAAATATTTGTTGTGACTGACTGAGAGGGGTTTAAAAAGAGAAGTTATCACCCCTCCTCACCTGCTCTTAACACAATTGGGTTGAATGGACTCTTCCTGTGCTGTAATTTTTGTCCACTGTATAATTATGTGTAGGTCTAATAGAAATCATACAGAAAATAACAATTAGATACTTCTTAAGGCAGTGGTTATCATATGCAAGGGCTGGGGGAAATGGCATTGTCAGTTGAGAGCAGCAAATTTACAGAAGATACCAGAAATTGAAGTGTGGGGCCCATGGAGAGCAAAGTCAATCTGCCGATGGCCTGTGTCTAATTATTTAGTTCTCTGCCTGAATGGAAACATTCCCAGTCACAGAAATGTGTGGGGTGAAATAATAATGACTAGTATGGTGATGAACACGTTGATTCCCTGGGTAAAGGGACACCAGTTGTTTCGCTATTTCTAACACAAGATCCCATTATTAAACAGAGGCTAACAGAAGAGGAAGAAAGCCTGGAGAGGTGCTGAGTCTTAATGGCTGATTCGGAGAGAGGCCCCTGATCTGCTCACCTCCTGGCGTTCATATTTAGGGAACTGAAAGGGGCAGAGAAGGGCAAATAAACAGTCTTACAAAGGGAGAGCAGCACAGAACTGAAAGAAATCTTTACACAACGATCATGACTCTTATGTTCTGACAGGTCGCACTGTAATTTAAGCTCAGCACAAGATGCCTGAAACATGTGTGCACAGCAAATGGAATCTGAACTTAGCTTAACAGGCTCATTTATTCCTGATGGTTTAAATTATTTCATCACAATTAATGACACTACTCCCCCCTACCCCCCCAACTCCTTGCCACAGCTTCCTGTGCTGAGCTGCCAGATGTTCAGAGACCACTGCGGCAGTCTCTCCATTGATGGCTAGTGACAAGCCATTCTCTCAAGGACATTCCCTCAGTGTGCAGACCGGGTGACTCCCCCTCTGCACTGTCTCCATGAGTAGGCCACTGTAAGAGGGCCAGCATGCAGCAATGCATGGTGAGCATGTCAGTGCAAGATTCTGTTTAAAAACACATTAATTAAAAAAAAAGCTGCCTGCCCCACACAGATTCTTGCAAACTTTTATTGGAGTTTCTTCATTCCCCACATTACTGTTTCTGATAGACAGGAAATGTAGGCTGTTTTGCGTTTAACTCTTTGCAAAAGAATTACCAACCTGCAATAAGCAGCTCCATTGTTTAAGGCGATTCAGTGAAATAAAAGATGGAATGAGTTACAGTATAAGCTCAAGGATAACAATTCCAATTTCTTAATCCATTGACATTTGGACACTTTAACTAAGTAATTTTTTAAAAAATTTAAATCAATGAGAGTAGTTGTGTATATTAATACAGAGCGTTCTGTGTGAATGTGGGTGTTTACACATTGCAAGTATAATTTTTTTTGGTGAAACAGTCATGCCTCTGATATATGGTTCTATGTCAAACTGTACTTATGTGTCTGCATGTATGTCTGACAATGTGTGTATGAGCAGGATTGCTCTATTATGGTTCGTCTGCTGAGTGTGTGTGTGTGTGTGTGTGTGTGTGTGTGTGTGTGTGTATCTGGAGTGTGGGAGGAAACTGTGGTGTACTGAGGAATTCAGTATTAAAGTTCACCTCCCAGCCCTGACAGTGCACAGGGCTTCTCAATAATTCCCCTTGACAACAGCACCCCCTGCTCCCAGCCTGAATGCACCTGGGCTCCATGTCTGAACAATCCTCTAAACTACTGCCAACTTTTTTTTTCTCTGTCATTATTGCACAGAGTGTTTTAAACTCCTTAATCAGGGATCTGTCAGTGGTAAATGTTCAGGTTTCAAATTTAGTTATGGTCAGTCATTAAAAACCCAGCAAACTATGGTAACAAAATCATTGTGACTGTACTCAGTGCCTTTCAGCAAAACACTTGGAATCAAACTTCCTATTAAAATTCAGAGTTATTACTAAGAAATTATGGCAGCTATAGATTATTAACCACGTCATTCTTTCTAGTCTTGGCCTCGTCGTGTTGTCATTGTATTTCATGACCTGAGACATTAATAGCTGTGCATTCAATTTCTGCCTTATTTGTAACTGAGCTATTAAAATGTGCTAATGATTAACTTATGAAATGCAGAAGCTGGTCTTTGTTGCTTTGTCAGCGTTGCTTCATTCCATAAACGAGAGAAAGTGAAAGACAGAAAGAAATCATGATGATTAGAATGCCCACATACGGAGGCCATTGCTTTTAAACTGTGGCAGATGCGAATGGAGATAAACTGGACAGGGAGTATGAAATAACCTGATCTCCACAGGTTTGGAGAGAGGAAGAATCACTGGAAAGAGCTCACATCTGGCAATCATTTGTCAATTGCTGGAATGAAAACGGCAGGAAACTGTCTGGCTGTTGCAGCAGATGAAAAGACAAAAGGAACATGTGTCACACATGCACATTGTGGACACATTGACTACTACATTTTTAAAGAGTCATTTTCCTTTCGGAATGGTCCGTGGAGGCTGTATTTCAAAAGTGAAATCATGGATAAACACATGGAATTTGCTCACTCTCCTGGTTTGCCAAGTAACCTGGAGCAACCGCACAGCAAGTCAGAAAATCAGCCTCATATCCTGCATGGGACAAGGGTCACGCCACTGAGCTACACCATCCCTGACTGAACATGGATTGCTTGTTGAAAATAATTAACTACTTTTAAAAGAATATTATAAATTATACAAAATGAAAACCAGAACTTGCTATAATTACTATTAAGCATCAAGGATAAATCATTTTGTTTTGTGTACACAGAGCTGCAAGTCTTGGCAATGGCAGAGCTTAAGATTAACATTTGCCTGTTATATACATCTGAAGGAAGTGATAACTTCAACCATCGCTCATGATTAACTAAATTACAGAATCTTTCCCTAATTTGACCATCTGTAGTAATCAGCTCCAGGTATAAACCTATTATCTTAATCCCAACTTGGGCAGAATGTGATACTTGGTAAAACATTCTCTCGTTCGCACTCTGTTCTAAAAACTTATATTCTCCCAGGGACTAATCACCTGAAGACACTGAGCACATCCATGCACTGTCACTGCCTTCTACCTTGCAAAATAGAAGTCACTAATATTGCTTTTCAGACACAATCTGAGATGCGATCCTACACTTGAATCACATGTTTTGAAGAACTATAGGGGAATGTTGTATAAGATAATGGTTCTGAAAGGGTTCATGTTGGAGACAATGAGAAATGTAACAGTATTATGTAGTCTCAGGTGGAGAATCAGGAGTCCAGCTCAAGATCCCAAAAGGTCAGATGTGTCACATCTGTTAATACTTTATCATTAATTATGCAACAAGCTAATGTAAACTGTACCAATTGTTATCGAGCAATAAACTACATTTTGGTTTAAGACAGGTGCTTCTTTTTGTTCAGACTCACTTGCGATTCATCTTCTCCGTATATTAACCAAGCAAACCTTCACATGCAGTATAGAGAGGAGGATTAGGGGCAGCAGCCCATAACCATAAGCTGGTCAGTGTTGGTTCCACAGCACAGACCAACAGGGATATGACCCGAATCTCATTTCCTTCCCACAAGTTGCCATGATTTGGAATTTATTGCCTTAAAAGAGTAGTGCAAGCAGATTCAGTGTTAATTTGCAAAATGAAATTGGATAAAAACTTGAAGGAAATAATCTGCACAGTTACAGGGAAAGAATAAAGGAGTGGGACCTATTGGATAATTATTTCTGGCTCAATGGGCCAAATGATGACCTACTGTGTTCTAAAATTCTACAAAGATACAAATATTGGGAAACTGCAATGAACTCAAATGTTGGCAATATGCAATAGGTCCATCAGCTTCTGAAATTGAAAGATAGGTTAATTTTAAGTTGGGACAAGATGTTACCTTGGTATGGCTCAATTTAGAGACTGCGCCACAGCTATGCAATCCCTGCATTTTCTAGAAGTTTTGGTATAAGTAAATTGCTGAGATAATGTCTCTTAGACATTGACACACCAAATGGAGTGCACTCGTCTTCAAGCCTTCCAAGCCTGGAACATTCATCAGTAAGAATGCACACCCTGATTGTAAAACTTTCATTATCCCTGCGCACATGTGTGCTCTATCTGTCTGTCTGTCTAGGGGGGAGCTTTCACTGCTGCATGGTAATAAAATCAATCATTTCTTACCAATCAACAATCCAGTAATTTATATTTTATTTTCATTTTTAGCCTTTTCTTTATGGTTTCTAATTATCAGCATATAGCTTATAACAACAGCACATGCTTGACCGTAGAGTTGTACATTCCCATTCCACAGCATTCCCAATGTCCTGTAATCCGAGTTCTGACAGTCTCAGACTTGTTCTGATCCCCAGTGGTGTTGAGTCCGCATCATAAA
This sequence comes from Rhincodon typus, assembly GCF_021869965.1. Lineage (NCBI taxonomy): Eukaryota > Metazoa > Chordata > Chondrichthyes > Orectolobiformes > Rhincodontidae > Rhincodon > Rhincodon typus. The sequence continues at coordinate 23,167,160 of NC_063334.1, read as the reverse complement.
GCATCCCTAATATGACAACTTCCACTCACAGATCTGCTGAACAAGCAGGGAATGTTAATGCCATCCTAGACCCTTGGAAGTAAATTTTCAAGGTGAATTTAAGTTGGGATCAGCAATTACTGAAAATATGACCATCTCTCACAGTGAAATCATGGAGCATTTAGAGCTGTTTTAGACAGCATGACTGACAGAATGAAACAATTTTTTTTTACAAGCAGCCACTTTGGTCGCACCACTCTTCAAACTGGAATTGTGATCCAAAGGTCAGGATCTGGCAGATTCATAAAACAATGTTTTAGTGAACCTATAGATTAACTCTGGGATAAAGGAATGGGTTCTAGTAGAGGGATGCAGGCCTCTAAGAAGCTGGTACAGAACCTCACCAGTAGAAAAGAGCAGCTTGTATTTCACAGGATGCTAGCAAATAGCATCACACATTAAAAAAGTGTTTGAAGTTGGCATCCGGACAGTAAAGCATGCAAATTTCAAATTTTGATCTGGGCTGGTTGCTGAGTTTATATTAGTACACTCTGTGAGATACTTAAGGATGTCCCGAAATCATAAAAGATGCTGTTGGAATCCAAGATCTTACTCAATTACCTCAGGTTTCAGCCTTTGTGACTTATCCTTAGTGAAGATTTGTATTTACCTCACACCTTTCAAATCCTTACAACAGTTTTACAACCTTTCAAGTGCTTTTGGAATGTAGTCAATGTTGCAATGTAGAAAGTGAGTAAACCAGTTTCTGCAAAGCAAGCTTCCACTAACAGCAATGGAATAATAATGAGTTCATCTTGTTGTTATTCATGTTGGTTGAGGAATAAACATTGGTCAGAACACCAAAGCGTTCCTCTGCTTTTCATCCATGAATGGCTGTGGTTCTTTAACATCCACCTCACAGTGCACCTTTCTGCAATACTAAGCTGGAACTGTCAGCCTAGGTTGTGTACTCAAGCCTCTGGAGTGGGACTTGAACTTATTTTTGAATTTTTTTTGCTGTCTGAGTATGTCTCATACAAAATTCTCTCTCAACCCCAGGTTTGCTTCGGACATCTGATCTTTCTTCACTTCCATGAAAAATATACACTAAACAAACACCAAATTTTGCATTTTAGTGTGTGCGCACGTGGTACAATAGTGTATAAATCTGACCTAGATACAAGGATGAGGGACTTCAAGTATGAGAGATCAGAGAAAATGGGACTGTTCTACAAAGAGAATGTGAAGTTAAAGGGAGTTTAAACGAGGTGGTTAAAATTATGAAATGTTTTGATAGAGTCAATAAGGAAATACTGCTTCAATTTCCAATTAAAGGAATATAAACAGAAATCACAGATTTAAAGGTTACTAGCACACAAACCAGACAGGAGATCAAGAAGCATTTCTTTAATACAGTAAGTTGTTGTGATGTGGAATGTACTGCTTGAAAGGGGGTGAAAATAAATTCAAAAATACTTCCAAAAGGGAATTTGATAAATATCTGAAAAAGGGGGAAAAAGCTCTTTCAAAGAGCCAGCAATGGAACAATGGAGTAAATGGCCTCTCCTGCGCTGTAATGTTCTATGTGGATACAAATTAGGAAAAGGATAAAACCTCTTTAATACAACTGGGTTCGATCAACAAGTGCACAAATAAAGACATTCACTTTATACAGTCATCGATGTAAGTCACTTGTGTGCCTCACCTTCCCAGTTTCCTAAGCTAACCAGCCTGATATCTCTGCCATGTGCTGTAGGTTGTTTTGTAACCTGACATAATCTCACCAGCCTGTCAAACCATTACAGAAGTGCTGTCATCACTAAACATGCGTGATCACAGTTAATTACAATTCAGAGCAGAGAGCAGCAGCAAATGTTCATTAATTACAGGAAACACCTCATTTAAATTTTATGGAAATTTACTCCAGAACTTATCTTATTCAATACGCAGATGTACCTACTAGAGAAGGAGCAATACTTGATCTTCTGTTGGTAAATAAGGCAGGGCAAGTGACTGAAGTTTCAGTGGGGGAGCACTTTGGGGCAAGTGATCATAATTCTATTAGTTTTAAAATAGTTCTGGAAAAGGATACAACTGATCAAGAAATTAAACTTCTAAATTGAAGTAAGGTCAATTTTGACGGTATTAGACAGGAACTTTCCAAAGTTGATGGGGGAGGCTATTTGCAGGTAAAGGGATGGTTGCGAAGTTGGAGGCCTTTAAGAATGAGATAACGAGAGTTCAGAGACAAAATGTTCCTGTTAGTGTGAAGGGCAAGGCTGGCAGGTGTAGGGAATGCTGGATGACTAGAGAAATGAGGCTCTGGTGAAGAAAAAGGGAGACATTTATCAGGTACAGACAGCTGGGATTGAGTGAAACCTTGGAAGAGTATAAGGGCTGTACAAGTATACTTACAAGGGAAATCAGGGGGGCAAAAAGGGGACATGAGCTAGCTTTGGCAAATAAGGTTAAGAAGAATCAAAAGAGATTCTTTAAATGCATTAAGGGCAAAACAGCAACTAGGGAGAGAATAAGGGCCCTTAAAGATCAACAAAGCTGTCTACGTGTGGAACCACAGGAGATGGGTGAGATACTGAATGAGTATTTCAGTTCAGTATTCACTGTGGAGAAAGACATGAAAGATAGATAAATAGTGATATCTCGAAAAGTGTCCATATTACAGAAGAGGAAGTGCTGGAGGTCTTAAAACACATTAAGGTAGATAAATCCCTAGGACATGATCAGGTGTTTCCCAGAACTTTGCGGGAAGCTAAGAAAGTGATTGCTGGGCCCCTTGCTGAGATATTTGTATCATCGGTAGTCACAGGTGAGATGCCAGAACTCTGGACGTTGGCTAATGTGGTGCTATGAGTTACGAAAGGCTGTAAGGTAAAGCCAGGGAACTATATACTGGTGAGCCTTATGTCAGTGATGAATAAGTTGTTGGAGGGGATTCTGAGGGACAGGATTTACATGTATTTGGAAAGGCAAGGGCTGATTAGGGATAGTCAGCATGGCTTCGTACGTGGGAAATCATGTCTCGCTTAATTTTTTGAGTATTTTTTAAGAGGTGACAAAGAAGATTGATGAAGGCAGAGCAGTAAACATTGTCTATATGGACTTCAGCAAAGTGTTCGACAAGATTCTGCATGGTAGACTGGTTAGAAAGGTTAGATCACATGGGATCCGGGGGAGCTAGCCAATTGGATACAAAATTGGGTTGAAGGTAGTAGACATAGGGTGGTGGTGGAGGGATGTTTTTTGGACTGGAGGCCTGTGACCAGTGGTATGCCACAAGGATCAGTGCTGGGTCCACTGCTTTTCATTACATGTACAAATGATGTGGATGTGAATACAGGAGGTATGGTTAGTAAGTTTGTAGATGACACCAAAGTAGGTGGTGTAGTCGGTAGTGAAGATTATCTCCATATACAAGGACCAATGGGCCAAGGAGTGGCAGATGGAATTTAACTTAGATAAATGTGAGGACCTGCATTTTGGTCAAACAAACCAGTGCAGGACTTATACAGTAAATGGAGTCCTATGGAATGTTGCCAAATAAAGCGACCTAGGGGAGCAAGTACATAGTTCCTTGACAGTGGAGTCGCAGGTAGACAAAATGGTGAAGAGAACTTTTGGTATGCTTGCTTTCACTGGTCAGTGCATTGAGTATACAAGTTGGGTTGCCATGTTGCAGCTATACAGGACAGTGGCGAGGCCACTTTTGGAATTCTGCGTACAATTAAGGTCGCCCTTCGAAAGGAAGGATTTTGTTAAACTTGCAAAGGTTCAGAAAAGACTTACAAGGATGTTGCCGGAATTGAAGGTTTGGGCTATAGGGAGAGGCTGAATAGTCTTGGGCTTTCCTCCCTGGAGCATCGGAGACTGATAGGTGACCTCAGAGGATTATAAAATCAGGAGGAGCATGGATAGGGTGAATAGCCAAGGTCTCTTTTCCTTGGGTGGGAGAGTTCAAAACTATAGGTTTAAGGTGAGAGGGGAAAGATTGACAAAGGACCTGACCTGAGGGATAACTTTTTCATGCAGAGGTGGTGCGTGTCTGGAACAAGCTGTCAGAGGAAGTGGTTGAGGCTGGTACAAATACAACATTTAAACGGCATCTGGATGGTATATGAATAGGAAGGGTTTGGAGGGATATGAACCGAATGGGACTAGGTCAGATTGGCATGTCTGATTGGCGAAGATGAGTTGGACTGCAGAGTCTATTTCTGTGTTGTATGACAATGACTCTATGACTTCAGTGACTGAGAACATGTACCATAATCGTTTCCTTGAATTAATTCAACAAATAACGCTATTAAGATGTAACCCAGTCCAGAATTCATAAGAATAATGAGAACTTCTCTATCTTCCCTTGGAGAACTCTCTTTTCTTGTAAGATGTTTCTTCTGTTGATTATAAATTGTCACCAGTCAGACAGAGATGGGCATCAGTACACATCAGAAATGTAAAATAATAAATTCTCTCTCTCTAGGCGAGAGATTGTTACCTCTGAATATCTACCAGGTGAAAGCGGATCGTTGATCCAGTGGAAAAAGGAAAGGAAACTGCTGCTCTCCTCAAACAGAAAAAGGTTATTATTGAAGAGGAATCTGTCCTTCCTTTTATCAGCTGTGACAGAAAGAAGAAAAGATGAATTTTTCCAATTGTAAGCAACGCAGATAGAATTCTGGAGAACGGGTTATTCCTGGAATATCATCACACACAATACAAAACACTCCTCTTCCACACTGTGCAATGTCAAGTACTCCCCAGTACAAATCCTGGATTATTCTCTGCAGTGTTGAATGGTTGCATCTAGGATCTAGATCACCCCTGAGATGTACTATATAAAATGATCATCACTGCTGACTCCAAGTCACCTCTTACTGTGTGTAATATCAAACAAAACATTGCACACTGAAAAATATAATGCAATACAACTGCAATCTGGTATTGATCCAGATTTAAAAGTCCTTTGGATCACTGGGAAAACAATTTAAACATAATTTTGAATTATTTCAATCTTAGCAGAGGCTTGATAGGCTCACCAACACCACTATTAGTTGATAGTTATCACAACGCTGCTGATGGGAGTGGATGGTGTGTCAACTGGTTGCCAATGACTACACTTCAAAATTATTTCATTAGCTGCAAGACAATTTGGGAGATTCTGAGCACAAAGCCAGGTCTTTCTTTACCTTTGTTAAATATTAATTGGCAGTCAGAACTCTGCACCCATGCTGGGATTACCAGCACTGGCTGGACATATTCCTGGAGGTTTCATCTCATTGCCTCCCATTGCCCAAGTCCCACAGTCCTGCTACTGGTCACATAACCCATCCAGTCTATGACCTTTCCATAACAAATCTAAAAGCAAACAGACTCTCTCTGAGTTGCTCAAATAGATGATTCTTAAATATCAGTCAAAGAAGCTTTTTGCCCAATTTCCAATTTTTGTTTTACAACTAATACACTGAGCTACTTAAAGAAAACTTTTAAGAGTCAATTCTTTTTCTGCTTTCTGCAGAATTGAATAGGAACAAAAGGCTTTCAGCCCTCAAGCATGCGTTGCCATTCAATTAGATCATGGCTGAGGTGCATCTCAAATCTTTCACACTCTTAGCCAACAAATGTCTCAATTACAGTTGAATCAAACCCCTCTCCAACAGCAGACATCACTCCTCCCCAAACAGCAGACATTTCCCACCCCTGCCCCCCGCCTCCCAAAAAGCCTCAAATGCATTTTTAGGGGCAGAGAGCTCCAGACTTCCAGAAGTGCTTCCTGAAATCACACCAGAATAGCCTGGCATTTACTTAAGTTTATAACCAGTTGATCTCAACATTTCCAACAGAAAGTACCATTTTTCTCTATCCAGAAAGTTAGACTTGTATTTCTAACGCGTCTTTCACAATTTCAAAATGTCACATTACACAAACAGCCAACAAAGTACTTCAGAAGCACAGTACGTATTGTAATGTTGGCAATACAGGAGCCAATATGTGCATACCCATCTCCAACAAATAGAAATGTGATAATGGCCACATAGCCTGTTTTCATTGATGCTAACAGTGGGACAAGCATTGACTAGAAAGGCTCTCCTGACCTTGTTCAAAATCTGCACAATGGGATCTTTTACATTCAGCTGGAAGAACAGATGGTACCTCGGTTTCAAGTCTGATCAAAAAAGGCAGCAGCTTCTACACTGCAGCAGTCCCTCAGTACAGCACTGGGGTGTCACAGAAATTTTTATGCTTGTGTCTCTCTGGATGGAGCTTGCACCCTCAACCATCTTATTCAGAGGTAAGAGTGCTACACATGACTGACACATTAGCATTCTATCACATTTCTCTGGAGCTAAGACCAGAATTTGCAATGGAACTGGTACCCAATGAGGGAGCTGCACTGCTACAATGATGGAACTGCAAACGCTCACCAAAAGACAGACATCACCAGTATCCTGTCTATTTAAAGTGGAGCAGAAATGACATGACATCTGTAGAATCCTTCTCCTTTTAGCGTCTGATGTTTTAATAGCCTTTGAATTCAGACAATCAAAAAATAAAAGGCAAATGACCCCTTAACAATAACAGTCTGTGGAACAATTACTGTGGCCACAGGGTTTAGTGTGCATGCCATATTTTGCAGGTTGCTCATAAAATAGGTTCTGCTTCACAGTCAATTGGTCATTAAGTTTATGACCCCATAAACCTTTTCATCATAATTGTGAGGAAGCCAGAACATGACTTTTTTTGAAATGCTCCAAAAAAGGTACAAGAAGTTAAGTGATTATATGTGATAGACATTAATGGGTCCTAATAAACGCCTGGCAGAAATTTAATTTCAGGAGTTTATCATTTCAACTGAGAATATTTTAAATACTTGCAAACACAGAAATGATTTTGGTTCTTAAAGGGAGGATATCTTTCCCCCATCACCCTCAAATTTATAAATGATCACGTTTATGACAAAAGGTTAGAAGCTGTGCGGTGTGTCCACTTATTGCAACATCACAAATAAGAAACGTGGAGATTTTCCATTAACAATGTGACCAAAATAAGAATGCCACAAGGAGATGCTGTACTTCAGATATCGAGTCCCATATGTTCTATAGTCAGCAGCTCATGGTGGCAATACCAAGTGATTTCTGGCAATAATTACCAACTGAATAATAATTAATTGCATTTATATAGATTAGCATCTCAAAACACTCCTGTATAAAAAAAATGGGTAGTAAGTGGACCCTGAACCAGAGGAGAAGTTAAAAATGTTTGTTGGAAAAGTGGAGGTTTACGAATGGAGTTAAACAGTGAGAGAGTGGAGAAGTAGAGGGGTTTAGAGAAGCCAAGGCAGAAACTGGCAGGAGGGTCAATAGTCAAAGGCCACAAATGTAAGATGATGGTCAAAAGAAACAGGGGAAATTAAGATTACACATTTTTTTAGTGCAGTAAATTGTCATAACTTTAAATGTGCTGCCTGAAAAGGGAGTGAAAGCAAATTAAATTCTAGAAGGAAATTGGATGAATACTTGAAAGGGAGAAAATGACAGTGTTATGGGGAAATATATACAGGTAGTCAGAGTAAATGGATAAATCTTGAACAGAAACAGTACAGGCATGATGGGCCAAATGGCTTCTTTCTTTGCCTGTGATGCTAGAGATAACTGAAAGACACACAGAATGATGTAAACATATCTTTTGATAACATTAAGGTTTAATCAGCAACAGCAGATACCTCTTTAATAGACATAATAACTGCAGTAGGCCCCAGTATACAGACAAGAGATAAAAATAAGTTTGTTTGCATCTAAAATGCTGCATTATTATTTCAACATTGTTCCTATTTAACAGGGCACTGCCACCTCCTCAGGGTCATTCTAAAGGGCTCAAGTTTTCAAAGGATTTGCATTGAAAAAAGTAGCAGTGGAGTGCTTTTGTATGAAGGAAAAAATACCATGGGCTAGATTTTGGCTACAAAAAGTGAATAGCCAGTGTACAAAAACTCATCAACTTGGCAGATCTGTCTTAGAAAAGGTAAAGTTGCCATAGTCCTACCAGACAACAGGGTTGCTTGCTCTTTAGAGATGGACGCCTGGTGGTGACTTAATCCAAGACTCACCAGACCTCAGGCAAGGGGAGAGTTTGAGAGAGAGGACCCCCAATGGTAACCTCAGCTGGTGCAGGAATTGAACCCATGCTGTTAGCATCACTATACACCACAAACCAACCATTCAGCCAACTGAACTAAACCCCTTGCTTGATTTGGATTTTGCTACTGGGTAAGATCACTTTTCCCTTAACCTACCATTAAAAAAATTAATTCTGTCAGGGGCGCAGGTAGAGCAGGACACAACTCCTCAGAATCATGTTCTGTTATGCCATTTTGACACTTGCAAAATAAGGTTAAATTTTTACCTTGAGTTGAATAATTTCTTCAATAACTATCCCATTCTACACATACACAAGAAACACGTATTACGTTACAGTCTCAATAGCCGCATGCAAGAAGAGAACAGTGCAATAATATGAAACCCTGGCATGTTAGACAGTTGTGAGCATGTACTGAGCCTGTATCCATTCTCCCTACAACGTCCAAATCACATTCCCCTCATCTATGCAGCACCGCATAGGAGACATCAGGCCTGCATGCTTGTTTTGCTTGACTAACAAAATTACTCACTGAGATAGGGCTACCATATTCAAACAAAGTTGGGATGCAACAAGTTGTAATTCTGAATTCACCTCAGTTCACATATTCCAAAAGCCAGGTTTACTGTGACTCATTGTTTTCAATCAGTACAGCATCAGCAACTCATGAGGGAGGGGGAGAGTTTTCCCCTCAGGTTGTGCATTACCACAGGTATTGCACTTGTTCAATAAGTATTCAATAAATTCACAATAGAAAGTTAGGTCTGGTACATAACTGTAATAATGAGGCTTTCAAGCTTTCGACAAGGAGAATATGTTTCTGCAATGCTGTTAAACCTCTGTGTCGCAGAAATAAAACAATGTAAACAGCTGAATCTCATTCTTATGTGTCAAAAATTGTTGAGTTCTTTTTAATCTTGATTTTGCTTTTCTTTTCACTCTCTCCTAATCTAATATTTTATTCTGGATCTTCATTTCTCTGCCCACTGGAGTTACCTCTAATCAATCTTCCTTTCAATTATTCCTCTAATTCTTTCTCACTCCTTAAATTTCTTTAGTTCAAGGAATTACTCACAGAGATCCCCAGATGCTATACATGGCTCTTGTTGCACCATCCCATCTCTCATTGCCACCAAGATAAAGGGCCAAACACACCAGGGCCTAAGGATGTCAGTGATAATCTAACAGGGCATGTCCCCTGCTGTCCCACGCCAGGAAATTCTAGACCAGGAAATTCTCATAACTTGCTTGTGGCTAAACGAAATAAAGGCATTTTTTTTTCAAAAAAAAAATTGCACGTTAGTTACATATTGTGGTTACACTTAAAGTTTAGGTTCTCTTCCTTTTTCCAGATAAGTGGCCAAAGCGAGCCTGGAATACGTGAGAAATGTCACCCGAGGGCAGGAAATGGTTATGTTGACTGGCTGCCTTCCATGGCCGAATAGCTGGCGGTCGAGGTAAAAGCTGCGACCCGGGTGGAAAGAGGAGGTATGGAAGGGCAGAAAGGGCAAGGGGGCGAAGGAGGAGGCGGAGGATTGGAAATCGGAATGAAAGTCTGGGAGCGAGGAAATGCTGCAGCAAATTAAGAATCTACACAGTGTCCGTCATTGACCAAAACTTACTGAAGCTTGTGTTTCACTTAGGCAGAGCGACAGGGAACGACGTTATAGCAACACACTTCAAGGTAAAAAAAATTATATATTTTGCAATAATCGATTTGGGCCACAATTTCATTGAAAAGGTTTCACTGCAAACTGCCGCAGTTCACAAGAAATCCAAGCCTCGTTAATCCAAGTTCAAACTTTCTGCCCCAAAGCCAACATTTATCTATCGAGTAAGCCCCTTATTTATTCAACGATGCATCTAATAAATAATTGAACGTTATTCATTTAGCGCAGCTCTTAAAATGCTTCATCTACTTTTTTTTCAATTTCACCATCGTATTGCTTTCTTTACAAAGAGGGTGAAAGAGAGTCAGAGAGAGAAAGAAAGGGAGAGAAAAAGAGAAGGAATGAGGGAGTATTCCCGGTAACATACAGTACCATGAGCTGCAGAGGCCTCCCAGACAGTTGTACACAGTTAACAGATCACTCGCGGCCTGTAGCAGACTGCAAAAACAGCTTTAGGCTTTCTGGCATTTTGACAAACAGGCAACTCTGCTCCACTCTGGCACATTCCTTCTCCCTACCTCCCAGCCCCTTGCATGCGGATCGTCATATTTCCTTCAACAGTTAATTGTCTCAACTGCGAGATTTTAAACAGCCACTGTTAAGAAATGTGAAGTCCTCCTAAAGTGACTGTCACAGCAAATCAGTCTCTTGCACCAGTGGTAACATTTTCCAAGGAAGTATTCTGCTGGCAGTTCCTGAACTGTCTTCCCCCCACCTCCCCTTCATCCCTCGAGAACTGAGCGCACTTGTGGCAATAAAACATTCATGCGACTTGGAATCTTAACACAATGCCATTTCCCTAGTTTAACCTGAATGGAATGCAGTAAGTCACAACAGACTACATCATCCTGCTATCGAACATTGCCAAGGAACCTCTGCACTGTGCTCATTCAGACCAGAAGAGCAACTCACAGAAACACCAAGCGAGAAAGCATTCCTGCCTCCATTGACCTCCCGGAGCTACAGTGAGCTCCTTTCTCTGAACTCTGCTCTGCTTCAGGATTTTGACAGGGTTGTGATATATGTGTCACTTACACGCAGACTTCATTACTGCAGACTGAAGTTAAGAGTCGCGACAGTTCAGGATGACCAGACTTTAGAACAAGCTGTTGTAGGAAACTACTGTACGAGTTCCTTTCCAGTTATTTTATTAACTCTTCAGGCGCTCATTCTCTGCTACTGTTTGTTGTAAATATTTTCCATCATTTTCTGCTCAGTGAGGGCTGTCCATAGGCTCAGATGCTACATCAAGATAGAAACAAACTAAAACTAGTCACAGAAACCAGGAGATTGGTGTGGACTTGTTGGGCCGAACGGCCTGTTTCCACACTGTAGGGATTCTAATTACATCAAATAATGATAAAAAGTAAAATTCTAATTGGACTTAAATTCAGTAGAATAAGGCGGTGAGAGGTCAAGATGTAAATATACATACAAGCATCAGAAAACACGCACAGATGTATATGCATACAATGGCCAAATATTTACATAACATGTACAAATCTACTATTCATTCACATGTATCTTTTTACATGAGGTTCTGGATTTCAGCTGTTTATTCCGAATATAAATATGCCCCATTGACCATGCCTTGTGCTCTTTGGGTTGAAAAAAAGTGGCACTTTATTTCAGTAGGTAATATTGGGTGTTATAAGAAGAATGCCAAATTAAATTAAGTTAATATTGTACAATGCGTGAAATGCAATAAAAATGTTAATGTTGCACTGGGCATCAGCCCTGGATTCAGCTTGTTAGAGGATAGATTAACGTGAGTTGTCCACAATTGCATAGCTCAGCATTGGCTAGTTCAATGTTGAATATTGTCTTCCACACACAACCGATAACCTACCTTCTATTCAAAACACCAACCACCCCTTTGTTGTGAGCCCATAATAGGAAGGTTCTGCTCGGCACTACAAGGAAGGGCATGGAAGGGCAATTGGCTAGAGCTGTCTCAAAGCCAGCACAAATGGGCCATATAACCTCATTCTGTGCTGTACAGTTTTATGAGACAGATACCTCTTGATGAAAGACAGGAGAATGCTTTACCTGAGTTGTAATTAGTAGCATGTTTGCACAAACCTAAACTTAAGAAATGTGCATTTTCAAAGGATAATAAGTGGGAATTCTCTAATGTGTTTTTGTTAAAACATGAATGCCAGACAACTAACTGGTAAAGTTGAATCCACCATTCTGTCAGATGAGAATTTTAACAAAGTTAGTCTATCCTGTCCAGAAAACAGAATAACTGTCAGAATATGTCAGGTTTTCATCTATCCATGAAGTTACTTCAGAAATGTAAACCGAAGAGTAAAGAGATCTTTTTAAAAAATAAAGATCTGTTGGTTTTTCAATTCATTAAAGTGAGATACAAAAAAATGAATGGTGATTAAAATTGAAAAAAGATGCAGAAGTTCATTTTTTGTACTGACTGCTGGACCTCATGTGAAAAGATTTGATAGTGAGTCTTCTGAACTTTCACCATCAGCAATTGAAACAAGAGAGCTCCAACCATGATGCCTGTGATTGATCCATTCAATATCAAAATACCTCTCCCCCATTTTCTCACAGTTTCATCCTTACCCTCCCACCTGATTGGGGAGAGGCGTCAATTGGTTGAAGATGTCAAAAATGCATCTGCACCAAAAATAACTGTTCAAAAGGGTAGTAGCTGAAAGCACAATTGCCAATGGTGCAATGATTAGAATTCAGGATGGTTAAGAGGTCAAAATTAGAGGAGTGCAGGTAACTCAGACGACTGTACAGCTGGAGTAGTTTGCGGGGAGAGGCAAGTCGTAGAAGGATTTGAAAACAAGATGAGAATTTTACTGAGGAATTGCTTAACTGGAAGCCTATGTAGATCAACAAGCTGAACCGATAGTATGCCTCCTTCTCAGCCAGAAGGTTCAAGTCCTTCCTACGGAGGTAGAGTGTGTCATAACATGCCCAAACAGATGATTAAAATAACCACACTACACAGTAGCTGTTTTCATAGAATTCGTAGAATTATCATAGAATCCCATTGAGCCTGCCCTGACCCTCTGAAGAACATCCCACTTTATAGTTAACCCACCTAGCCTGCACATCCCTGGACTCTACAGGCCGATTTAGCATGGCAAATCCACCTAACTTTTGGACCCTGGGCAGAAACCGGTGCATCTGCTGGAAACCCATGCAGGCACAGGGAGAATGTGCAAAGTCCACATAGACAGTTGTCCAAGGCTGGAATCAAACCCAGGTCCCTGGTACTGTGAGGCTAACCACTGTGCCACCCTTGTTTTGGGTAGGGCAATTGTGGCATGGTGGCTGTGTCCCTACCTGTAGCCCAGAAGGTCTGGGTTGAAGTCCTACTAGCCCTACTATCATATCTGTACAAGTTGGTTATAAATATATGCTTAGATTAATACAGAAACTATAACAAAGTAAACAGTAAGGGGCACTAGAGGCAACAGCGATTGGGAAGGAAAACCATTGCATGTGATGTACCATTTATGATTAGATTGGAAAAGAGGAAACCAGATAATAGCAGTCCCACGCAGCTGAACAATACAGGTGTCTAGTTGGAGGAGAATGATGTGGTTAAGCATGTCAAAAGTTGTAAATAACCCAAGTAGTATGAGAAGGGATAGTTTCTCTTTGTGACAGTGACAGAGGATAATACTTGTGACTGATAAATATGTTGTCATTAATGAATTGAATATGTACTTCAGAGAAAACCTCTGCACTCAAAAGATTGGCAAAAATGAAGAACTCACAATCACCTAGCATGGTTGAGATAAATTATGGAGATACATTTACGTAGAAGCGAAACAAATACATGAGGAAGGAAAAAATGAATGCTAGTGTGATGATTGAGATCACGTCAGGATGGGATGAAGTTCATGAGGAGTATAAACACCAGCATAAATCTGATGGTTGAACGATTGATGTTAATTCAAATCCACCTTTCGTCACAAAGTGAGCTCTGGAGGTAAATTGCTGACTAGTGAGAAATAACAAATAGAAGACGAGTTGGAGAGTACGCACAAGACTTTCCCTACCTGTTTTTCCTTCTATTTGGAGGGAAAGGTTTGGTGGCTAATTAGTAAAGTTGAAAAAGGAAAATGAAATAGGAAAAGAAGAGAAAGTGCTAAAATGTTTACAAAAAAACACCCAGTGTTTAGCAGGTAACAGTTTCCAGTTTGTAGGCCAAGGATTCCAATAGACACATCATTCACTTTGTTAATATGTGACTCTCACACCTTTCTAATATTCAGCAAAGATAATTATATTGTCAAAAACATTTCAAAATACACAATTATGGAATTATCAAAATATATATTCTTTGATGCATTTCATGTAAGATGAGGGTATCATCGTTGGATACAATTTCTATTTCTCAATCAAGTTTAGTTTTGATTTAAATCTGTTCCCAGAAGTATAATCAGTGCAGTATCTCTATGCTATTCAATCTTTCAATTACTGAGTTAGAAAATAAAAATATGACTTTCATCATAAAAGTCACAATTCACTAAGATGACGACAGGCCCTCAAGAAAGGATATTTGGCCTGAGCAGATGAACAATGAGTTTTTGGATGTTTTTGGATCTTGTTTTGGTGCCTCTGCTGTACAGTTCACAAATTCACTAAGTGTTTTAAACATATGGAGCAATGCTAACACAATCTTGGTGAAATTCTGGCTGATAGCCTGGTTATTTAAGGAATTGCACAATTTTAAGTTCAAATCAAGCATCAATCATCCCATGTAGGTTGGATAAACACAGAAATTTATGACAGTACAATGCCAATAAAGGTATTATATAAATGCAACTCTTAATTGTTGTAGAAAATGGTATCTGCCAAAATGAAACAGAGGCAGAAGAGAGATACAGTGAAGTGAAGAACAACAATTATTTGAAAATATTATTTAAAAATAAGTTCTAATAGAATGAGATCCCACAACTGTAAAATTTAACTTTCAGGGCCAGAGAGGTTGCTAGACAATAATAACGATTATGGTAAGAATAAAGAACGTCAAAAACTCATTACATCTGAATGTAACAGTCTTCCTTCTGACATCTTTAGCGGTTAAATGTATAAATCCACGAACATTATGCATTTAAATGTTGAGTCTATTGATGAGGTATTCTTATAGTGGGATCTGTAAAGGAGCAGGTCAACTTAGACAGCAACCTCCAGATTCCCACATTTAATGTCACATGTGCAGATCCCAGACGTTACTATTGATTATCTCTAAAACAATGGTACATTCTGATAACCGTACCATTATTCAGAAAGCAAACTCCAGGCAACACAATACAAAATATAACATGTAGACTTTTGTCAATGAGATGTCTCTGGTAGCGCTTTGACAAAATCTAACTTAGACTTAGTTAGTAATTGCCATTACTACCAAACATGTTGAATTGTGAACAAAATGAACATGGTTATACACAGAGATGAGCACAGCATGCTCAAGTGAGATGTTTATGCACAAATCATAAATTTTGGCATATTGGCTCAGTGGTGAGATGGTGCTTTTGTATGTTCTGGATAATTTAGTGTCCATATCAACAATAGGTTGTGAAACAACTTTGCTAATTGTTTTCTGCACTATCAATATCATGACTCACTGTCATATTAAAATCAAGAAGCACCCAGCAATTTTCTACTGATTTTTCGCAGATGAGTATTTTTGAGAGAAAGGGAAACATTCTCACTCATGCCTTCTCCGCCCTATGCTGGCAGAGAACTGGTCATGAATCTCATAGTTGGTTTCTTGATAACATTATGAAAAGTTCCACTTTTGCCCACTACACAGAGATAAGCAGCTTATTTCACGGGCAAATATAAACCAGAATTTGTCTGTTCATGTTTATTTTAATTGGCTTCATTAGCAATACAATTAACAGCTTGAATTTAAATAGCACCTTTATCCCAGCAATAAAACATTTCAAGGCACTTTAAAGGAGCATTAGCAGACATTATGACAATAAGCCACATAGGGAAATATTTAAATTATTCTTTCAGGGGGATATGGTTGTCAGTGATTTGACCCAACACAAATGTCTTTGAATCGAGTGGCTTGCTCATCTATCCAGACAGCAGTTAAGGGCTCAATCATATTTCTGTGGAACTGGAATCACACGTGGGCCAGACCAGGTAAGGATTGTTTCCTTATCGGGCATTAGTGAAACAGATGGGTTTTCACAATAATCGATGATAATTTCATCATCATCATTTCTGAGGCTAGCTGTCAGTTCCAGGTTTTTATTCAGTGAATTTAAGATTCACAAGCTAACATGGTGGGATTTGAATCTGTGTTCCTAGAACATTCACATGGTCCGCTGGATTATGATAGAATAGAATACCATCTCCCCTGGATACTGGGACAAGTGACCCAAAGCCTGGTCAAAGAGGGCGGTTTTAAGAAGCATTTTGAAGGAGGAAGAACAGGTAAAGAGGTTTAGAGAGGGCATTCCAGAGTTTATGACTGAAGGTACCATGACCAATGGAATGTTGCTGAAAATTGGGGATATGCAAGAGAAACAAGATTGGAGGAAGCCAGGCATTTTAGAGATTCATAGAGTGGACTTTAAGGGCAAAATACCAAGGGGTAGAGTAAGTGCAATTTGACAAAGAAAGAGGAAAATGGACCAAAACTGACGGTCCTCTTAGATGCGAGCTGTTTCATGCAAAATATCTCCTGTGAATGATCGACATCTCACTTGATGAAGGCTACTGTTATTGAGTGAGTGTGATGAAAATGATTCTTTTTTCCCACAGCTAAGAAAGTAACAAAATATGGTTGTGTTACTTGTTAAGCAGCAAAATTGCGGGCTAATTCCCAACACATTACATAATGTAAGAAACTTACTGTATCACTAAACAAGGTCACATACAGTGAAGAGCCTCCTCTGTATATTATAACCAAAGGTCTTGCAACAATTAACAGATAAATTGACTTCATATATTTTTATTACCACTGATGCATCAATGAAAAATATAACAGGAGACAGGATAATGCAGGCCACTGCATCAAATTGCAATGAAAGCAGATTTCAGTATAATTACACGCAACAACTTTCAGTATTTCATCGACGATTGATGCATCCATCCTACGCAAAACTGGACAACTATTACCTCCCAGTAAAGTTGGAATGGGGTTGGAGTTCTCTCATTAAAGGGTAGCATGGTCTCTTACAATTTGCACAAATCAATACTGACAAGATGTAAAACCTTGCCCCCATCTGTCATGGCTGGTCAATGTTACAGCTCCTAAAAAATGCAACAGCCACAACATAATCCCAGTACCACAAGCCCTAATAAACCCTTCTGCACAGGAGCTGAATAAAATTTGTTTCCCATCAAGCTTCAACTCTGTTGCAACAAAATCATAAACTGCAACCAGGCCCCTCTACACACCAAGCTGTTCTATTGCTTCATTCGGAACATTCAAATTATGAGTGGAACATCTGGTTGCCAGTTGTGTGACATGGTTTTTAAACTGCTTTGAGAAGCCAACCAGAATAGCATGTCCATATTTCCATTCCTCATTGGCACCCAAGTTATAATAATGAAGTACTATGGCCAGTAAAGTGCCTGCTCCCTAATTTTATGTTGTACACATTACGCCCCACCCTTCACATTCCTCACATCATACAAATATCAAAAATAATTAAGCAGACAATAGAAATTACTATCAGCAAATTCACACCACCTGACATTGTATCAAATCACCTGCTGGTCACATACCATCCGTTGTTCAAAACAGCACCCGCAAAGCATTAAAGAGAGCTTTCAAAGGGTAATCTTAAAGATTTATGCATCCTCATGGATGACACAAATGTCTTTTTACAAAACAGATAAAGAGCATAGGTGCTGAGGAACAGTATAATGTTAGCACGCATTGCCTAGGTGAGGCATCACAAATCATGTATGCTGATAAAGAGAGTGATCATTATAGTACAAATACAGCCAAAGTCAGCCCACTGAGTTAGCAGCAGTACTCTGTAGAGCAATCCAATTGGTCCCATTCTCCTGCTTTATACCAGTCACCCTGTAAGTTTTATTTAATACACAAGTGCAAATTTAATTTCCTTCTGAAATCATTAATTTATTCAACTTCCACCACCTTTGTAGACAGTAAAAAAAGGTGTACACTAAATATTGGGCTCAGGAACTGAAATAGGAAAAACATTGAAGGGGAAAACAAAGGAGAAAATTAGGAAGAGTATGAGGCAGCATTAAAAAATATAATTGTTGACATAAAAGGTTCAAGTAATAAAGCACAGAGATGGGATTATTTAGATAGGACATTAAAGTAGGTTTGGGGCAGTACCTGAGGATGTATGCAAACACCAGCACTGGAGAAAAACATCAAAAATAAAACTATATAAAAGAAGTTATTGGGATCTTAAAAGTAGAACACTACCAGTTAACCTTATCCTGAAAAATCCCACTCTGCACCAACTGTTGTGGAAAATTTCCTCTCAGTACCAGAGACAATTTTGCCAGAGCATATGTTTATGTTTTTACGTCTGTCATACAAAAGAAGATATATTTCATCTTGACATCAGAAATGCTCCCAAAGCTGGACCACTGGGGCTTTCCTCTCTTCCTGTCATGGATGAAGATTGGTAATTCGTATCAAATTGTGGGCATATAAAGAACTGAGTTGAAAGCACTCGAAAGTCATTTCCTGTAGGACTTTCTCAATCAGCAAAAAACAAGAACGGAATTGTTTCATGGAGTCTTTTGGGTTGTAATTATTATCCCAAGTTCCAAAAAATGAAATGACACTCCCATGTGACATAGAATACCCAATAAAATTTATCTTATGGATTGAAAGGCTCAAAACTTTTTCATGGCCTAGCTCACTGCCCACTAAATGATCCAGTGGTGCCCAATAGCTAACAGTATCTTAGCCCAATATTAATCACACATTAGCTCTGACATGTGAGGGTGTTCCACAAGGACCATCAAAGGCCACATAACATCTGAATATGATTAAAGAGAGGAGGGAGAGAGTCATAAGTATTAGGTTTGCACTCATATATCACATCTTCAATCCACTTCACAGCCAATCTTTTCTCAAGTCCTCAGCCTGTTTGCAAGAGAAAAGTGTTTCAAGAGGTTTTTAACACTTATCACAGACAGGCCAAGGAAAACCTCATGGAGATTACTGATCAGATATACTTCAGCATCACAAGTTTAACATCTAACATTATTTATCCACCAGTAAAGATTTTAAAAGCAGCATTGCAAACAGTGTCTACATTTTTTTTTTAAAATCACTTGGTTGAAATGCACTTTGAGATGTCCCAAGATCAGAGGCATGGAATATGACAGCACAAAAATAGACCCTTCAGCCTATCATGGCTGTGCTGGTCATCAAGCACCTACCTATTCTAATCCTATCTCTCAGCATTTGGCCCATAGCCTTTCATCTATAACATCTGATGTATTCATCAAAATACTTGTTAAATGTTGTGATGGTTTCCACCTCTACTGCCTTTCAAGTAGTGAATTCTTGAAAGGCATTATATAAAAGCAAGTGTTTTTTGTTCTTTTAGCTGTGTCACGCGATACTCCCAAGCAGTATTAGATTTAAATGTTGATGTCACCTCTTTGTCTCATATGACATAACGCCACTTCCTCAATGAGTATCGAAAACACCAGAAAGAAAACACGCAGTGTATGCTTGCAAGCGCAACTTGTGAGCTGCTTAGATTAATGAGGGATTAGATGTTGATGGTAAAGATTCATTGGGAGCCACTCTGGAAAAAGTTAAGTCCATACAGACAGTTCTGCTGCAATAGGAGGCTGATGCTGAAGCAGCAGAGCATCAATTGAGCTGGTGACCATGTCCTTCGCACCACACCTTACAGAAAACTGATCCCTTCAATGTGCAACTGAACATTAAATTACAAGGCTGTTTCAACACCAACCCTGGCACTGCAACTGTAACTTCTAATATGTATTCAAGACAAAAAGTGTGTTTACAAAACCTTTCACAGTAATTGTAATTCTGAATAAATGTTGTTTTAAAGTCTGGAATGTCCACAATGAAGTGGTGGGTGGCTTCAGCAGCATACAGAATGTACACTCCGTTATAGTGTACACTGTTGTGTGCAACATTTACAGCACAGAAACAGGCCATATGGTCAACTGGTCGACACAAGTCATTATGCTCCACATACGCCTCCTCCCATTCCTCTTCATCAAACCGCATCAACAAAACCTGCTGTTCCTTTCTCCTTCATGGTGAGGAAAAGAGAGAGACAGCGCGAGAGAGAGAGTGAGAGAGAGACAGAGTGTGAGAAAGCGAGTGAATGTGAGAGAGCAAGTGAATATGTGTGAGAGAGAATGTGTGTGAGAGAGTGATTATGCGTGAGAGAGTGATTATGCGTGAGAGAGAGTGTGTCAGAGAGAGAGTGAGTGTGAGAGAGACTGAGTGTGAGAGAGAGAGTTTTAGAGTAGTGTGAGAGAGAGTGTGTGTGAGAGAGAGAGAGAGACAGTGTGAGATAGAGGGAGAATGTGTGAGATAGAGAGAGTGTGAGAGAGAGAGAGAGTGTGAGACAGACAGTATGTGGGAGTGTGAGTGTGTGAGAGAGTGCTATGTGGGAAAGAGCATTGTGTGAGAGAGCATTACATGTGTGAGAGATAGAATGAGAGAGAGTGTGTGAGGGAGAGAGAGAAAAAGAGTGTGTGTGTGGGGGAGAGAGTGTGTGTGGGAGAGAGAGTGAGAGTGGGAGAATGAGTATGTGTGAGAGAGAGAGAGTGTGTGTGCAAGAGAGAGAAGGTGTGCGTGAGAGAGAGAGAATGTGTGGGAGAGAGAGGGAGTGTGTGGGTGAGTGGGAGTGTGTGGGTGAGTGGGAGTGTGTGGGAGAATGGCGTGCGTGCGAGGGATTGTGAGGGAGAGCAAGTGAGTGTGAGAGCAAGAGAGTGGCATGAGTGAGAAGGAGAGTGTGTGAGAGAGGGTGTGTGGAGAGTGAGAGTGCGAGGGAGTGTGAGTGCAATAGAGTGGGTGTGCGAGAGTGTGTGCGAGAGAGCGAGACAGTGCGCGAGAGAGCGAGAGAGTGGCATGAGTGAGAGAGAGTGGTGTGAGAGAGGCGTTAGAGAGAGTGTGCGCGCGACAGTGGGACTGCATGCGAGAGAGTGACAGAGACTGTGTGCGTGGGAGAGAGAGTGCGTGGGAGAGAGAGTGCGTGGGAAAGACGGACAGAGAGTGGCGCGAGTGAGAGAGGGTAGCGCGAGCAAGAGAGACTGGTGTGAAAGTGTGTGAGTGCGAGGGAGTGTGAGTGCGAAAGAGTGTGAGTGCGAAAGAGTGTGAGTGCGAAAGAGTGTGAGTGCGAGGCAGTGGCGAAAGTGAAACAGAGTGGCATGAAATAAAGAGTGTGCAAGAGAGTGAGAGTGCGAGAGAGAGGGCGCGCGAGAGGCAGAGGGCACACGAGAGACAGAGGGGAGAGAGGGAGAGACAGAGGGCGTGCGAGAGAGAGGGTGAGACAGAGTCCGAGAGAGAGAGTGTGAGAGAGAGAGAGAGAAAAAAGAGCTTGTGTGTGTGTGTGTGTGTGGGATTGTGTGTGGAGGAGAGTGTGTGTATGGGGGGGGAAGAGAGAGTGCGTGTGGGGGGAAGAGAGAGTGCGTGTGGGGGGGAAGAGAGAGTGCGTGTCGGGGGAGACAGAGTGTGCACACGTGAGAGAGTGTGCGCACGCGAGAGAGTGTGCGCTCGTGAGAAAGTGTGCGCACGCGAGAGAGAGGGCATGCGACATAGTGTGCGCACGACAGTGGGACAGCACGCGAGAGAGAGACTGTGTGTGTGAGAGAGTGTGTGTGAGATTGAGAGTGTGTGTGTGTGTGAGAGAGAGATTGAGAGAATGTGTGTGTGTGAGAGA
>NC_063334.1:23143103-23145477 GCF_021869965.1 Rhincodon typus | reverse complement strand
TTGAGAGAATGTGTGTGTGTGAGAGAGAGATTGAGAGAATGTGTGTGCGTGTGCGTGTCTGTGTGAAAAATATTGAGGGAGCATGTGCGAGAGCGAGTGTGTGTGAGAATTGTCTGTGTGAGAGATAGATTGAGAGAGAGTGTGAGAGAGAGAGAAAAAAGAGAATGCGTGTGTGTGGGACAGTGTGTGAGAGGGAGAAAGATTGCGTGTGGGGGAGAGAGTGCGCGCACGAAAGCGAAAGAGTGCGCACGCCACAGTGGGACAGCGTGCGAGAGAGAGAGAGAGACTGTGTGTGCAAGACTGTGTGAGTGAGATTGAGAGAGTGTGTGTGTGTGTGCGCGAGAGAGAGAAATTGACAGTGTGTGTGTGTGCGCATGGGAGAGATTGAGAGTGTGTGTGTGTGTGTGAGAGAGAGAGAGAAAGATATTGAGAGTGTGTGTGTGTGAGGAAGAGAGAAATTGAGAGTGTGTGTGTGCATGGGAGAGATTGAGAGTGTGTGTGTGTGTGAGAGAGAGAGAGAGAGAGAAAGATATTGAGACTGTGTGTGTGAGAGAGAGGGATTGAGAGAACGTGTGTGCGTGTGTGTGTGTCTGTGTGAGAAATATTGAGCGAGCATGTGCGAAAGCGATTGTGTTCGAGCATTGACTGTGTGAGAGATAGAATGATTCAGAGTGTGAGAGAGTAAAAAAAAGAGAATGTGTGTGTGTGAGAGAGAGAAATTGACAGTGTGTGTGCATCGGAGAGATTGAGAGAGTGTGTGTGAGAGAAAGAGATTGAAAGAGTGTGTGTGAGAGAGAGATTGAGAGTGTATGTGTGAGACAGAGAGATTGAGAGTGTGTGTGTGTGTGCGCGAGAGAGAGAAATTGACAGAGTGTGAGTGTGCATGGGAGAGATTGAGAGAGTGTGTGTATGTGAGAGAGAGAGATTGAGAGAGTGTGTGTACGTCTGTGTGAGAAATATTGAGGGAGCGTGTACGAGAACGTGTGTGTGTGAGCGTTGTCTGTGTGAGAGATGGAATGGGAGAGAGTGCGTGAGAGAGAGCAAAGAAAGAGAATGTGTGTGTGTGGGAGTGAGAGACAGCGTGCGAGTGAGAGAGAGTGCGCGCAAGTGTGCGCCTGACAGAATGTGAGACAGAGTGCGAGAGCGTGTGTGTGTGAAAAAGAGAGTGAGTATGTGAGATAGTGTGCGAGAGGGGGACAGTGTGCAACAGGGAGAGAGTGTGTGAGAGAGTGTGCGAGAGGGAGAGTGTGCGAGAGGGAGAAGGAGAGAGAGTGGCGTGTGAGAGAGAATGAGAGAGAGAAAGTCTGCGTGAAAGAGACTGTGAAAGAGATAGGGAGAGAGAGAGAGTGTGAGAGAGTGAGTGTATTGCGAGAGTTGTGTGTGAGAGAGATAGAATGAGAAAGAGTGCATGAGAAGGAGAGTGCGCGAGAGGGAGAGTGACTTGAGGGAGAGACAGTGGTGTGAGGGAGAGACAGTGGCGTGAGGGAGAGAGAGAGAGTCTGCATGAAAGAGACTGTGTGAAAGAGATAGGGAGAGAGAGTGCAAGAGAGTGTGTGAGCGCGAGTGTCAGAGAATGTTGTGTGTGTAAGAGATACAATGAGAGAGAGAGTGTGAGAGAGAGAGAAAAAAGACAATGTGTGTGTGGGGGGGAGATAGAGAGAATGCATGTGTAAGAGAGGGAGTGCACACAGGAGAGAGACTGCGCGGAAGAGAGGGCACGCAAGACAGAGGGCACTTGAGAGACTGTGTGCGCAAGAGAGTGTGAGAGGGAGTGTGAGGGAGAGAGAGACTGAGAGAGATAGAATGACAGAGAAAGTGTGTGAGAGAGGGAGATGGAGTAGGAGAGAGTAGGAATGAGAGTGTGTGTGAGGGAGAGAGAGAGCGAGGGTGGGACAGGGAGCAAGAGTGTGTGGGGGAGAGAGTGTGTGAATGATAGGGAGTGTGTGTGTGTGTATATGTGTATGTGTGTGTGTGAGAGATTGAGAGTGTGTGTGTGTCTGTGAGTGTGTGTGCATGTGTGTGTACGATTGAGTGGGAGAGGGAGAGTGTGTGTCAGAGAGAGAGTGTGTGTGTGTGTGTGTGTGTGAGAGAGAGAGACAGAGTGTGTGTGTGTGAGAGAGAGAGAGTGTGTGTGTGTGAGAGAGAGACAGAGTGTGTGCGTGTGAGAGTGTGCATGTGAGAGAGAGAGAGTGTGTGAGAGAGAGAGACAGTGTGAGAGAGAGAGAGACAGTGTGAGAGAGAGAGAGTGAGAGAGAGAGACTGTGAGAGAGAGAGAGTGAGAGACAGAGTGTGTGTGTGTGAGAGAGAGAGAGAGTGTGTGTGTGAGAGAGAGAGAGAGAGTGTGAGAGTGTGCATGTGAGAGAGAGAGAGTGTG
>NC_063334.1:23141968-23143093 GCF_021869965.1 Rhincodon typus | reverse complement strand
GAGAGAGAGAGAGTGTGAGAGTGTGCATGTGAGAGAGAGAGAGTGTGTGAGAGAGAGAGACAGTGTGAGAGAGACAGACAGTGTGAGAGAGAGAGAGTGAGAGAGAGAGACTGTGAGAGAGAGAGAGAGTGAGAGAGAGAGAGAGTGTGTGTGAGAGAGTGTGCATGTACGAGAGATGGCGGTGTGCTGAGCACAGTTACATCTGATCTCCATTCAGTAGGAATCCAAAATGAATGAGAACAAATTTAGTGAAATAGTTTACAGAACAAATGTTCTCTTTATAAGAAAAATACTCACAGATCAGTAAATATTCTGATTGAAAACAAAATGTTATGAT
Source organism: Rhincodon typus (assembly GCF_021869965.1). Classification (NCBI taxonomy): domain Eukaryota; kingdom Metazoa; phylum Chordata; class Chondrichthyes; order Orectolobiformes; family Rhincodontidae; genus Rhincodon; species Rhincodon typus. The sequence continues at coordinate 23,142,756 of NC_063334.1, read as the reverse complement.
CTGTGAAGCATAACCAAGGTTCAGAGAGGACATAAATGTTAAGAAAAAGCATAATCAATGAAAATCTGAAGTTAAACATTTGAAAAGTGACAGAAATCATCAGTAGATTTATCCATACAAGGAGAAAAGACTGGACAGATTAGCTGGATACTATTAGTAAATATAGTTGGTGGATTAGTAATTCCAAAGTTAACTAGCGTTCTCTTATTGCAAAATTGTATCAGATTTCCAGCATTTTAACTTGTATTCCTGCTGTTACAGAGGTTTGTTTTAAGTGGGAAGTTAAACATGCATTCAACACAAACACATTTATTCCAATATAACAGAATTCATAGTGCCCTTTGGATTAGCATTCAAGATAAAGTCTGCACTCTGTAACACAACTAAAATATTTGTTTAGAATTAATGATCTAAAAATCACTGTATTTTGACACTGTGGTCTGAAAAGACCACTGCACTATTGAAAAGAGAACACTGACTGAACTCTGCCCTGTTGGATGGTCAGCACTGAGGGAGAGCACTGCCCTGTTGGACAGTCAGCACTGAGGGAGAGCACTGCCCTGTCGGACGGTCAGCACTGAGGGAGAGCACTGCCCTGTCGGACGGTCAGCACTGAGGGAGAGCACTGCCCTGTCGGACGGTCAGCACTGAGGGAGAACACTGCCCTGTTGGACGGTCAGCACTGAGGGAGAACACTGCCCTGTTGGATGGTCAGCACTGAGGGAGAACGCTGCCCTGTCGGATGGTCAGCACTGAGGGAGAGCACTGCCCTGTTGGACGGTCAGCAC
>NC_063334.1:23068691-23141958 GCF_021869965.1 Rhincodon typus | reverse complement strand
GATGGTCAGCACTGAGGGAGAGCACTGCCCTGTTGGACGGTCAGCACTGAGGGAGAGCACTGCCCTGTCAGATGGTCAGCACTGAGGGAGAGCACTGCCCTGTCGGACGGTCAGCACTGAGGGAGAACACTGCCCTGTCGGATGGTCAGCACTGAGGCACCAGGGCTCTCTCGGATGATCAACACAGAGGCACCAGAGTGAGCCCTATTAGGAGGGTCAGCACTGAGGGCAGACCACCCTTTTAAAAAGCTGTCCAAGGTGGAGATAAATGATAGCATGGGAAGAGAAAGAAAGTTCGCAGTGTTATGGCCAATACATATCCCTGAAATAGTATCGTAATAGATATTTCTGGTCACCTCTTGTCTGATGTTCATGACAGATTGCCATGTGCCATTTGGCTACTGTGGTTCTTACATTACATGATTCACTACACTTCGTAAGCATTTAATTGGCTATTAAGCACAGGAGAATTTTTTATGGTTGTGAAAGTCACTACAGAAATGCAACATCTTGTTCTTATCAGATACATGTATATGTTAGGAAAATTGCTCCTTATTGAGACCATCAGCTTGTTTCTACATTAAGTACATAATTAATTTTACATAATCAACAACAACTCCTAATGACTCAGAAATGCATGGCCAAATTATAACCATTGAAATAGAAACAATTCAGCCCTTCAAGTTGATAGAACATTCACCCACTTGACTCCATAACCTTCAATAACTTTACCCAATACAAATCTATCTTGGTCTTGGAATTTTTCAACTTCACAGTTTCCTGTTCTTGGGCAAAGGGTAAACTCAAAACCACACACTTAACCACCACGTAAATAATAGCCAGGAAGAGAAGTGTCCCAATCACTGCAATGACAAGAATCCAGACCTCACCCGCCACCCAACACTACCCCAATCATGTTGTATACACTAAGGAATTAACCATTACCAAGTAGAGTGGCAAAAGAAGCTAACAGATGTGTTGATTCCAAAATACACGGAAATGCTCCAAAGTGCTGTTTGAATAATTTGTGATTAATGATTTGGATGTGAACATAGGAGGCATGGTTCGTACATTTGCAGATGACAATAAAGTTGTAGGAGTAGTGGACAGCAAAAAATGGTTACCTCAGAATACAACAGGATCTTAGTCAGATGGACCAATGGGCTAAGGAGTGGCAGATAGAGTTTAATTTAGATAAATGTGAAGTGCTGCATTTTGGAAAGGCAAATCAGGGCAGGACTTATACACTTAATGGCAAGGTCCTGAGGAGTATTGCCAAACAAAGAGACTGTAGGGTGCAGTCGCAGGTGAACAGGGTAGTGAAAAAAGGCATTTGGTATGCTTGCCCTTATTGGTCAGTGCACTGAGTATAGGAGTTGGGAGGTCATGTTATGGCTGTACAGGACTTTGGTTAGGCCATTTTTAGAATTCTGCATTCAACTCAGGTTCCCTGCTTTAGAACGATATTGTGAAACTTGAAAGGGTTCAGAAAAGATTTACATGAATTTTGCCAGGGTTGGAGGGTTTGAGCTACAGGGGACACTGAAAAGGCTGGGGCTATTTTCCACGGAGCGTCGGAGGCTGAAGAGTGACCTTATAGAAGTTTATAAAATCATGAGGGGCACAGATATGGTGAATAGTCAAGGCCTTTTCCCAGGGTGGGGGAGTCCAAAACTAGAGGGCATAGGTTTAAGGTGAGAGGGGAAAGATTTAAAAGGAGCCTAAGAAGCAACATTTTCATGCAGTGGAACTGGTAGAGACTGGTACAATTACAACATATAAAAGGCATATGGATGGGTGTATGAATAGGAAGGGTTTAGAGGGATATGGGCCAAATGCTGGCAAATGAGACTAGATTAATGTAGAATATCTGGTCGGCATTGATGAGTTGGACCAAAGGATCAGTTTCCGTGCTGTACAACTCGATGACTCTATGATTCCGCAATACAATATTTGTCATGCTCATCTATCCCTCTTCCTAACAGTCATGCTTTTGATTTCATGTTCATTTGCATTTCCACTCATCAGCAAATACTGTTGTGAAGTGGTCACACTGATAAAGTAATTAATGAAAAAGATATTCCATGTGAATGGAACATGGAAGTAGGAGGAGGCCATTCACTCCCTTGAGCACATTCCATCAGTTCAAGTAAGGAACTTTGGCAAATTGAGTGAGGTTTTGCTGAAGCCATTGAAAATTTATTGCAGTAGCAATCCTGCAATTTCAATCAGACTTTGGTGATTTTTTTTCAAAAAGCAGTTCATCACTTTGACAACCTGGCAGATAGAAAGCAATCTGTCAGTCCCAACAACCTCACCCTAAAGTCAGTCAACCCAGCTACTTCCCTGAAGACATCTGTTTGTGACCTTTGTCAGTTTGAGTGAAATGCATGTTGGTCTTTTCAATTTGTGTCCCCCCACCTACCCCATGCCAATGATCCACTTTGCAGATTCTGTGCAAACCTATTCCCTCATTGCAGTCTCTGTTCCTCTCACTGCAGTGGGCAGGTTTGTGCTGGGCTTTTTCAGGAACCTCTCCCAAGGCAAAAAACAAAGGGAGAGGAGTGCACATTTTAAATTTATGCACTGCTTACGTTTACTATTTTAATAGCTATATTTTGAGAGAAACTGCAGAGAAACAACAAAAGGGAAAAGCTGGGGTAAGCAGCCAGCAGCAGCCCAGTGTGTGTGGCCCAGGCAGCGGGAAGTAAGCAAGCCCAGGAACACAAGAGTGGAGAGGCAGCTGGACCGACATGCTAATTCAGCGCTTTAGCAAATCAATGCCACTTGAAGAGTACAATGTGAGCCCTCACTGTACTGACGCCAGGGGACCAAGGAAATGCATTCTCAAGTATTTCACATTAAGAGGGAATAATGTGTTAATTTATAACTCTTCACCCTGTACACTTGGATTATCCATCTGTGTCAGCAATTTGACTTCGTAAATTTATCAAAAACAGGGAGAAGGGAAAGGCATCCTCCAGTCAAGAACCAGGGAATGGTACTTAAAAAAAAATGCAGTCCATTTTTGCCCCTTCAGCTCTGTTACACTGGCTGCAGCGCTCAGGGGAGTTTTGCTCGCACTGCAGTGAATGCACCAGGTCTCATCATTCACAAATGACAGGAGGGGGAAGCTAGCAGCAGCAGCTAAGACTGTTAACAATAGACATTACTTTAGGAAAGTTGGCAAAATCCCCATTTACACATTCGGGCATTTGTACACACACTCACTTCACAGGCTCTAGCACCCAGACTCTCACTTACAAGTAAAATTCTCACACATTTCCACACACACAGATGTTAAAACAAAACCAACTCAAGATTAGCTGCTGACATGCAAACTGTAATTAAACACTGATTGAGTTCCAAAGCCAACAGAGGAATGAGTAACTTTAGGAAAGCTTTGTTGAGTGGGTCAGCTGAGCACATGTAGGAAAAATGCAATGACCTGGCTGTCCATCAAGTACAATGATATTTCCAAAAATGTTGCAATTTTGGTTAACCCTTAGGAACAAACATCTAGACTAAAATATAAAAAGTGGGCAATTCTTGGATTTCTCTGCTTTTTTAAAATAATTAATTATTGGAGATGTTCAGAGCACCTAATACACTATGCAATTTGAAAGCACATACTCACAAGTTCCATCCCAAGGCTGTGTATGGAAAATTAACAATTAGATTACATGGTGTTGGCAAATTTTCATGTTCCATCTTGTCAAACAATAGGCAAAATGTCACTAATTAATAATAACTGATCTAGAATGTAGGAGTGTAGGAATTCCATCATATTCAATGAACAGCAGATGAATAACATTATTTATCACAGAATTACCAACCCTCAATATCAAAAGCATTGGTCTATAGCATTTGGGAATTGAAATGGACACTGAGAACCTTCCAAATTATAATTCCAAAACCTGTCACCTCTACAGCATGAAAACATGGCCAGCAGATGCCTTTAAACAGCACATGCTCTCTAAGATACTCATCATCCTGACCTAGAATTTCCTGGCTTGGAAACATATCACCATTCCCTCACTTTCATTGGGGTCAAAATCCTAGACCACCCTTCCTAGCAGCTTTGTGAGTGTCCTTAAACCACATGAACTGCAATGATTCAAACCAGCAGGTGATGGCCACCATCTCAAGGGAAATTAGGACTGGTCAATAAATACTGGCCTAGTCAGTAATGAATCCTGAAAATGAATATGTTTTAAAAATCCTTTAAGTAATTTTGGAGGCAAAGGAAGAGTTTTCTCCCAAATCATGAGAAGCGAGACAGACAGATCAATGACAGTGTAACCTGAAGAACTAAACTGGCCACTGCTTTTTGCTCTGTGCCAGCGACACATAACTAAGCTACTCCCAAAATGATCTTACATTCACTGCCAGGAGGGCTTCACATGACTACTTTACCAGAGAATCTGTAAACCACCAATCACAGCATTCACTTCAAAGAACTGGCAGAAGCACAACACTACTCTTCTGTAGTATAACATTTTATGACTACAAATGCCATTTGGAGTACAGTGGATTGGATGGAGGATGAATTTGTACCATGTTAGCTTTGCAGGATAGTGAGCAGATTGAATGAAATGTTGGAAATACAATGAAATAGAAGTGGAGTGATGTACAACAGATTTAATATAGAGTAGTGCATACAAATCAGAATAAAGTCAATGCAGAGTGAAATTTTTATTCCACTACAATTAATGATTAAGTTCTGGTATCCTTATCGTTCTGTCTTCTGAGATGTTCCAAGTAGAAATCACAATCCCAAGACTCTGTCAGTCTCAATAAGCAGTATCCCATAGTATCTGGCTCAGTTGCAATCTCTTATCACCTGTCACATCGTCTCAGTGTCAAATTAATGCCAAACAGCATCCTACTTACCTTTCTACAAAAGATATTTGTGTAGACTTAACCAATGAAGAGGATTTGAGTTCTTGTTGGTCAGAGGCAGTGTCTACCTGAGTCATATAGTTCGACATGTCCAGTCATCATTGTACTAACAATAACTCTGAATTCCCACTTCATGATTTGTACTGGCTTTTGGAATGTTGGATGGACTGGCTGATTTTTATGTAGGGAAGTTGATTGAATCACAGATTGGTTCCAGTATGGCTGAAACTGTGAATGGACTGGTGACAGATTGGGGACTAGTTAATAACCATGGTGATAGAGCAAGTAATTTTTTAAAAAGCATTCAATATAGCACCACATAAGAGTTTAATACTCAAAACAATGGTTCATAGGATGGGGGTAATAGATGACCATAGATTGAGCATTAGTTAACAAACAAAACACAGTAGGAATAAATGGGCATTTTAGAGTTGAATGGCTGTGACTATTGGGATATCACAAGGATCACTGCTGGCACCTCAGCAAATTACAATCTGCATTAATGACTTAGGTAATGGAACTGAGTGAGCATAACGCATCCAGGTTTCCTGAAGATACAAAGATAGTTGTAAAGTAAGCTGTGAGGATGATCTAAAGAAGCTGAGAAAGAATGCAAGCAAGTTAAGAACAAATAAGAATATAGTAGATGGAATACAATGTGGAAAAGTGCGAAGTTATCCACTTTGATGGGAAAGATTTTCCTTTAAAATAGTGAGAACCTTGGAAATATTCACATTCAAAAAGACTTGGGTTTGTACATGCATCAGAAATAGTTGATACATAAGTAACCAGGCAGACAAGTGGTTTGTTTGCATTGTTACAAGAGTAGTACAACAATAAAGAAGGCTTACTGAAATTGCAAGACCACAGTAGAGTATGAAGTAACAGAGATAACAAGGTGTAGAACTGGATGAACACAGCAGGCCATGCAGCATCAGAGGAGCAGGAAAGCTGACTTTTCGCGTGTGGACCCTTCTTCAGAAAATTCAGTAGAGTATGAAGTACAGTTTTGATCTTGCCCAAGCCTCATTTTACTAGAAGTGCAAGGTTCACAAACCTAATGTCTGCGATGAGGGTATTGTCATAAGGTGAAATTTATTAGACTTAGCCTCTCTTCCATGAAGTTTAGAAAATGAGTAGTGGTCTTGTTGAAATATATAAACATTCTTAAGGGCTTAACTTTGTAGATACTGGGCAGATGCTTCCTGTGTTGGGAAATCAAGGACACACAGTCTTAGAATAGGGGTTGGTCATTTAACAATGAGACAAGAAAGCATTTCTTCCTTGCCAAAGGTTCACAAACTTCTGATTCTCTACCTCAAAAGGTGGGATGAACAGATGTTAATTGTATAAGTCAAGTCACAGATTATTTGATTCATAGTTAGTAAGGGGATGAAGGGATAATGGGATAGTGCAGGAAAGTGGAGTGGAGGTTTGAAAAAAAGCCATGATGCTGTTGAGTAGCAGATTATTCACTTCCTCCACCTCCATCAGGATGGCAGCAATGTGTATCATACAAAAGGCACTGCAGCAATTATCAACGATTTTCAACAGCACCTTCCAAATTTGCAATCCCTGCTACTTAGGGCTGAAAAAATGTGGGAGTGCCATCACTCGTATCACTTCTCATGCCATAATTTTAAAAATCAGATTTAGAACAGAATACCCCAGATCACCTCTTAAGTTCTAAAAATAGAAAATGCTGGAGAAATTTAGCAGATCTGATAGCATATGGAGAGAGAACCAGAGTTAACATTTTGAGTCTGATACGACCCTTCATCAGAATTCAGGTCTTAGTTCTTATGCTCCCATGTTCTACATTGCTTGAATTTTGGGAGCTTATCTGTCTTTCTGATTTCATCTGGAAAATATATTCCATACCTTACCCTCAGTTATAATCTCAGTTCCAAATTCACATTAGCTTATTTTTCATATTGTTCACTTGAAGAAATCAGCAGATTTCCAGCTTGGTTTCCATTGTCTTTGTGGACATGATTACAACAGAACCAAACTATTGACAGGATAGTCAACCACAGCACATTCCATCAGCCTACTTCTGACTCTCCACAAACCACAACCACTTCCCAATAACAGGGTCTGAAAGGGAGGTTTATGGGTGAAAGGAAACTTTTAAGTTCATACAATATATATTTTGCTTTCCCACTAACTATGTACACTGACTGCTCGGCCATTATAGAAAGCAGTTAGGCCTCATTGATTGCAGCTGTGAACATACCTTACCAGAAAGTGTTTACACTACTGCGTGCAGTTTTAGTCACCCTGTTATAGGAAGAATATTACTACACTGGAGAGGGTTCAGAAAAATGTACCAGGATGTTGCTAGGAATGGAGGGTTTGAGATTAAAAAAATAGACAGGGAAGGCTGGGATGTTTTTCACTGGAGCATAGGAGGTTGAGGGGTGACCTTGTTGAGGTTTATAAAATCATGAGGAGCATAGATAAGGTGAATGACATGGGGCTTTTCCCTAGGGAAGGGGTATTCAAAACTAGGGAGCATATTTTTAAAATGAGCGGAGGAAGATTTAAAAAGGGGCAACCTTTTTTTTAAACACAGAGTGTGGTTCATGTGTGGAATGAACTGCCAGAGAAAGTGATGGATGCAGGTACAGTTACTACATTTAAAAGGTATCGGGATAAGTTCATGACTAGGAAAGGTTTGGAGGGATATGGGCTAAGCACAGGCAGGTGGAACTAGTTGGCTAATTTGAGAACTTGTTTGGCAAACTGGTTGGACCAAAGGGTCACTTTCCATGCTCTACTGCTAAAGTTGTCCTTGCAAATATTCCTCCCACTTTGTTCTCCGAACACTGCCTAGTGAGCCTGCTGACAATGTGGCTCAGGTACATCAACCAGCAATAGGTGAACCTATCAAATCCCTCAGTTAATAAAAGATACCATACTGTGCTGGGCAATTAAAATGAGTATAAATACTACCAATCATTTTAACATTTATTTGAACTATTTTTGATTGCAGCCTCATGTAAGCTAAGTTCTTGGACACAATATCTGCGGTGTACTATTTCATATGCTGTTTATTTTGTTGGGAGTTTACAGAACCAGTTATAATATTGTTAACTATATCAGCTACATAAATCAACTAACAAGCAGATTGTGTTATCTCTTCTAACTTAAAGTTCTGAAAAATACAATCGGACTTTTAAATCTTAGTTACACATCTCCAAGTGACAAATTAATTGGTATCGTTTTTCTCCTTTCAAAAGGTCACCCTTGGAAAGTGTTTATTGCAGTTTGCTTTTTTTTGCACATTGTAAACATGGTGACCAATTTTTGTAATGGATCTCCTTGGTATCGAGTGTTAAACGATGGAAAGTCGGAAATGACTTCAGTCGCTCTCACACTAATTTAGTTATATATTCCTTTATGAAAAGTGTGTGTCGGCAAACGATCCATATTGGATGAGAAAGGTACCTTTCAGTTGGAAGAAGAGTTCCAAACGAAAGAAAAACAGGAAAAAAGGAAATTGTGCATGGATAATGAAAATGTAAAATTGTCCATATCCCTACAAGCAAAAGGTGATGATGGGCATATTACCAGAAACAATAAAAATACTAAACGTTACATAAAAATTAACCAACAGCTCATTAAGATGCAGTAATGAAAAGTCTATCACTTTAGATCTAATGAGAATCAGAGCTTCAGTCACCAATACAGATTCTTGCCTTTAATGATCAGAAAAGCCTTCTCATTTTACGCAAGGAGAAAAAAAAATACTCAAAAGCCCGATTGCCAGCCCCGCCCACGTCGCACTATTCCTGTCTGTCCCAGCGAACACTTTTCGGTAATGGAAGCTATCTACGCTTATCAATTCCTGCGACTGTACAGTTAATCCTCTCGTTGGTCACCTAAGGGGTTAAAGCATTGCAGTACATTTGTGACTTGTCAGTGACATATAATACCCTGGGTCCTTCATGCAATCAACTTTACTTGACATGTATTTGCTCATCACAGGACCCACATTACTACTGGGAAAATGAAGAAAAACCTAAATTAACACTTGACATTCAATATGGTCAAGTCCTTAATTGGCTAGTCTTCCTGAGAAAGCAATTTTCTATTCCCCAAACTGTTCGTATGTCATGTGTAGAGTGGAGCTCCTGGCCATCAGCGCTGTCCCTAGCTCACTCTAATGAGTGCAGATGAATTAGTGCTACGTGACACGATTTTAGCAGCGCTCCCTCCATCCCCCACACCCCTCTTCTTCTGCAGTGACAAGCATTTGGCAGACAGAAAGAAAAAGCATCAAATCAACAGCGCTTGCAAGTAGAAATTGAATAGATTTTCTCCTCTTGTAATTTTGATTTTTTTAAAATAAAAGACAATATCAAAGCAGAATTTTAGATAAGAACGCGACGCTGCTGATATCAGCCATTGTCACCAGTGCTGAGATTTCATTCAGGGTTTAGCCGTTGGAGGAGGAAAGAAAAACGCATTAAGATTTAGTAGGGCAGCAATATCCTGTTAATAACTGGGCCATTGAATGTACAGTGAGGTGGAATACATGACGAGGAAGAAGAAAGGGAAAGGTGGAAAACTTTTGAATCATTGATGATGTGTTTGTCGACGAGATTAAACAATTATTAATCTTCAAACTGGAGACTTCACACATTACAAATTTATTGCAGTAATTGGAGTAGGGTCACTGCTGTGTACATTGGGTGCTTTCTGTTGTCCCAACAGACTGCATTCAGAGAAAAAAGTTGAACTTCAGGAAATCCTCATAGCAACAAATAATTACAAAATGACAAAACAACATGAATGAGCTTGCATTTTGCCACTTGAACACATGGGGTTTAAAAAGCAAAGCAAATCTGATTTTAAACCCTTTAAATACCACAGGACAAGTTTAATTACATGTGTTATCGTTTTTCTGTTCAAAGTACTTGAAAGAGGGAAATATTTATAGATGTAGAAAAGAGCAGGGCAGTGGGACTATTTAGCTTACTCTTTCAACATGCCAACATAGATATGATGGACCAAATGGTTTCCTTCTGTACTGTACAATTTTATAACTAATAAAATTGCAGATCAAACAAGGTTCAGAGCAAACTACTCTACAGATTTTCCAATATGTTTATATCCAGATTAATTTTTTTCTGACCTCTAATTGGAATACATAGAATCAGGGATCTTTAAAATACTGAGCAAAAAAAATGAATAGTAAAGCAAAAACACCTCTCAGAATTTGTACCCCATAGCTCGAAGAAAAATGGATATACACTCTCAGAATATGATTTCATTAGCGGGTTACCAGTTCACAATGGCCAATAAAGCAGTAGTGACTCCACAGGGAGAAGAAGAGAAAATAATGGGTTTTGTACACAATTTGATCATCTCTTCAACTGGTCAATCAGAGCTGAAAATTTTAGAAAAAGTGGCTATACAACAAGTTTGGTTGTACAGGATAGGCCCATTCAAACATGCATTTCAGTTAACTCACAGAAGAAGTCTGGTATCTGGGCACTGCTGAACAGCAAAGCCTAATAACAGTGCATCTCATGCAATACTATGAATGAGTCACCTAGCTCCTAATCTCTGGAATTCCATTGCTAAAACTCTATACCCCTCACTCCTCCTATTCCTTTAAAATGCTCCTTAAAACCTATTTCTTTGACAGAGCTTTTGGTCACCTGCCCCAACATGTCCTTATGTGTCTACATGTCAAATTGTGTTTGATAAACACTGCTGTGAAGTGCCTTGGAGTGTTTTACAGCATTAAAAGCTCTACATAAATACAAGTTGTTATTGTTGAATGCATACAAGGGGTTGTTGAGTTTGTGACAGGATTGGGAATTCACCACCACCACCCCCCACCCACAGGTCTGCTCCTCCCACTTCACATTGGTGACACTGAAACAGGATAGGAAAATAAATTAGTTGTTCCTTCATTAAATTTAATGCTTATTTTCAACAGTTTGTAGTGTGCACTTAATTAATTTATCATTGAATATTTATAGTTGCTTTTAACTATGCAACAGCACGCTAATGATTTCTATTTTGATGCTCAACTGGGAAATTCCAGGTGAACCAAAGGCAATGGTCAGAAAAGACATACTTTCAGAACAAAGGCACATATTCTTATATCCCCACCCCTACCCAACCCCCACAACCCACCTCCACCACATTGGATTATCCGTACCACCACTCTGACATGGTCAACCAGTTAAGCACAAACTTGGCACCACCTGGTAATGTTTAGAGGAAAGTTCCAGGGAAGATCACAACAAACAGGAGGAGTAGGCTATTTGGCTCCATTTGCCTGTGCTGCCATTCAATAACTTAATGGCTGATGTGATTGTAGACAACACAACTTTTTGGCCTGTTCTCTGCCCAAAATTTAGGGCTTATTTCATAATGAAACACAAAACTTCATAACTTCAGAATTTCAAAAAAACTGTAAAATTAACATGCATCGTCAATGTTTATGGACAACTAATTAATGCAATATTAAAATGGATGCAAAAACTGACTGACGGGGAAATGTACATGAATCTTGGAAGGTGACAGGACAAATTGAAAAAATATGCAATCCCTGATGTTGTTAGAGGTAGAGGATACAACAACAAGCAAGTTACACCAAATTTTTACAAAACACTATTTGGATCTCAGCTGGAGTACTGTGCCACATTCCAGGTGCCTCACATTTAGAAGTTAGCAAGGCCTTGGAGAAGATGCAGAAATAATTTCCTAGAAAGTACCAGCTGGGATTGTCCTCCTTGGAGCAAACAAGGTTTAGAGGAGATATGAAAATGGAATTCAAAATCAAATAGACTTTGTGAGAGTAAATAAGAAGTTCTTTCAGTGGCAGGAGAGTTGGTGACCACAGGATACAGATTAAGGAAATGGCAACTGAACCTGATGGAAGAGTGATGAGAATATTTTATAACATTGGGAGATGCTGTGATCTGGAATGTGCTACCAGAAAGAAACAGTGGAAGAAAATTCAATAGTAACTTCCAAAATGGAATTGGATAAATATTTGAATGAAGAAAAACTTTGCAGGAACACTGGTGAAGAGCAGCAAAGGGGAAGTCATTGGATAATTCTGTCAAAGTGCCAATATAGCACAATGGGCTGAAAGGCCTCAAGGACTCCTACACTGCAAGAGACATAGAAGCACCATTTGCAGCAGCCAACTGTAACACTGAGTGAATTCTTTGTCATCTCCTACCCAAATGGAAAATCAATTTGCCACCGACATGGCTGGAAGAAGCCCTCCTATCCTCCAGCCATAACCCTCAAGGGTGAGCTAAACTATAGCTTCCTCTGGGTCCTCTGTCCCTCAGCAGGAGCAAGTCCTGCCCTTGACAGCAACTGGCCAATCTGGCTGGCTGACTGCTCTTGGCATTCTATTGGCACCTGCTGTTATAGAAATGCCAGATTGCACTGAGGACCATAAAGACGACCAATGGCTGCCAGGTAAACCCTGGACCTCTGGAGAGTTTGGGGGTTTGTGGGGGCAGAGATGGTGGAAGAGATCCAAGAGCCTGGGGGATGAGGGAGGCAGATTTTGGAATGCAGGTGCAGAGGAACTATGGAGTCATAGAGTCAAAGAACAAAGAAAATTACAGCACAGGAACAGGCCCTTCGGCCCTCCAAGCCTGCGCCGATCCAGATCCTCGATCTAAACCTGTTGCCTATTTTCCAAGGATCTGTATCCCTCTGCTCCCTGCCCATTCTTGTATCTGTCTTGATACATCTTAAATGACGCTATCGTGCCCGCCTCTACCACCTCCGCTGGCAACACGTTCCAGGCACCCAACACCCTCTGCGTAAAGAACTTTCCACGCATATCTCCCTTAAACTTTTCCCCTCTCACCTTGAAATCGTGACCCCTAGTAATTGAGTCCCCCACTCTGGGAAAAAGCTGGGAGTCATATAATCATACAACACAGATACAGACCCTTAATTCTAACCAGTCCATGTCAAACATAATCCCTAACTAAACTAGTCTCACCTGCCTGTTCCTGGTCTATATCCCTCCAAATCTTTCCTATTCATGTATTTATCTAAGTGCCTTTTAAATGTTGTAAATGTGCCCACATCCACCACTTCCTCTGGTAGTTCATTGCACACACTAACCACTCTGTATAAAAAAGTTGCCCTCATGTCTTTTTTAAATCTCTCTCCTCTCACCTTAAACTTATACCCCCTAGTCTTGAAATCCTCCATCCTAGGGAAAAGACATCTACCATTAATCCACCTCCCAAATGATATGTCTCCCACTTACACAACACCACTTTCCTGCCTGCATTTTAAGCAGTTTGCTTCACTAAAAAGTGGCATGTCCACTCATCCAACTCCCATACCAACTGCCTTATAGCATGAGGAGCATATTATCTGAGTCAATTGGTGCCAAAACAATCTGAATTGACCTTAAATTATTAATTTTAACATAGCGTTGATCTCAGGCACTTGCCCATCAACCATGTTATGAGCGACAAATCGCAAGTGAACAATAAGACATCGGTGTTGACACCCTCATGTTTTACATGCCTACCACCCTGCCGTATCGGGGTAAAATCCAGCCCTCATGACTGGCTGAACCAAATGAGTTGAGCTTTTACCTTAGTTGCTGCTCTTTACCTGGGATCAGCCTACTGGGGAGAGCACCCAGTTCCCCTTATAAGTCAATTCTTCACCGTATAAAGCCCAAACATGTCACTCCCTGACCAAGTCTGGCACAGTAATTCATACAAGGTACAAGTACATAAAACTGTATACCAGAACTGGTACATTTGACCAATCTAGGCTGGATTCTTGCTAGAGCAATTGTTGGGGAAAGAGAACAGGGGTGGTGGGACAGGCAGAAAGAGTGTAGATGAAATTTCTGTTCCTCGAAACTAACAGCAACTGAAACTGCATTCGTCATTGGAAAGATAGCTCCCTAATTCTCGCCTGGGACGTTTCTAAAAGCAGCAAGTCACAGCTGTGTTAGCATTAAACTTGTGGAAGGTGAGGTGTCAGCACAGTTTAGATACAAACAATCACAGATGCCTTTTCGTGTGTTGGAGATTTTGCCAAATAGTATGCCAGCACGGGGGGGAGGGGGGGCGGTGGAGGTGGGAGTAAAAAGCAGAAAGACAGAAAAGTAAAATACGTCCCCACCAGTGGTTGAAAAAAAATTTCCCTATTCTTGATTTAGCTGTTTGTAAGGAGCTGGCAGTTTCCGAACACCACACCCAGTCGATGACATTCATATAATCCAGACTGCAGGAAGCATTTTCGCAATGTCAATCTGTGCAGGCGCTAACGAGGGCAGGAATGATGGTAATGTCCCCTGATTACCAGCTGACAGGACTTAGTGGTGACATCCAGCCCTCATGAACTATTAAATCAGGAATAGTATTAACATCTTCTCTGGTCCGTGCGTTCAGACAGGGCAGTGAAAGCCACAAGAGCTTTACAGCACCCTGCCTTGATAAACAGAGGTGCTTTTTTTTAAATCATATCCCAACGCAAAACCATCGTTACACATTCAAGAGGACAAAATGCTGCCTTGTCATCACTCCAAGCTGGCCGGGTCTGGAGTGAAAGATTCCAGCATTTTCCTGTAAGGCGACACTTGTACAAGTCTCAATCAGTCTGCACTAATGAGCCAGTAGCCATTAGCCTCAGCACAACATCGGTAACAGGCAGGGAACATGGTCTATCTATAATATATCTTCCTTCAGCGGCCCTTGTCCTGTATCTGTCCCCTTTTTGTTTAAACCAGGGATATTGTGTTCCACTGACATGTAAATTCAGGAAGGAGGAACATTCCACTGTTTGACAATGAGGAAAGCTGCTCGATGATTTGACATGAACACAACAGAGTAAATTCGAAAGAAAAGAGCAGCTGCAGTTGCTGTCCAAGTTATTTGCAGCTTTTGACATTTTTCCTCCGCATCTACATTAAAACATGTCACAATGATATTGCGACAGAACTGCTGCTTTACAGAATGAATCACAGCTTTGCTGAAGTCACTGAGTCCGTGGTAACCATCTATTTGAGGTAAATTAGTTGAACATCATAAATGCAGGGAGCTAAAAAGCTGTTTGAAAATAGCAGATTTTTTTTTTAAAAGGCTCACCCTTCTGCTCAGGAGGTGAACCTCGGGTGGTTACAGTACAATCACTCCCTACCGTCGGATGACACAAACAAGGAAGGAAGATAAAAGCAAGATTGCGATGTCAAAGGGTCGCTTATTGTCCGTGGAGCTTTTTAAAAGAAGCAGCCGCCGAGAATGATCGACACAAAAACCTTGCTTTGAATCAGAGATGATGTCAGGAAACATTTCATTCAACCAAGGGTAGTGGAGTGGAAATCTGAAACCCTATTCCCCACCTCCACCCCCCAAAATCATGTTGAAGCTGGGGCTAAATTGAACATTTGAAAACTGAAATCAAAACTTTTTTTGTCAGGTTAGGATTAATGGTTATAGAACAAAGGTGAGTAGATAGAGTGAAGATTTCATTGAATGGGAGAACAGGCGCAGGGGACTGAATGGTCTCAGGTTCTTCAGATATCGCTGGACATTCCAGTGTCAGAAGAGTGGACTGCCATGACCAACAGCTAAACAGAAGTTGGGAGCAGTTTGTTTGCCACAGACCTGGAATTGCATTCAAAGCAGATTCCAAGATGAGAAAATTACCCAAGGGAATGATTGTTTTTACACTGCTTCCATACAGAAATTATTCCAATTCAAGTGCTCTGATATGCAGATTGAAGAGCAACAAGTTGTGTTTATATAGCACAATTCATCATGGCAAAAAAAGAATTCCAGGGTGCTTCACATGAACATTATGAAACAAAACCAGACATCATGCTGCATAAGGAGATTTTAGGCCAGGTGACCAAAATCTTGGTCAAAGGAGTAGATTTTAAGGAGCATCTCAAAGGAGAAGAGAGAGAGGGATGTGAGATTTAGGAATAGAATCCCACTGCTTGGGTCACAAACAGCCGAAGACAAAGCCACCAATGATGTACTGTATAAATTGGATATGTTCTAGAGCCAGAATAACATGAATACTGGTAACTTAGTGAGATGTTGGATGAGAGAAGGTTACACAGACAGAGAGGAGCACTGTCATGGAGGGATTTGAAAATAAGGATGAGAATTTTAAGATCAAGATGCTGTTTCACTCAGGACCAACGAGAGCAAGCACATGGGTATTAGAGGAATGGGATTTGTTGTGACTTGGGGCACAGGCAGCAGATTTTTGGATAAGCTAAAGTTTACAGGGACTGGATGGTTGGGGGATGCAGGATGCGGATGGTGGCGTTAGGCAAGAGAGTGTATAAGCAGTTTTGACGTCTTCATTAGAACTTCCTTGCACAATGCAAGTGAATTTTCCAAATTCTCACTTGGAGCAAGCAACACAGTGAAAGAGGTTATTCAGGGACAGCCCAGCTGGAAAGTGAGTGCATACTGAGAGCAAAAAGAGTCAGACTTTGCCAAATTTGGAGAGGTTTATTTTTTAATTTTAACTTGCAACCACTCAGGTGATGCATTGAGGCCAGGAACACCTCTCAGCAAAAGATGACCAGCAAAAGGATTACATTTTACTCATTTCTTTTTGAGTCTCTAGAGAAAGGCAGGTCAATGTCAGCACTCAGACAAACACGACAAACATGGTTTCTGTTTAGCATTTAATAGCTGGATGTTAAAAAGGTGAATTGAATAAATGGAAGGAGTAAGGGCAATTTTTAGTGATGTGCTGATTTCTTATGGCTTTGACTATGTTGCATTTTAGGTCCAAGAATAGCTCAAATGTATCGACAGTACACTGCATTATCTAGCTGATTCTTAGAATGCTATGACTTAAGGGATGTTTCAATGGTTCATTGTGTTCTTCTATTTCAGAATAATATTCAACACAAGCAGTTTGGAGAAACTTTCTGTTCTGTTCGTAATATAGGGCTGTGGCGGAGAGTTGGAAATATGGGAATTTGGGTAATCTCATGTTCTCATTCACAACCAGCCTCCTTTAGATCTTCAGAGGATGAGTTACCCTCACAGAGGCCTCACTGCCAATCAGCAACTGTGGGTTGATCAGCCCTGGACCAGGGTGGGAGGGGAAAGTCACCTTTCCCAGTAACATTATACTGTGCCAGAAAAACAAATGTCTGAGACAAAATAAAATACCTTTCCAAAAAAAAAATTCAAGGGAATATGGTAACATATTTGAAAAACTGAACGAAAAGTATATCCAAAAGGAATGTTGGAGGACATGAAGAGTTAAAAGCAGCTATGTCCTGAATCAAAAATGAAAAGAAATATCATCGTTGACAGCCAAGTTTTTGTGGGGGCTGTATCATCTCATTCTGAATCAGACATTGCGATCTGTCGAAGTCTAACCAGGAATGACAACAAAGATTTTGTTCCTCCCTCATTAAGCTGAAAGATCTAAAAAGAACATTTTTTCATTACTTTTTCAGTTCCATGACACCAGCTTGT
Organism: Rhincodon typus; assembly: GCF_021869965.1. NCBI lineage: Eukaryota > Metazoa > Chordata > Chondrichthyes > Orectolobiformes > Rhincodontidae > Rhincodon > Rhincodon typus. The sequence goes on along the minus strand of NC_063334.1, from coordinate 23,124,577 downwards.
TATCAATGTACAAAGTGTACAGCCTGCGTTTCCTTGAATTAACCCACTGTGTCATAATGACCTGAGTGAATAAGTTCTTACTATCACAAACAGTCCTAGTAATCTCTGGCCTCGACAATGACACACATATCCTCACTCAACAAAACTGCCCAGTTACCAGATGTCTTACTCAGCAACTAATTAGTCACTGAGGTTACTTCTTGGCTCCAAACACTGACACAGGGGTGGGAAACTGCAGCAATGTTCTGTTCAAAAGCTTCCTCTGAGCATTAATCAAAAGGCACACCATACAGCATCAACTTCTTCAAAGATGCACACAGTACACAAGGACCAGCTTAAAAGGTTAATTGAACTATGGTGACCAACATTAATCTCATATTACTTCTCAAATGCAATAATGATGTCGTTATTCCGTTAGTGTTCACAAAAATACAGTGTGGGAGTCAGAATTTAATTTGTATCATTTGTAGTTCTCCCAATTAACAAAGGCCTGAGTGATTTGCATCAAACGACTGCACTGTGATCATGCCTGCAGAGTGTTAGGGAAAAGGCTACCTCACTGACAGAATAAGGCATGTTGCTTATGGGTCCAGTTTGGATTTGGAATCAAAGTTGGGCACAGGGTTTAAAAATAACATGCACTGGAGAATTGAAAATCTACCCATCTTAAAAATAAAATTAAATCAACAGAGATATTTTCAAGACTGAGCATGATCCTTCGAGTTCTGTCTTTATGATTTGACAGAAGGCTAGTTGTCTAGTTGTTCAAAATACTTCCAAATAGATTGAGTAGAATTGTTTTCTATTAATTTCTGATTCACTTCACTCTCCCCCACCATCCGGCACACTTGAAATGTACAAAAACAGTCAACTTTTATTGTTTATTTTGCTAATTTGTTACTGTTTATGTTCCAGTAAGACTGCCTTTAATTATATAACTGTACTAATGATCAGTTCAGAGTATGGGTGGCACTTTACCATTGCTAATTTAAAAAGACAACAAGTTTAGTCCTTGCTGTTTTATAACACCTACTTTGCTGCTGTTTAACTCTACGAAAAGAAGCTGGATTGGGGAGAAAACGGCTTGGATATTTCAAGCCTTCTTTCCTGTTTCTTTAATCAGTCCTGAAGTTTCAAGAACCATTGCCACCTTCTCTGAACTTTCACCACAAATTCTCACTTGAAAAACCTTGTGCACAGCCTTTAGGTTCTCTGGTAACTGTCAAGGACTGTCAAGGACTGTCAAGAACATCAAAAGATTCCTTTGGAAATGGATCAAATTGAAGTTATTTCGGTGATTTCAAAATCTGTAATTAACGTGCAAGTATGATCATTGAAAGCACATTACTTTAAAACACAGTTAAGCAGTCCTGAAAAATCAGGGAAAATGCAGCATTGCATAGATTAAAACCAGAACACCTTCCTGATGCGGAAAACACAGAACAAGAATGGCAAAATGTCACACAGAAAAGGTCTTTGGCAGCAAAGCAGCAGAGACAGAGGCTGAGAAATTCTGGTCAATCTCAACCTGTGACAGATCAAAAAGCTCCCCAAGCTTCTCCCTCCCTGCTCCACCCCAAAAGGTCTGCCTCAACAGTTACACTTATAAGGGTTATCGGGGTCCTAAGGCAAACTTGACCCTTTGAAACATTCCAATGCTTTTACAAGTAAAGAAATAATAAAAATAGGATTAAAGTCGGGGTCTTCTGGTATCTTCTCACTGGGAAAAACACGATAAATCCAGCCACAGCAGTGCAAATGTAAATCTGCTGAGGAATGTAGGCCATACCTTCCCCAGCCTGGGTCATTCACATATAAACATACCGAGTGAGAGGAATACAATCTCCAGCTGCCCATATACCTGCTGTCACAGGTGATTGCCACATCCCAAACCACCACTATTGCAATCATCTCACTCACACTTTTACTTTTTCCATCCTGGTTTAGCAAAAGCGAACAAAACACCCCAAAATAACTTCTCCAAAAGAAATATATCTCCAAAATATTTGTGCAGTATAACCCCCAATAAATCCATGTTGTTATATTTCTTATACTTATGATTCTATTCAGCACAGTAAACATACTGATAGTTAGTTCACTGTGTCTCTTATTTTTCTTTTATATTGCAGTAAATACATTTCTTTTTCTTGAATGATTTATTTTACAGGGACCTAAAACACATCTCCCTTTCTGCAATCGAATGTTAACTTTCACCAGTGTTTCAGATGTGCAGCCATCAGGTCTTTGTAAGATTAAAATCATCAGGACATTGAAGTTGATAAATACACATTCCACACATATTGGCGCAGGTTAAATAACATGTTCCCAAAGTAATTCAGATTCCTGTAATAAACATTAAATGGTTTATCTGTTCATTGACATGGCAGCATTAATCATTTTATCACTTTTAGTACAGATGCAGCATTTACAACATTATATTTAAAATTTAGCTGCACGTAGCCAAAATATTTGCATCTTTGCTTCACTTCTCCAAGGGTAACTCACCTGGCTTAAAGCACATTTGTGGCAAAACAATAAATAGTACATATTACTCAGACACATTTTAATTTTCAACTTGTGTGGTAAAATTTAATCTGGACTGTGGGCTTAAATATCACAGTCATAAGCATGAATAAGTCACAGGAAACCCACAGTTTTTGGACAAAGAAACACAATAAACTTCCTTATTTGATATTCATAGGAATTCCCTCCTGTGTAAGATCCGAGTTTGGAGTGAAACGTATTTTCATTTTTAAATAGCAATCAGTTCCAAGTACTTTATTGAAAGTTATAAGAGTCCAAATTAACAGACAAATTTAGATTGTCACAAATAAAATTAGCCTTTTGATGGTTCAGTACCATTTTTTCCCATCAAACATGAGGAGCTTACAATGTGGGGTTTTTTCTCCCTCTCTGCTGTGAGAATACTGAATTGGGAAAAGTTCTGCAATTCTGTGTTAGTTCTTAGTTTACCAATGATTCAAAGCCTAATAGGTGTACAAAAATCCATGGCTGGAAAGTATTCCTGCTTTTCACTGGGTTTTGCCCCGAAGAACCAATTCACTGGTTTTGTACAAACAGCAAAAAAAAACTTATTTTCTGTTACTCATTACCATGGACTGATTGCTTTAACCTTGCACTTATCATACCAACAAAACAAAATTTATCCCCAAAAACATTTTTGCACTGCACAGGGTTCTGACTCAAATTGCAATCTAGTCTGTGTCATTTAACAAAATGCCGGAGGAAAAAATATTTATGTAAAATGAGCAGAGCTTGAGATACATGCCCCATTTCTTTAAAAAAAGTCTGCAGTCACTATTAATTCCGGCTGTGAATTCCTATTTAGTGCATTTGTGTTTTGTATCAGTCACGCATTTTCCCTTCTTAGGAACTCAGATTACATAAAGTCACTTTCTACAATTCTCAACTGTGTATGTGTTCCAATATTACTGTCAAAAAACAGATTAATTGTAACGTAAAGCAATGAGCAATTTATATCGCAGACAATCTACTGTTACAGATTTAAACTGGGCATGAGATTGTGTGACATCAAATCCCCTGCACTCATCCATGGGGATTCCTGTTATTTGGATATTCCCGCTCCGTAAAAAACAATTAGGTAATAAAGATATTCACTTTATAGGAATTGATTGCAACAATTAATGAAGCCAATTAAAATTCAATGTTTTTTCAGTATTTGATATATTCATATCAATATACAAAAAGAATATTCCAGTACTCCACAACCTTCCACTGATTACAACAGGGTGCTTTGGTTTTATTCTCCTCAGCTCAGCCTTAAGTTAAATGAGTAATGTCTGAAAAGCACTGCCCAGCACACCCCCCCACCCCCGCCACCACCACCACCATCACCAAAAATGGAGCAACATCTGATTCAGGAAGGTTGGTTTTCGCTAGTCCTTCATCTGGCAAGTATCATGCAATGACAAAATTTACCCATCCAAACTCAAATAATGAACGGTGTGTGCGCCACACTACTCCACAAGGCAAAAAGGATATATTATTGTCTCAGTAAATGTTATTGCTTCTTTAACCAAATCCTACTACTTTCATGGAACTGAAAAACTGAAGCTTCTCGCATAGAATTTAAATAAGCAATTTGTACTCTATTGAATTTTTGATTTTTAACTAATATGTAAGTTTTGTTCCCTTTCTATATGGATATAATTTTAGATCTGCCAGTGGTTCAAACATGCTGCTTTCGGTTCCCAGTTTATCATATTATTTTAAAGTAAGATTAATCGTTTAAAGGATCACTCACATTTTTTCATGGCACTGATAATGCTATTGATCTCACACAAAGGCCATCCACAAAACATTGAAAACAGAACCCCAACTGTACATCTCTACCTGTACTACCTCAGCATCACTATATTACTTAATAACACTTTGCAGAATGTTGTCACATCTGTTCCATTTGCTTTCACTACATGAGAGCTTCCTTTCTAATGTGAACTTATATTGACTGGAAGGATAATGATGCATACCCGCAAGTCTCAGAATGGGGATTAACATCACGGCACACAAAAAGCAGTTTGTGCAAACCATCTACAGAGCTTGGAAGGGATTTTTTCCTCTCCCTTCCCGTTGTATCTGTTCCTTGCCTCTTAAAAGGGAAGCAATCCACCCAATGAGTAAATATCCCCTATAAAAAAAATCAATCTACTGAGAGGCAGATTGAATAGAAGGTAGAGTCTGTCTTCAGTAGCATGAGAAAGGCAGCACAGGGCGTGCGCTTCTATAAGCAGTAACTGGGGTCCCTCTACAGGAAACAAAATTCACCTGCTTTAAATCAATACATCTAAAATAGTTAAGAGTTTTGCTTTAAAATAGACATAGAGTGCTGAACAGTTAAAAATTGGAGTCTAAATTTATTAGATGTTATTAGTAGTATTTTTATTTGTTGTGGGCAAGATCAGTGCGAGACTGCAGTGAGCATCTTCACTCCCAGGCTGTCTGTTCGATTCCTAATGACCAAACTAGGCAAGAATTCCACATGTCAGAACACCAGAAGAGAGGAACAACCCTTTCGAAAGGTTGGGCTTGAACCTCCCTGCCCTTGTTTGAGCAGCGTCCAAAAAAAAAACTATTGCTTTCATTCAGTGGAGCCAAACAATTTTGCAAGAAGACCAGGGAGCAGGCAGGGCACGTATCAGTGAGTGCCTGGTACAGAGACACCCGCTTCTGTGATTAATTATCAGTTATTACTGGCCCTGCAACAAGATTTCTGCTCTCCCATCAGAAGGAGCTTGCCAAGTCTCAGCTGCTTGTAAAGCGGCCCCTAGTGCAGACAGAGCACTGGGGGAAAAGCCAAAATATTGCGAGGACGAGAGAGAGAGAGAGAGAGAGAGACAGAGACGATAGGAGAATAGAAAGAGATGGCGGAGAGAGAGAGAGGGAGAGAGAGAGAGACCTAAGAATTGAAACTGTCTCTGCACAAGATACTAATGATCCCACTGCTGAACTCTGGCATGGATTGCAGTTGAACACGCCGACCCTAACCACAGTACATAAAGCTGCATTCTACCACATGAAGCCAATTAAAGAACTCTAAGAGGCCCCTCAACCTACTATCAGTTTCAGCCGAGGTCTGTCAGTCGGGGGAGAGAGGACATGGTGCTCTGTTTATTAGAAGCACTTGAGGTACAATCAACTCCACTCAACCGCAAGCCTTGCCGGAACTATCTATCTGAAACTTTACAGCAACTGGCTCCCGCTGCACTTTTATTTTCTTCTTCAAGCTAGGCAGAGACGTGCTCTTAGGGAGGTAATGAGGGCAAGCATGCACAATCCAGTCACAGCAACACGGTTGCTCAGTGACAATAAAATGGCATGAATCGACACCAAAATAAACAACACAACAGCTGACTGGGAGTAAAACAAATTGGGAAGAAAAAGGAAACAAAAACATGCAAGAAAAGTATTTAAATCAAACTCACCTGTTGGGCCATTCTGAAGAGCAGGTTAGTCTCGGAGTTCTGCCATGTCCCCATGAAACCAGGCTCTGTGGATGCTGCTGTTGTGCTGAACTGCATGGAGTAGTTGGGACTTAAGTCTCTTAAAGTGAAGTCGCTTGCTCTGACTCACACACACATACATACACTCTCTCACTGCCTTTCCCCCTCTCTCTCTCTCTCTCTCTCTCACATTCCCTTCTGCTGTTCCTGACTGCAAGGTATTGGTGGGTTTTCAAGCCTCTGGGCTGTCAGTACCAAGATGTGCAGTGAAGAATCTGCCTGCAACTCTGCTTTCCTTTGGGGGGGTGGGGGGGGGGGAAGGGGGGGTCAGTGCTCCTTTCGCACCTTCTCAACAGATACCCCGATCATTTATGCATAGACTGTGACTCCCACAGCACGCCCTGTACAGCTTAACAGCTGCCAGTCAGGTGTGCAGGCAACACAGATGAGACCTGACCATCAGCTCACCCTCCCAGTGACTAGATGTCATTGGATAACAGCGCAAAGAACTCAAAGCTCTAGCATTACTGGCAGGCACAGAATGACATCCTGTGGCAATTCCACACAGGCTGGGGGGGGGGTGGTGGTGTTTGAGGAAATTACATTCAGCAACTCGGAGCTGAACAATTTAGGAATTTAGAGATCAGGAGGGAAAAAAATCTGTGGCATTTTCTGACAATCCTTTGCTTCTTTAAAGCTTGGAGGTGATAATGGAAGCTCACCTTTTGGTCCAGTAGAAAGCCCTTGTGTGACATCTCGGTGTCATTAGTGTGTCAATAAGAAATAATGAACAAATGTACACAATAGTGACACAAGTGCACATCCCCCTCCTTTCTCCCTAAAAGCTTTCCGACAAACTTTCCCTCTGCATGCACTCTGGACTACATTCAATTCACTGCCATTAGATTAAAAAGCACCAAAGCAGAAAACGCTGATTTAGAAAATAAATACAAAGCACACATCAAAAGTAAAATAAATATCCCAGGATTATTGCACCAATGTCCACCTTTGCTCCAAGAAAAGATCCCATCGGTGGATTTTTCATTGTGAGATCAATAATGCCACAGAGTAGCTGCACTCTCAAATCTCCACTCCCTCATTCTATCTCCCTTTAAAAATTAGCTAGCCTCTTGATTTCTGAAGTGGCACTCAGTTCTCCAGTCAAGCTGTATATTCTGCTTCTGACCTTCCCACTAATGGCTGTTATTTGTGAGAGGCTAAAGGATACTGCCAATAGCACGCTCTAGCTCTCCCTCTCCTCCTCTGTCCCGCAATCCTCCCAGCCTAGACAGCCTGCAGTAGCAGTAGCAGCACCTGCAGTAATAGACTCCTTTATTAAAACTGTTATTCTGCAAGACTTGAAATTCCCCCTAGACTGGGGCCATGTCAAAGCCGATATAATTAACTAGGAAGCTCAGCAACGGATCAATTACCAGACAAACAAGTGATAGTGAAATCAATGGAAGATCATCAGCCACATTATCAGTGTTGCAACTCATTAGGATAAAACGTAGGAATGCTCTCAAAGCAAGCTGAAGTGAGCTAGCATTCCCAAACAAAGGGCTAATTTGGACCCCTGCTGTGAACATTCTGTATTAGAATGAGCCTTTTCTTCTCTTAAACACCACAGCCCCATAACTAAATGTGACAGGCTGAGCAAAGCAGTTTATTAAGATACCAACTCCAAGTTTATTTACTTCATAAACTTGCCCTTAGAAAAATCAATAGAGTCTGTGCAGGGATTATTAGGCTGACTAACTAACACATCCAGTTCCAGGCTTCCTAACCAAGAATGTTCAACAGTAAGCTACCGACAAGGTCTTCAGGATAGAGAGGTGTTCCTGTGCTGTCTTTTGGTTGCTTCTGCTAACTTTGCTATAGTGTGGACATAAACAGACAGAGTAACCCAGACACTGACGATGACTCTGTCTGAATCTTTCCAGAGGCAAGCTGCAATTTGTCACAGAAGAATGTGTACGAATCTCCAAGCTTTACATCATCCAAACTGTTATCTGTAAATCCTCCAACACTTTTTTTTTCTATATATACACAAAGCCACTACTGAGCGTTTAAGCTTTGAAACCAGAACCTGCTTTCCATTTCGCACACTCAGGAAGAAACAACACAGGGCCAGTTTACCTGAAAACTATGCCATACATCCAAAATAAAAGGCCGCCAATCTAATATTTGGTAGCACCGGATGAGATTATGAGCTACCGACAACGGAAGTGTTTTGTGTGTAGAACTGTCTATACAGTTATTCTTTTTTTAAAAAAAAGCACAATTAAACCGAACAGAGCAAAGAGCTGCGACTGAGATAATTTTCTATCGCGTTTTACAAACAAAATGTGAGACTACTTAGCTAACGTTAATATCCTGGGATAACTTCAGTTTACATCGGACAATGTGGATTTAGAGAGAAACAAGAATAGGCAGTTTCTACTCGGTATCCAAACCAAGCCTGAATCTCCCCTGTCACTGTACCGTATTTACCGTGTAAAATATTCACAGATCACGTTTGTGTCACGGTAAACATGATTTCTGTCTTGTTTGTGTGTTCGTACAGATTCTACAGTCTCATGAAATCGATATTTTTAAGACAGTTTAGTTTTCTTGTTAACATAAGCACAGAAAGATTTTAAAAATTGATGCTTTTTAACAAGATTTTGAATGTTAAAAAAATATCTGTACATCGATTGTAATATCTCTCAGCCAGACTGTGAAAAATCAACCCTTGCTCTGATTATTGCCTGCAACATTGTCCTGCCAAAACTCTCCTTCTGGCATTTACTGTTTATGTTCTAGTTCTGACAGTACTCAAGATTATTTTCCAGGAGTAATTCGTAACTCGCGCTTGTATTTTTCCAAGTAAGAATTAAGAAATAAACATTTCCAATTTGTTTCTCGGTTTTTAGAATCAGAATTAAAGCATCATACTCCCCAAACAGACAACTTATCAAACGACTCCTTCGATTCAAAGTTCGCAAGAGACTAGTGTTTTCTTCCGATCTCCCTTTAATCTGCCAATCCTGATTACATATTAAATGGAAAGCCTAATCGTTGGCAGGAAATTTTAGCTAATTGCGATTATGATAGAAAATTTAGCACTATTTCTGAAATTATCTGAAATTATCTGAAATACTTCAAAAACAATACTTAACTTTTAGCCCACAGTTAAGTAAATGTTTGGTGTGGGACCTTAAAAATGCATGAAGATAAAAATGTCCAATTTTTTAAAGAAAACTGGAAGATAGCCAAACTATATCTGCAGAGTGGGGTATTGTCTCTTTAAGTAAGCGGCTCGCAGGGAACTGGGTTAGAGATCAATGGCTCCTTCATGTGACACTGGATGCTGCTGGGAATGGGACAGAACTGTCACTGTTAGTGACCAACAAAGCATAGCCCATTCCAATACACATGATAATCAGATCACCTCTAAGGCAAAGTTGGTGGGGGGTGGGGGCAAGAGAAATTTTCGTTTCTGTATTTAGAACAAAGCAAGTAAACACTTCTCGTATTGCAACAGTCCGTACATTTTCAGGAAACATCATTATTTCACTAACTATTCTTTGACCGTGAAATCAATTGCGTGTTACCCACTGAGATACAAGGATATTTGAGGCGCAATATAAATAATGTAGCTGGATAAATGTCGGTCTTCACCCTCCCCCCTTCCCATTTTAACCCTTTCAATGCTTGCTCGCCAGCAAGCTAGCTGCTTTTTAATCGTCCTCTCGAGCCCACGCAACATTTCATCACTCACTCTCAAACACTTTCAGAAAACTATTTCATCATCACCGTTACTCCAGTCTGTGTGAAGTCGGGCATGTCCCCAGTGGCAGTCACAGAAGCTCTGATGAAAGGAGATGGAAAGGGGCAGTTTTGTTGCGCTGTCAGAAATACTATAACTGTACTTATTTTCCATTCCAGGGGCAAGCAATTGTTTGCCTTTCACTGCGCTGCCCTGTATACATTAGAATGGTTTGTGGTTCAACTGCCGTACACTGTCAGCGATCACTGACTCGCAGTGCAAGGCCCGGACTTGGGAGGTTCTCCCTTGAGTCCTGATCAATAATTATATCCCAATCAATATCGCGGTAATAGATGATCTGGCCCTAACTACATTGCAGTTTGCAGGACATTGCTGTGCAGAAATTGGCTTGCGCATTTTCTATGCTTCAAGATGTTACCTTCACTGTAAAGTGCTGAGGAATGACATTAGATTATGAAAGGCACTGTATAAATCCGTCTTTCTTCCACTGATCTGTGCTGTGATCCACATTAATACATCTTGCTGGAAATTATATTATTAGGGTTCCCAATTAGTCAGTTCCATCTTTTCTCCATTTCTTCCCCATTAATTGGTTCCATCTTTTCTTGCTATCCACTCAAATACAATCAGAAATAACAATGTGGTGTGGCATTTTTGTTTTAATTTCAATCCTTGTATATTGAAATGAAATACGTTTAAAAACATATCAGATCCGAGCCTTTAACTTGCAATCTTGTAAAGAGGGAATGACTACTAGACAATGAAGAGTCAAATTCCCCATATCTCTTGACTTTGATGTATCTTGGGCAATCTTGAGTGTACAAATCCAGATTCAGCACCTACAATTTTCCAAACACTCCTTTCATTCCCATCCGTCTATGAAAAAGTCAAATAAATAAACTAAACTTCATTTTCATGTCAAACGTGATTATATAAAAATGTTTCACACAAAAAAATCCTTCTCAAACATTGTCGTCAGGCTGGGAAAACATCACTAGTAGCAGGTTAAACGGTGCTCAGAAAGCCTGCATTTGTGTAACTGAACAGAGGGAGTGAACCAAAAACAGCAGATTCAGAAACTTTTTGTTCATTCATGGGACATGGGCATTGCAGGCTGGGCCAGCATTTATTGCCCATCGCTAGTTGCCCTTGAGAAGGTGGCAGTGAGCTGCCTTCTTGAACCACTGTAATTGATGTGTTGTAGGTAGCCCCACATGCTATTATGGAGGTAATTCCAGGATTTTGACCCAGTGACAGTAAACAAATGGTGATGTATTTTCAAGTCAGGATGGCGATCGGGTTGGAGGGGTACTTGCAGGCGGTGATGTTTCCATCTGTCTGCTGCCCTTGTTCTTATAGATGGAAGTGGCTGTGGGTTTGGAAGATGCTGTCTAAGGATCTTTGGTGAATTTCTGCAATACTTCTTGTAGATAGTACACACTACTGCAACTGAGCATTGGTGGTGAAGGGAGTGGATGTTTGTGGATGTGGTGCCAATCAAGTCATTTGCTTTGTCCTGGATGGTGTCAATCTTCTTGAGTGTTGTTGGAGCTGCACCCATCCAGGCAAGTGGGGAGTATTCCATCACATTCTAGACTTGTGCCTTGTAGATGATGGATAGGCTTTGGGAAGTCAGGAGGTGAGTTATTTGCTGCAGGATTCCTAACCTCTGACCTTCTCTTGTCATCACATATGTGGTGTGCTGAGAATATCAATATAGAATGTCACTGGTGGCGGGGGGGGGGGGGGGTGACCTATGCAAAGCAGAATTGACAAATTTCAGAGAATCATCCAATTGTACAAAACAAAAAGAGATTATGCAGCCCATCATGTCTGTGGTATTCTTTGAAAGAACTACCTAGTTAGTTTCACTCATCTGCTCAACCCCCAGAGCCTTGTGTTTTTCATTTCATTTTCAAATAATTGTCCAATCCCCTTTTCAAAGTTATCACTGAATCCATTTCCACTGTCCTTTCAGGCATTTCATTCATATCATAATGACTATTGCATTAAAAGAATTCCCTTTGTCTCTCCAATGGTTTTTCTGTCAAATATGCTGAGTGCATCCTCAGGTTACTAGTTATCTTGTCAATGGAAACTATTTAGCCTTACATTATCAAAACATCTCTGGATTTTTTTTTAACTCCTCTATCAAATCTTCCTTCACTGCTATAAGATGAACGACATCAGCTTTTCAGTTTCTCCACATAATTAAATTCCCTGATCCCTGGTATATTTGTATTAAATGTCCTCTGCTCCCCCATCCTTCTTAAAGTCTGACAAATATTTGTTATTTCCAGAATAACATTTTAAGTAAAGAATAATTGCAACCCCACCTAATAAAACAATCCAGTTGAGCTGAAGTGTTGCTTTCTCAAATTGTAGAGGAAAAAATGTTGTCAATATAACTACTAACAAACCCTGCGCATGGAAATAAACACTAAGAGAAGGTGGTCATGTAGAATATGCAATTATGATAGTGTAAAAACAAAACTGATGCCAATATGTGAGGGAATATTGTGGCAACAGGAATCAGTCATTTCTCAATATTACTTATGCCCTTGTATGGAACATACTTTGCAGCAAAGTCACAACTGAACCCTCATCATCTGCTCTTCATTGCATCAGTTACCCTGCCGTGCAACAGAAGTGGTGGCAAATGGCACATTAGCTCTCATAGTCCTGAGTGTCCTTTTCACTGTTCAATATGTGCAAGAGATTTCACAAATCATAGGGACCCAACTGTTAAAGAAATGTATGAATGGCATAATTTCATTCAAATGCAAAAATTATTTAATAACTGTACTCATCTCTTTGCTTTTAAATATTGTACTGACATGAACAGACAGAGAGTAACAGTAAGTTAGATGGAGAGGTACAATTGACAAAAAATTTGCATTATTTGAACAGCTTTGATTATAATGAGATTAACAGGAAATTCAAACAAGATACAGAGTCGCCAGTTATATAGCAACCATTCACAAACAGGTCAACCTTGAGAGTGGGGAATGTTTCTAAAAGTTCACAAGCAAGAAGAAAGCATTGGAGAGGTGCTGGTAATTTTGGAACTGCTGAAATAAAGATTGAAATTTAAGCAAAATTTGAGCTGAATAATCCAAATAAGAATGTTGGCAAAGATGTTTAACTTTGATGCTGTGACAATACTCCAACTGTTAAGAGGAAAGTTTTAAGGGGCCTACAAAACTACAAAACTAATGAACCCTTTGAGTATTTTGGCAGATGTCACAGAATATGAGGCTCATGGAATTCCCCTTAACGTCTCACCATTTTCCATTGCTACCTTATAATATCTGACATTTATGAAGTACAGGGAAAGCCTACAACAAGCTGTCACAAGTAACCAATTACATTCAGCACAGAAAGCGTTAATGAAAGAGCAATCTATTATTAACTTTGATTAGCTAATACAGTGTGTCGTCACTGGCCTGTTTTCTAAATGCCAAGAGGAGGTGTGCGGAGACTTTGAGCTGTCACATGGATTAACCTGGGGGAGCTAACCAAAAAAGTTAGCAGATTCCAACGAGTACTGGTATCTATCAGTCTGCATCACTTTCCAGGACTACCCACCCCCAACCCACCCTACAACATCGTCCTCTGAATTATTTGTGTGAGATACATAGAAACAGGTCTCAGTTGTTTGGCTGCCCTTCCTGGTGAGATGAGAGAGTTTATTCCAGTGTCTATCCAGAACACAGCCACTGATTGACCTAAGGGATCTGGACATCAGGATAAATGGCAGAACTCCAGACTATTACTGCAAGTCATCAAGTAGATTTCAGTGTAGCAAAGACCAGACACTTTAGACTAATAACCCTTTAATCCCCTTTCACTTTGTTGACGGTAGCAAAGAAAGAGGATTGAGAGGAACAGTGAAGTAGCAGAAACTGCTAAAATTTCCAATCTTTTAAATTGTTCAACCATTTTTAAAGTCTATTCTAGAGTATGAAACGAAACAAAATTTTTTGGGTCAGTTTGAGTCTCAAGAACAATTTCCAGGCCTATGTGTAGTGTGCACAAAGGACCCAAAAGATCCACTGAATAACGAACTAAATTCATGAAGCAGGTGCACTGTGCCCAATTGTCAATAAATTCCACCTTCTACCAACTTACTAATTGGATTTTAATAAAGTCTGTCTGTTTATTGATAACTGGGATACTTGCATGCACATTTATGGTAAGTTGCTACACCTTACCACTAAATAGAATCAAAGAATCATGCAGGAGGAGCCATTCAGTTCACTGTATCTGTGGAAAGAGCTCCCAATTAGATACATTGACCCCTACTTTCTCTACATCCCTTGCAAATGTTTCCCCTTCAAGTATTTATCCAATTGTCTTTTGAAAGTTACTACTGAATCTACTTCTTCCACACTTTCAGTCCGTGCATTCCAGATCATAGCAATTAATTTAAGTTTTAATTATTCAGTGAGGTTTAGTATAAAAAAAGTTATATTTCTAAATTTATTTCAGTATAAGAGTGCCTGTGGAATAAAAAACACCACTACATTTCCCTTAACATATACGAAGCTTGTACAGCGAGGCTTCATAGTTTTCAAATAATCTACACACACCTATAAATGGCTGACACTTTTAAATAAAGTTTATCCTACTCACACATTATCTTTAGAGAATTCTACTGCAGCAAAAAAAAATTACACTAATCTAAACCTGATGTTTCTGAGCCCTAAAGGCCCAGTTTCAAATGAATAATTATTATGAAAAGAACAGCAGTTTTTCAAATGCTTTCATTACAGAACAAATTTGCATAAATGTCACATTTCCTTCAATATGTAGCATTATAACGTATGATTCAAAAATATTATGGAGTGAGCGACAGAATTGGAGAAAGGGAGAAGTGTTAAAATTAATAAGGTACTATAAAAGACTATTTAATTAAAACATTTTTTACATAACCCTCTTCCATGCAGTGCCCAAAAAGGAACCAATACTCTTGCCTGTATAGTTTTACAAGCCATTTTGTAACATTATATCATATTGTGTGTTTCTTTAAATTAGAGAAGACCCTGACGGTGAATGCTGAAATCTGTAAGTAGTCATTTCATGCACACTGCATGGTCTGCTTCATGCATTTTTGAAGGGACAGTGTCCCTTTTTGTTGGCCTGTCTAGGCCATAACATTATAAACCTTAAAATAATTCTGCACATTCAGGCAGTTCTGGTCCGCCAATGTCACGTTCGGAGCAGAAACACCAATAGAAAAGCAGTGAAAGTGATTTTTTGAGAACAAGTCTTATCGGAATGAACAAATTGAACCCAGAAATCTTGGGGGGTTGGGTGAGTAACTGCTAGATATTGTCTGCTTTGCAGAAATTTAAAAGTTTGCAAGGATTATGTTTACTGGACTTTGATTGTGTATACATTCCCCACACCACTACTATCACCCTCTGCATCCTCACAACACACAAATAATGAGGCCAGAGGAGCCTCAGTAATGGCTGCAGAAGTGTTAAGAAACTCAACTCGGGCTTGAGGTCTTTGGAGTAGTAAGTGCATGGTTGGAAAGGCAAGTCTGAGGTTTAGAAGCTATTGTCTGGGAACGATGACAGGTAGAATATTGGGGGTGGGATTATCTTGTGTTTGGGGAAAGATTGAGATTTGCTAAGGCATTGTAGTCAGGAATCTTGAGACCAGGAGTGAGGGCGATTGTGATGAGCATCTAACTGTTTACTTGGCGCTAGTTAGAATTGGTTCTCTCAGCCTTGCCTCTGGCTATTTTGGGAAAACAAAAAATTGCAGCAGAGATCAGGAGTAACTGTTCAACTACTTATTTATATATATTCCAAGCCTACAAGTTCAGGGGTGGCTGAATGGCTTTTGCATGTCTTTATTCAAGATGGCGGACAGTGCACTTCTGGCTACAAGTTTAAACACACAACCTGTCAGCAATGAGGTGACACAAGCAGGATCTGCAGTGCCTGACAAATAGACATTACTTGTCATGATTTAAGCCCATTGATTTTGCTTGAGAAGAACTTCTTGCCGTCTTCAGTTCCCTACTAGTGTACTGTAAAGAAAGTTTTCTCTTATTTCAAGTAAATATGCATGTCCAAGGAACATAAATTCCTGTTCTCCTACAGGTCTGTTATGAACATGTTGACTGCTTTAGATGGCCCCAAACAAGTGGAATGCTGTGCCAGTTTAAGACTTGCAATGCTTAATGCCTTTTCCAAAGTTAGCAATGTCTATAAGTCTTCAGTAATACAATTTGGAATACAGTAATAACTGAGTCAACAGAAGTTTGACAAACAACAGCTCATCTGTTGATCATGCACTTGACTGCCTTTCAGACCCAACATTAAGGTCGACAATTTTAGATTACAACCAATGCTTCCATTTAGTTTGAACAGCAAACGTTGGTGATGATCAGAGGTACAGATAGAGTGGACAGCCAAAGACTTTTTCCTTGGGTGGAAGTAACTATTATGAGGGGGCATAGTTTTAAAGTGAGTGGAGGTAAATATAGGGGAGACATCAGAGGTAAGTTCTTTACTCAGAGAGAGGTAGGGGCGTGGAATGCATTGCCGGAGAGGGTTCATTAGGGGCATTTAAGTGGCTATTAGATAGGCATATGGATGATAGTATAAGGTAGGGGTGGAGGTTAGTTAGACCTTAGGTTTAGGGTAAAAGTTCGGCACAACATCGCGGGGCGAAGGGCCTGTACTGTGCTGTACTGTTCTATGTTCTATTTGTCATTTTTGTTTTAGTTTGTATGTTACAAGAAAAGTCATGGAACATGAAATCTTGTCACGTGATCCTTTCAACCATTCATATCAATGTGGATTTCACAAGCTTCAAAATCTCCCCTCCCCCTACCGCATCCCAAAACCAGTCCAGCTCGTCCCTGCTTCCCTAACCTGTTCTTCCTCCCACCTATCCCCTCCTCCCACCTCAAGCCGCACCCTCATCTCCTACCAACTAACCTCATCCCGCCCCCTTGACCTGTCCGTCCTCCCTGGACTGACCTATCCCCTCCCTAACTCCCCACCTACACTCACCTTTACTAGCACCATCGCCGCCTCTTCGACCTGTTTGTTTCCTCTCCACCTATCCTCTCCTCTATCCATCTTCTATCCGCCTCCCACTCTCTCCCTATTTATTTCAGAACCCCCTTCCCCTCCCCCTTTTCTGATTAAGGGTCTAGGCCCGAAACGTCAGCCTTTCTGCTCCTATGATGCTGCTTGGCCTGCTGTGTTCATCCAGCCCTGCACCTTGTTGTCTCGGATTCTCCAGCATCTGCAGTTCCTACTATCACTGAAAGTTTGAGTTTTTTTTGAATTATCAGTCTCTGCAAGATCATAACAAATCGTATTTTTATTTCAGATGTAATATAACATATTTTATATAAAATAAAATAATAAACTTAACTGTGGATGGACGTGCTCTGATTTTTAAAATGTATTAAAAGGACACGAGGAACATTGGCAGGGCCAGAATCTTGACCATCACTAAATGCACTTGAAAAGGTGGTGATGAACTGCCTCCTTAAAACATCGCAGTCCTGAGGATGTAGGTATGCCTACACTGCAGTTAGGGAATTCAAGGATATTAACTCAGCAACAATAAAGGAATGATGATACAGTTCCAAATCTGAATGAGGCTTCAGGAGGAACTTGCAGGTTCCATTCATGCAAGCACTTTGTCTTGCTAAATGGTAATGATCATGAGCTTGTAAGGTACTTTTTCAAGGGTTTCGGTGAGTTAGGGTAAAGGATACAATGCAGCTTGTAGGTGGTACACACAGCTAACATTGCATGCTGAGGTTGTGGACAGTGTTTCAATAAATGAGCTGCTTTGTCTTGGATGGTGTTGAGCATCTTGAGTGTTGTGGAAGATGCACTCATTCAGGCAAGTGAACAGTGTACCATCACATTCCTGAATTCTGCCTTGTGGATAGTAGACAGGCTTTGAGAATCAGGAGGTGTGTTGTATGCCTCTGACATGTACTTTTAGCTTGTGGCTTGATCAGTTCTGTTTCCAGTCTATGGTAACCGCCAAGAATATTAATAGTGGCATATCAATGATGATGATGTCATTGAATGTCAAGGTTAGATGGTAAGTGTCTCTTTTGTTTGAGAAAGTCATTGCCTGACATTTGTGTGGAACAAATGTGACTTGCCATTTATGGCCGCAAGCCTGGATGTTGTGTAGGTTATGCTTCGTATGGACAAGGACTGCTTCAATATTGCAAACAATGCTGAGCATTACGCAATCTTCAAAGAACATCCCTACTTTGGAACTTATGATGAAAGAAAAGTCATTGATGAAGTTGCTGAAGATGGTGGTGTCTAGGACATGGTCCTAAGGAAATCCTGCAGAGATGTCCTAAGACCACCCTTCCCTTTAAGACACATGGCAGCTGCTTGATGCACTGATGCCATTCATAACGTTGACATCTGCTTTCGGAATTTGGACTGAGATGATCAATCTCTAACAACCACAACCATGTTTATTTGTGCTAGACTTGTCTCCAAAGAGCGGATGTATCCCCCAAATCCCATTGACTCTAGTTTTAATTTAGCTACTAAACAACAGGAGACTTCCTTTTCTTCATTTGACCTGATACTATGTGACTTCATGGAGTCAGGAGTCAAATTTGAAGACTCTTGCACTCTCAGGGTAACCGGCTCCCATCCGTACATCACTGTGCTGCCATCTTTGTTGGGTCGGTTCGGCCAGAGGGACAACACATATCCAGGGATGGTGACAGTGATATCTGGAACATTTTCTGTAAGCTTCAACTGCACAAGCACAATTATGTTAAGTTTGACCAGTCTGTGGGTCAGCTTTTCCAGTGTTGGCAAAATACTTAATTTGTAAGTAAGGAGGACCTTGCAAGGTTGACAGAGTTTGCCATTGTTGTTTCCGGTGTCTCAGTCCATTTCAGAGAGCGTTAAAGAGACAACCACATATGTGTGGGTTTGGAGTCACATGTCAGTCACACTAGGTAAGCTGATC
The DNA here is from genome assembly GCF_021869965.1 of Rhincodon typus. Classification (NCBI taxonomy): domain Eukaryota; kingdom Metazoa; phylum Chordata; class Chondrichthyes; order Orectolobiformes; family Rhincodontidae; genus Rhincodon; species Rhincodon typus. Next base: position 23,105,827 of record NC_063334.1, on the reverse strand, counting down.
CAGGTTTCATTAAAAGATGACAATAGTTTTGCAGTCACCTTTAGATTTGTTTTTAATTCCAGATTTTTAATTTAAACCCAACTCAAACTTCACCACCTGCTATGGTGAAAATGCATGTTCCCACAGAATTAGCCTGGAACTCTGGTTACTGGTCCACTGATTTTATTACGACACCATCACATCTCCTATCCATAAAAAGGTAATGGTGAGCTACCTTCTTGAATCCATGTGGCGTAGGTCCATCGACACTACTATCAGTTAAAGGCTTCTAGGATTTTGACCCAGAGGTAGTGAAGAAATGGTAATATATCTACAAGTTAGGGTAGTGTGAGACTCAAGAGAGGAATCTGCAGGTGATGTCTTTCTTATGTGTCTGCTGCACCTCTGTCTCTCAGTAGTACAGGTCATGTATTTGGAAGATGGTTTTGAAAGGGCATTGTCAAACTGTTGCAATGTGTTATGTGGATTATGTGCAGACACTGAGAATTGGTGGTTGATGGTGTGAATATTTAATCGGTGAATGTGATATCAATTAAGCAGGTTGCTTTGTCTGGGATGGTATTGAGGTTCTTGAGTATTGTTGGTGTTGAAATCATCCTGGTAAATTGGGAGTATTGCATCATACTCCTGACTTGTGCATTCTAGATGGTGGAAAGGCTTTGGAGAGTTAGGAGGTAAGTCACTCACTGCAGAATTCCTAGTTTCTGACTGATTCTAAGAATTTATGCAGTTAATTCTGAAAACTATTTTGCTGTTAATCACAGAAAAATGCTTGTTTTCATTTTGCTGAAATCCCCCATGAATTTCTTCAATGCAGTGACACAATACAGCAGAGTTGTGTAATGTTTAAGAAAGAAAATAAAGGCTTACATTTCTATTATACCTTTCACAATCTCAGAACATCGCAAACACTTTACAGTCAATGAATACTGTTTTGATGTAAGAAAAACTGCAGCATGCTCAGTTGATGGCACCCTGGACTCTAAAGAATAAGGTTCTAGTTCAAGTTCCTATCCAGGTCTTGAGTAATAATATTAAGGCTGACAATCTGATGCCGTATAGAGGGAGCACTACACTGTCACAGATATCATCTTCCAGTTGAGGCATTAAACTCAGACCCTATCTGCCTGCTCTAGTGAATGTAAAAGATCCGACTGGGATTATTTTCAAGAAGCACAAGGGCGTTTTCCCCACCAACATAAAATAATGAAACGCTGGAAATAGTCAGTTGGTCTGACAGCATCAGCGGAGAGAGAAACTGATTTAATGTTTCAGGCCATGACCTTTCAGCTGTTCTGTTTCTCTTTCCACAGATACTACCAGAGCTACTAAACACTTGCAGTAATTTCAGTGTTTATTTCAGATTTCCAACATCTGCAATGTCTGCTTTTATGTTCCCCAGTGTCAGGTCAATGAGTATCATTACCAATAAAAATGTCTAGTCATTATCACATCGCTAGTTGTGGGCGATTGCTCTGTGTACATTGGTTGCTGTGATTCCTACATTACAACAGTGATGGCATTTCACAAGTATGTGATTGGCTGTAAATCATGTTGAGACAAGTTGTTCAAAGCCCTACCTAACTGCAAGTCTGTCTTTCTCGTTATTTCTTTCACGACAAAACTCCCAAACAGTGAGAAGTTAGGCAAGTAAGCGTTGACATGAGAGAGAGCTGATGGCATCCGGATTTTCTCAGGGCATTGCTACAACAGATAATAATCAATTGAAGCATTTGTCCTATGACAGATATTTAACTCACAGGCCTGTTAGTAGTCTCCCTCCTTTCTTGAATGGAGAAGTCACATTCACTATTTTGAAATGTGATGGGATCTTTCCACTATCTTACCCAGTGGCCAGGAGTGGGGAGGTTGGTGGGTTTGCTTTTTTGCCAAAGTTGGTTGGGCTGTCTCTGCCGGGGCAGGCATCAGCTTTTGGGATGGGGGACTACTACTGGGATGGCATTTGCTGAGGCCAGAAAGGTCTTTTGCCAAATCCGGGTATTCCATTTGCCAGGACATAGGGTGAGAGTTGAGGATAGGAGGTTGCTCCTATAGGGTGGGGAAGTAGAAGAAGGTTGCAAGCAAGTTTGAGGAGTGAGAAGGCGGCTGGAAGGGTATTGGGGTGGGACAAGGAAGCTGCAAGTGAGTTGGAGGGAAAAGGAGGTTACAAGGGACGAGCTTTGAAACTGAGTTGAGGGATAGGTTGGGAGAGATATAATGGCAGACATTTAATGAGATATTTCATAGGATCTAAATATACAGTCTAGTGAGAAATAAAGAGAGTGGTAGGGGTGTGGAATGCATTGCCAGAGAAGGTAGTGGAGTCGGCCTCATTACGGGCATTTAAGTAGCTATCAGATAGGCATATGGATGATAGTATAAGGTAGGGATGGAGGTTAGATAGACCTTAGGTTTAGGGTAAAAGTTCGGCACAACGTCGTGGGCCGAAGGGCCTGTGCTGTTCTATGTTCTATGTTCTAAACGTTCTAAGTAAAGGACACACCATCCATGGCTAACTAAGAAAGTTAAAAGAAAGCATCAAATAGAAAGTCAAAGCATAAATTCTTCAAAGATGAGTGGCAGGTCAAAAGTTTGGTTAGAATGTAAAAGACAGAAAAGAATGACTGAAAGATTTTTCAGGAGGGAGGAACAAGACCACCAGGGAAAGCTAGCTAGAAATATAAAAAATAGATAACATGAGTTTCTGCAGTTATTAAAAGAGGAAAAGAAGAAATTTAGTGAGCATTGGTCCTCCAGAGAGGACTATGGGGAATTAAAGATGGAAAATAAGAAAATGGTAGATGAATTGAATAGATATTTTACATCTTTCTTCCCTGTTCAAGATATAAATAGTATCCTGGAAATAATTGTGAATCAAAATGTGAAAGGTCGTGAGGAAATTTAAACAATTACAATCACATAGGAGAGAATACTGAGAAAATTACTGTAACTAAAATCTGACAAATCTCATGTTCCTAATGGACTACTTCTTCTGGATTTTAAAATATCTGCCTGCTGATATAGTAGATGTGTTGGTTTTATCTTTCCACAAGTCTTTAGATTCTGAGAAAGTCCTGTCAGATCAGAAAAGAGTAAGTGTAATTCCTCTATTCAAGAAAGTAGAAGGACTGAAAGCAGAGTACAAGCTTGTAGCACCCTAGAATGCTGGAATTTATTACTATCTATTATAGTAAGGCTCTTAGAAAATCCTCATGCAGCCAGCAAAATTTTGTGGAAGGAAAATTGTTTTTGACAAATTTTTTTAAAAGTGCTTTGATGAAGGAACAAGTGATGTAGATAAAGGTGAACTGGTGGATATATTGTACTTAGATTTCAGAAGGCATTTGACGAGGAACATCATCAATATTTATTGCGCAAAATAGAAGCTTATGGTTCACCTAGCTATCAGCACAGATAGACAGTTGGTTGCCTAATAGGGGGCTAAAGATGGACACAAAAATATTTTTGGGTTGGCAGAATCTAAAATGAGTAGCGTGCTCCAGGGATCAGTGTTGGAGCTCAATTATTTACAAACTAAATAAATTACTTGGACACAGGTACCAAATAAATGGCCACTAAATTTGTTGATGTCATAAAAATAGGCAGGGAAGTAAATTGTGAGAACAGAAAGCGATTGCAAATCGGCAGAGCGAGGTTAAGTCAATGGGAACACATTTGGCATGTGGAATATAATGTGGCAAAATGTGAACTTGTCCACTTTGTCAGGAAGAATAGAAAAGTAGCCAATTACAGAAGGTTCCGGATGTCCTGGTACATGAATCCCAAAAAGTTAGTATGCAGGTACAGCAAATGTTTAGGAAGGCAAATGGAATGCTATTCTTTATTCCAAAAGGAATGAAGCATAAAAGTTGGGAAGTTTTGCACCTGATATACAGAGAATTGTTAAGGCCACAAAAAATAAATGTATATGTGTTATAAACAGTTCAGGGAATGTTTGCTGACTGATAGCTGGGATAGAGGGATTATCTGATGAGAAAAGGTTAGACCAAAACCCATTGGAGTTTACAAGAATGAGAACTGAGACAAAGATTGGTGGAGTTGCGGATAGTGAGGAGGATTGTCAAAGGATACAATAGGATATAGATCAGTTGGAGGCATGAGCAGAAAAATGGCAGATGGAATTTAATCCAGATAAATGTGAGGTGATGCATTTTGGAAGGTCAAGTACAGGTGGAAATTATACCATGAATGGCAGTACCCTTAGGAGTATTGATATGCAGGAGGATCTGGATGTGCAGGTCCATAGATAATGAAGATGGCAGCACAGGCAGATAAGGTAGTAAAAAAAGACTTATGGCATGCTTGCTTTCATAGGAAAGGGCATTGAGTAAAAGGATAGACAAGTTATGCAGCAACTTTATAGAATTTTAGTTGGGCCACATTTAGAATATTGCCTACAGTTCTGGTAACCACACTACCAGAAAGATGTGGATGTTTTGGACAGGGTACAGAAAAGGTTTACCAGGATGTTGCCTGGTATTTTGGATTTTAGCTATGAAGATAGGTTGGATAGACTTGGTTTGTTTTCCCTGGAATGCAGGAGGTTGATGGGCAACCCAGTAGAAGTTTATAAGATTATGAATGGCATGGATAGATTGGAAATAATGAGGCCTTTTTCCAGGGTGGAGGGGTCAATTACTAGGGGACATAGGTGCAAGGTGGGAGGTGGGAGGTGGGAAGCTTAAAAGAGATCTGCAAGGTAAGTTTTCACACAAAGGGTGATGAGTGCCTGGAATTCATTGCCAGAGATGGTGGTGAAAGCATACACAATAGCAGCATTCAAGAAGCACTTAGACAAATAAATGAATACGAAGGGAATAGAGGGATACAGATCCTGTTTTAGTATGGAAGAGCAAAATGTGTTGGCGCAGGCTTGGAGGTCTGAAGGGCCTGTTCCTGTGCTGTATTGTTCTTTGTTCTTGTTCTTTGATCTTCATGAAACATATGAGATTCTTAAGGCACTTGAAAGGGAGGATGTTGTAAAGATGTTTCTCCTGTGCGCCAGACTAGAACACATAAGAAAATGTTTCAAAGCAAGGAGTCTTCCATTTAAGATGGAGATGAGGAGGCATTATTTCTCTCAGACGGTCGGCAGCCTTTGTAACCCCTTTGCCCAGACAGCAGTGGAGGTGGGGTTATTCAACACTCTTGAGGCGGAGATAGGTAGATTTTGACTAACAAGAAAATAAAATGTTATTGGGTGATCAGATAGTTTGTTTTTGTGAAATAGTGTCATAGGATCATTAATCTCCATCTGAGAGGATGTATTGTTTCATCTAAAAGATCACACCCCCACAAGTGCAGAATTCCCACATTACTGAATTTAATTTTAGCATTTAAGTCTCTGGAGTTGGACTTGAACTCACAATCTTCCGGTGTGGAGGCAACAGAGCTATACACCAAGTCATTGCTAAATATTAACTCTCATATGATGCACTAAACAGCAGCCGAAGATAACACCTGGAGTTTTGCTCACATTGAAACATTAGCTTCTGCCTTACACAATTAATTTGTTTTTGTTCTATTTTGGCAATAGAAAAGGGAGATTCCCATCCAGAATGATAGCTTTGCTTGTTCATAAGACAAAGAATGAGCTACTTTGCTACTTCTCCTCATCTAATTTAGGATGTTCTGTTATAAGTCTTTTAATAAAGAACACTGAGCAATATTGAACTGATAAGGTAAAGCTAGTTGTTCTCTCCTTTAGCACATGGAAGTTCATATTAAAAGACAAAGAATTTTTCAAGATCTCATCATTTATCCTTCATCAATATTGGATGTATGGGCCGATCTCTTAAATTTTTCTCTTAGATGGTGTTTCATTATGTAGCAATGTGCTTTGCTTCAGTGAAATCTGTAATGCTGTACAGTCCTATACCACAATTTGTTTTAGCTACTAACATTTATGTTTAACAAGTTTTCTCATGACAGATCTCCTTGATAGATCAGTTTGGTCAATACTTCTGCTGTTCCAGATTTGGATGACAAACTATGCCAATCTTGGATTGCCCAGATTTTCAGGAAGTCAAAACCAGGATACATTTTAAAGCCAAGGGAAGGCAGAAATCTCAATGATTGACGTTTTGCATGACCAATGGCAGGAGAGGAAGGTGCAGTTCCGTGCAGGAGATCATGTCATGACATCTTTCAAATTCCATCTAAACTTGGCAAACCCATTAAGACCCCCAATATTTGGAGACAGCATTTATGAACCACGGACTTTTATTATCAAGAAAATCGAACTGAAATAAATGCACAGAGGCTGGTATCCCCTCACCAAGTCTCCCTTTATTTACTTGTGCACAGGACACTGGTTGTAGCCAGCCAGCTCGGAGTCAGTCGGCTGAACTGAGGGGATACTCATCTCCTGGTTATATTAGTTAGCCAGGTCTTTCCTGATTGGCCCAGGTTAACAACCCCAATCAATGACCTCATAGTCAATTAGGTCAACCTGGTTCCAATCACTACACAAACCAGGTTTGTTTGTCACAACTTAGCATCTTCATTCCACTCTACCTTTACTGTGCAATGCACAATGTCAGACCAATCGCCATTTAAAAAACCTTATTTACTTTCATTTTTGTGCTAGATTCTAACACTAGACAGTTTCAGCCAAAAGCTAGGTTTTAAACATGTGAATGTACCTCAAGCATAGGAGATACGGCTGCACACAGAGCAGCTTGCTGGAAAACACGTGATCTTTCAATAAGAAGTTCAGTTGAACATTCAAGAGCTCAACCAAACTTACAAGATATCTTTCTCATCTGTCATTGGTGGATTACCAAAAACATAAAGGTGGATAAATACCCAGGTCTCCTGATCGAGTATAGACCAGGATGTTGTGGGAAGTTAGGGTCCCCTAGCAGAAATATTTGTACCAACTAAGGGTGAGGTGCTGGAGGACTGGAAGGTGGCTAATTCTGTGTCTTAATTAAAGAAAGGCGGTAAGGAGACGCGTGGGAATTACAGACTGTGAGTCTGACATCAAAGGTGGGTATTTCGTTGGAGGTGATTCTGAAGGATAGGATTTACATGCATGTGGAGAAGCAAGGACTGATTAGGAATTGTCAGCACGGTTTTGTGTGAGGGAACTCATGTCTCATAAACTTGATTGCGTATTTTGAGGAAGTAACCAAAATGATTGATGAGGGCAGAGGAGTAGATGTTGTCTACTTAGACTTTAGTAAAACCTTTGGTAAGGTTCTGCATGGTGGACTAATTAGAGTAGTTAGATCACATGAGATTCAGGATTGGATACGGAATTGGCTTTATGGTAAGAGACAAAAGGGAGGTGGTGGAGGGTTGCTGTTCAAACTGGAGGACTGAGATCACCAGTGTTCCACAGGGATCAGTACTGGGTCCACTTGTGTTTGTCATTTATATAAATGATTTGGATGAGAATATAGGAGCATGGTTAGTGAGTTTGTGGATGACACCAAAATTGATGATATAGTGCACAATAAAGAAGGTGATCTGAGATCAAAAAGAGATCTTGATCAATTGAGTCAATGGACTGAGGAGTGGCAGATGGAGTTAATTTGGATAAATGCGAGGTATTGCATTTTAGTAAAACAAACCAGGGCAGGACTTATACAATTAATGGTAGAGCCGTGGGTAGAGTTCTAGAACAGAGAGACCTAAGGAGTTCAGGTACATAATTCTTTGAAATTTGCATCATGTGTGGACAGGGTGGTTAAGAAGGCTTTTAGCATGGTTGCCTTCATTGCTCAGACTTTTTGAGTGTAGGAGTTGGGATGTCATGTTGAAGTTGTACAAGACATTGGTGAGGCCTCTTCTGGAGTACTGTGTGCAGTTCTGGTCACTCTGATATAGGAAGGATATTACTAAATTGGAAAGGGTTCAGAAAAGATTTATTGGAATGGAGGGTTTGAGTTATAAAATTAGGCTGGAGAGGTGGGACTTCTTTCACTGGAGCAGAGGAAGTTGAGGGATGACCTTGTAGAGGTTTATAAAATCATGAGCGACATTGATAAAGTAAATAGCAGAAGTCTTTTCCCTAAGGTTGGGGAATTCAAAACTAGGGAGCATATTTCATAAGGTGTGAGAAGAAAGATTTAAAAAGGACATGAGGGGCAACTTTTTAACACAGGGTAGTTATTGTGTGGAATGAACTTCCAGAGGAAGTGGTGGATGCAGTTACAGTCATAATGTTTAAAAGACATTTGGATAAGTACATGAGTAGGAATGGTTTGGAGGGATATACAGACAGGTGGAACTAATTTAGTTTGGGAACAAAGTAAGCATGGACGAGTTGGACTGAACGGTCTGTTTCCATGCTGTATGAATCTATGACCACCTGACAACCATTTCAAGTACAGCTTGCCATTGGTAGACTATGCTGTTCCATCTTCTGTTTGATACAAAGACTGACACCGTTTAGTTTCCTGGTGGTCAAGAGGTTAATTTATAGGAGGTCAAAAGATTAAACTGTACCCCTGGTCTCTGAAAAAAAGGACCCACAGTGGCTCACATTAACCATTTCCTTAAATTAACTTCAGTTACTGCGACAGTATAAGCTGACCTCAGTGTCCATGATTTCCTATAAATCACTGCCTCCTGTGCTTGTCTATGGCTCCCCCATACTTGTCTCCTGCCCTCCCCTTGCTGATCTCCCCTGCTGTTCCTTGTTGCCCTCCTTCATGGAATCCTTCATTGACCAGTCTGAGCATTTTGACGGAATGGCTAGTCAAGGAACTGGACTTTGGAAAATAAATTTATCCCTGGCGCAGCCTTGTCAGGGCAACAGAATGTTCCATGAAAAACTGAGAGTTCCCCAGCAAAACCAGGATGTGTGGTCACCCTAACCATCTCCAAGACATTAGGGTTTGTCAGTCAGAAGGCACTACTTGAGTTGATCACGCTCCTTGCTGTTAGATCACCTTCATATGCATCAAAAACATGTCAACATTTCCAAACTAATACGGAGGTACTGAGGAGTGATAGAGTTTACAGGCTATGTCAGTAAATTGCTTCAATAATAAATATTATTTACAAAATCTTATCCTTCAGTCAACATTATTAAAATAGATTATCTGATGATTATTGCATCATTGCTTGTATTAGCTTACTTTCAGTGAATTGAATGCACAGCTCAACGATTGCTGCAAGACAAGCAGGTGTTTATTTACTGAGGCACAGCACCAGCATTGGGAAAAGAGGAGCTGTACCATTGGGATAGTCATCAACTAAATTACACTGGGACTGGGGCAAATGGCAAATCACATAACTTGGGTTGCAGAGTGGACTTTGAATTAAATTGTGTTGGAAGGATGAGGACTCATGTGAGAGGAGATTTGCAAAGTTAAAGAGATTGGAAAGTGGAATAGTACAAGGTTGCAATGTCGATAATGATGACCAGAGGATGACAGGAAGGGACAATCCAAACATAAGAGTGCATTGGTAAATAAGGTCAGAGTAGGACAAAAGTAGGAATAGAAGATTCAACGCTCTTGATTGGCAATATTTGTCACGTAGTAGATGAATTGATTGCAGAAATAGAATAAACGTGTACAATACCATCACCTTTACAGAGATGCTGTGTTGCAAGTTTGGGGCATCAATATTCAAGGATATTTAATATTTTGGACGAACAGGAAAAAAAGGAGTAAGAGTTGGGTACCTCTGTTAATAACAGGTAGGATCAGTGCAGTTGTATGAAATGATATTGGTTCACAGTTTCAAGATAATGAGTCATTTTTGGTTGAAGTAAGAAATAACAAAGGAAGGAAGTCAGGAGCGGGAGTAGTCAATAAGTTCTCCAATAGAACATGTACTGTAGGACAAACTAGAAACCAAAAATAATAGGGGCTTGAAGGAAGGCCCAGAAACAATCATGTATGATATTAATTTTCATATGGATAGGATGAATCAAATTGGCTTGAATGATGAGTTGATAGCATGTATTTGGGACAGTTTCTTAGAATAATAGATTCTGAAACAAGCTAGGGAGTAGTCTATATTATACTGGGTGAGTGTGTAATGAGCGACAGCATTAATTAGTAACCATACATTAAAGGATCCTAAAAGCAAAAATTATCATAACATGATAGAATTTAAATATCGCTAAACAGAGAATCAGATTCAAGAACAGCATCCTTGCTACTGTTATCAGACTTTTGAATTGATCTCTCAAATGTTAATTCTGATCTCTCTCCCAGCACCTTCTCTGCAGCTGTAACACTGTATTCTGCACTCTGTTCTGTTACCCTGATGCACTTTGTATGGTATAATCTGCCTGTATAGCACATAAAACAACACTTTTCACGGTATCTCCGTACATGTGATAGCAATAAATCAAGATCAAACTCAAGTTGGACTCTTGTAAATTGGGGACCCCTGTACATGTAAATCAATTCAAGATCAGATATGAGTACATACTTAGACGGTGCTGGTCTGGATTGGACCGGAGCAGGTCCACCACTTTACAAAGATAAGTAAAACTATATAATAGAAACCCCTCAGAATGAAATAATTGGTGTTAGCATTCAGCTCCTGAACCAGCTATAGTGAAATCATAATAAGCCAACCAAAAATATCCCTCTCAGAATGGCAATATGTGAAGGAAATAGATTGAAATGCAAACATCTCTATTTTATTTGATCTGGCTGATAGAGTAGGTGTTGAAATAGGAAAAGTTGGATGAATCTTCTGTCTCTCCTCTCTGACTCAATACAAAACTGAAGCAGGCAATCTCAGGTGGCAGACAGCATGAGACTGGATAGGGCCACCAAAAGATGCTAAGCATTCAAGGACTAAGGCGAACAACCTTCCCACATAAATATGGAACACTTGAAAATAGATTTGAGACTCTCAGTGACTCACTCACAGTGAAACCTTCCAAAATCTACTGGGTCTTGTACACATGTATGGTTAGAATTCAGGCATTACCACTGACAGCTCTCTATTCATTGAAAAGAGGGGATAAAAAAAAATTGCTGATACAGTGCCCAGGAACTTGTAATATGCAGTCTACACCATGGCTGGAACAGTCATAGAAACTCCCAAGTATGCGTTTTCCACACAATGTATTCATTGTAAATCAATTTCCACTAAACCTTACTGAAAAAGTGCTTAAATGGATATCAAAGAAGAAATGACCAGGTCAAATGCATTCGGAAAGATTTGTTGTACTTGGTAATTTAGTGAAACCTACACACAGTAATTCAATGCAGTTCTTGCTTACAACTAAGGATTGAATCAGTGGTCTTACTCAGATTTCCCCATGGTTAATAGCCTTACAATACTGTATGTAGTAATGTTCACTTCCAACATTCGGTGTGGAACAAGGTTGATGAGAGTTGATGAATGCATAACTATGTTCTTACGATAGTCACTGATTTTTTAGGGAGAACTGCAGACAATTATAACTACTAATCATCAGAAAAGACTCAATAATCAAAGGCTGTTTTAGGGTGACCTGATAACGATCCTTAAAATTATTAAGGGGTTTGTTAGGGTAGATATAGAGAAAATGTTCTTGCTTCTGGGGAAGTTCAGAACCAAGGGGCCATGAATAGTCACCAACTTAACTAATAAAGAATTTAGGAGAAACTATCCTGAGACAGTGGTGAGAATACGGACCTCGCTTCTACATGGAGTGGTCGAGGTGAATGCATTTAAACAGAAGCTAGATACACACGAGGGAGAAAGGAATAGAAGGTTATGTTGATAAGGGGAGATATAAAAATAGAGTGTGGAGCATTAACATCAGCATGGAGCGATTGGACCAAATGACCCCTTTCTTTCATTTATATGTATATTTAATGTAAAGAATATATCAGAATAAAAGATGCTTCAGATGGTGTCCATACTTAAATTTGAGAATCATGTACTCAAGTTAACAAACAATAAATGGGCGGTTTACTCATTTGGTCTTTGGCTTAGCTTATTCCAGCCAAGGCAAATAATAGATGGAAACACAACAAACGTTGTTAGGAGTTTCTGAGGAAAGGTCTGGGCCCGAGGTTTCGGCCTTCCTGCTCCTCTGATGCTGCTTGGCCTGCTGTGTTCATCCAGCTCTACACCTTGTTGTCTCAAACGTTGTTAGGATTTGGTTGTTAGAGCACATTATCTAAGAGGAGAAGACAGGGCTTGTCAGTACTGTTCTGTTAAAAGCAGCAACCTATCAGTGTTGGCACTGATATTACATTGCATTCATCAGGATAACAGAAGCTTACTGCACAGATGGAGGCCATTCAGCACATTGGACAAGTGCTAGCACTGATATTACACTGCAGTATCTAATGTCATTCTGAAATTGACAACATAATAGCCACAAAAGTCATTTTCAAAATGTTTTCCTCTTATTCAAATCTGTTATCTCCATATACAACTGCATTGGCATTTAATTCTATGTTCAATCTTTAACTGGTGATGCTGTAATAAGTAAGTAATATTGAACACAGCAGAGAGAAATATATTACAAGTTTAAAAAAATTCTTTGTGTTACACAGTAAATAGATATTACCTGAAGACCAATAAAATGGTCATTTGATCCAATTCCCCAAAGTTTTCGTTTGAGACTTTAGAAGTATTCGTTTATCAAACATTAAAAGGGTGCTGACATCACCTTTTATATTCAAAGACGGTCCACAGTAAAGTGACAAGTGCGGAAGCAGATCACTACACAGTGCAATTGCTTCCAGTGCCCTCGGGGCATGTCAATTATTTATTGACGCTTACACAACTGAAAAGAGCTGCTTACGATAAACCCATTAAAACTAGAAATGGATTACTGCACTTTTTTTTTCATCCTTTGCCAGTTATATTTTCTTCTCCTTGAGTTCTTGGCCTGAAAGTAGGTTTGAGCTATAGCACTGCAGTCTCCACCACAGCAAGGGAGCAGATCATGAATCCATTCCAGCCAGAATGGAGATACAACTCTGCACTCGCAAACTGTTCTAGATCAATCACTACGTGTAACAGACAAACTACAGTCAAACATCCCACGAGCACATCAAATAGCAATTATAGCAAGCCAGATCCCAGAGATTTATCAACAACTTCTCCCCACCAACCCCCACCCACCCCAACAATCCCTAACCCACATATTAGTGACACTCTAGGTGAGTAAATTTCTCTCATGGACTACCTCAATAACTGAATCATGTATAGGTAGTTCAATCTCTTCCTTTAAGTCTCCATTACAATGGATTCCTGAGGCTGCTCTCGAAGATGTGCACACATGCATAATTCCAACACTTTTGCAGACAGCTAGCTTCTCTAAGCTGTCACAGCCTCTGGGATTTCTCTAAATACACACTCTTCAGTTTCACCAACACAATACAGCATGTAGGCTTGCTTCACCTCTTCACCTCAGTTGCATTGAACTATCATTAAGTTCCAGGTTTTACTCCACCTCTCTTTGGACTGCCATACTGGAGCTTTGCAGACACCATATCTCCAGTTAAGTAGGCTCCAGTTTTGAACTATTCTGATTATACTAATAAACATGGCTTACCTTGTGAACTGCAATTTGTTTCGGATATTCTTACAATCACTAAAACTCAACATTTAATTACCTTATCTCTTGTTATTCTCTTGAAGTAATCTAAGCCCAACCTTTTTAATGCAGGAGACTCAAGGTGTTACAATTGCATTTATCCTTTTCCTTTTCCTTTATTCATTCACAGGATGAGGGCATCACTGGCTAGGCAGCATTTATTGCCCATTCCTAGTTGCCCAGAGGGCAGTTAAGAGTCAACTACATTGCTATGAGTCTGGAGTCACATGTAGGCCAGACCAGGTAAGGATGGCAGTTTCCTTCCCTAATTCCACCATCTGCTCTGCTGTGGTGGGATTTGAACCCGGGTCCCCAGAACGTTATCTGGGTGTCTGGATTAACAGTCCAGCGATAATACCACTAGGCCATCGCCTCCCCTACTATTCTATTGTTAGAGCTTATTTCCTAAAACTAAAAGAAAAACACTAAAATACATGAACCATTATTAGATACTTCCAGCATTTCTTTTCTGGAGAAGATGTAAATTGATTAGAGTTCTTTAAAGAAGTAGAGTACTTTCTGAAAGGATATGGGACGCTTCTGGATATGTCCACATATCTTTGAGAGAGGTATGGTGTCCTTTGGGAGAGATAAGTTGCCCTGTAGGAGATGTCAAGTGCTCTTTCAGAATGAAGCTTTAAGGATACAACAAGATTTGTGTGGTTATTGGGTGAATTGGCATAGAGGGTAAAGGGCAAAGGGTGGTCAATGGTAGCATAGGTTGCCATGAAATGGCATTGTTTCATAGGGATTAGAAAGAGAAATGGGATAAGTATAGGGCATAGGGTAGCATGGAGAGTATAAGAGGTCACGGGTGCTTGTGTACAAGGACACAGAACAGAATGTTTGATGTGAGGAGCCACAGGCATGTGTAGGAGTCATGAAGTAGGATGGAGGGAGCATGGAGAGTGTGTGGTGTGTGAGAAGTATTGAGGGGTGAGGGTTAACTTTTGATATAGTCTTTTCCTTACATCCCAGAGCACCATGGCGTGCCTTTCACTCAGTCCGTCTCAGCACCCGCCAGTTCTTGGGGCTTCCTTTGTACAGATTCTGGGGCAGCAGTCCCAACTCCCATTAACACCGACCTCCCATACATTCCACTTCACAGAATCAGAATCAAAATCAGAACATCCAGGGCACATTCTCCCAAGCTGAGTCTGAGAGCCAGGAGCATTTTCCAAACTCTATTGACAAGAATTTCAAGAAAAATAAATTAAGTTCAAATTTAAATGTAAATGTAATTTAAATTTACATGTAAAAATTACAAGATAAACTGCAGAAATTCACCAAAAATCCTTGTACAGCACCTTCCAAACCCATGACCACTATCACCTAGAAGGGCAAGGGCAGCTGATACATGGGAACACAGCCACTTGCAAGTTCCCCTCTAAGCTACTTACTACCCTGACTTGGCAATATATCATCATTCCTTCAGTGTCGCTGGGTCAAAATCCTGGAATTTCCTTCCAGACAGCATTGTGGGTGTACCTACAGCACAAGGGCTACAGTGATTCAAGAGACAACTCATCACCACCTTCTCAAGACAACTAGATAGACAATAAATGCTGGCCCAGAAGCAATTCCCATTGTCCCAACAGCAAATAATATTTTTTAAAAAAACTGAATTCCCAGCAGAGGTGCAAAAATTCAAAAGGCCAAGAAAAGTCCACTATGATTAGAAGAAGTCAACATGATTTTATGTAAGGGAAAACCTGTTTGTCACGTTCATGAGTGTGTTTTGAGGGTATAAATAGCAGAGTAGGTACAGAGAAACCAATAGATGTAATATATTTGGATTTGCGAATGTTACTTAATAAAGTGCCACCCAAAATGTTAATACACAAGATAAGGGCTCATGGAGTTGTGGGTATAGATTATTTGTTAATGGATACGAAGCAGCAAGTGGTCATATATAGCACAGTTCAAAGTTGGCAGGGTGTGAATTGTGGACAGTTGCAAGGATCAGTGCTTAGAATTCATGGATTTGCTGTTTATATTAAATGATTTTGACGATGACAGAGTAATTTATCTCAGTTAGCAAATGATGAAAAGCGATATGGAAGTGCAAGCTGTGAGGAGGACACAAAGAAACTGAGAAGAGATAAAAACAAGTTACATGAGTGGACAACAGGGTGGCAAATGAAGTGTAATGTGGGAAAGTGTGAGGCTATTTATTTGGTCAGAAGAATAGAAAAGCAGAGTAGCTTTTAAAAGGTCTGAAACTTATTAACAGTGATATTGTGAGAAATTTGGTTATTCTTGTGTAAGGAACACAAAAATCATCATGCAGATACATCTAAAAGTTAAGAATCCAAATGGCATGTTGGCATTATTGCCAGAGGATTGAAGCATAAGAATAAAGAAGTCTTGCTACAATTGTACAGAGCTGTGGTAAGATCACACCTAGAGGATTATGTGCAATTTTGGTCTCCATATTTAAGGAAGGAAATACTTGCAGTGAAGGTTCTCTAGATTGGTTGCTGGAATGAAAGAGTTGGTTTATGATAAGGAAATTGAGTCCATATTCTCTGGTGTTTAGAACAAGGAAAAATGATCTAATTGAAACATACAAGACTTTTAAAGGGCTTGGACAATATAGGCACTGAGAGGTTGTTTTCACTAAAAAGGGAATTTAGAACATGGGGGCACATGCTCAGGGAAAGGGGCCAATTATTTAGGAATGAAATGGAAAAAAATGCTTTTCATTCAAAGAATAGTAAGTCTTTGGAATTCTTTACCCCAGAGGATTTTGGATGATGTTTGGTCTCTCAAGGAATCAAGATATAGGAGGAGCAGGTGGGAAACTAAAGAATGATGCCTAAGATCAACTAAAATTAAATTGAATGGTAGAGCTGATTGGACAAGCTGCATGGGCTTCTGCTCATAATCTCATGTTCTTAAGTGGAATGATGCAAATCATCCCGATTTGTCTGTACCACGTCCAAGAAAAAGTAACCAATTAGTCTTATTCACCAGAATTTAGTCCTGCAATTTTCTCTCCTTCTGAGTACTTACCAAAATCCCTTTTGAAAGTTAGTATTGAATTGACTTGCACCATCATTTCAGAAATTGCATTCCAGATTTCAGTGTTTAAAAGCTTCTTTACACCTTCCCTCTCTTTTTAAAAATGATCTTAAATTGTGTCTTCTGGTAACTGATCTTCCCGCCAGTGGAAACAACTTACATTATGGCATCTTATCCATCTCTCCATTATGAACATGTCTTCAGCATTGCTTCTCTAAACCGCTCCATCTCTCCATTCTCTCATCATTTACTATAACTTCAGCTAAAAGATATGCAAACCGAACATAAGATTTTCACATCTCTATTCAAATGTGTACAGGACGTGCGCATTAACTATAGGCATTGCCAATGGAAAGTATAAGGACCAGCATGTGCCATAGTCGTGTGTGGTCAAAGCAGGAAAGTTAACTGCAAATGAAATCCATCTTTATAGTATCAGCATCTTGGCATCTGGTATAACTATCAGAAGATATAACAGCCCCATAAAATTACTTAAAAGAATCATAGATTGACCTGTGGACATTTAATACCTTGGGTCTATTTTATACCATTGATCTACCTCTATCCCACATATATGCAGAAAATTCCATTCTGCACAGAAACAGGCCACTCAGCCTACGATGCCTCTGCTGGCTCTTTAAAAGCTATGCAATTAGACCTACTCCCCTGCTCTTTCCCATATTTTTTGCTATTCAAGTATTTATCCAATTCCTTTTCAAAGTTACTACTGAAAGTGCTTCCATCATCTTTTTAGACAGCCCACTTCAGAACATGAAAAGTCCAGAAAACCAGGGTCAATACTGAAACATGTAGAGTCCTTTGGTTCCACTGCAAGACTACTTGCATGCTAAACAGCAGAAACAACATGCAATAGACAGATCTAAGTGATACCATTATGTGCAGAACAGACCTAATCTCGGCAGTCCTGCCATATTTGGTTATGAATGGTGATGGACAACTAAATCGCTAACTGGAAGAGGAGATTCCACATGATTCTCATCCTCAATGATGGAAGAACCCAGTACAGAAGTTCGAAAGACAAAGCTAAAGCATTTGCATCCATTTTCAGCAAGAGGAGCTGTGTGGATGACCCATCTCAGCTTCCTCCATATTTTCCCAGGATCACAAGCACCAGTCTTCAACCAATTCATTGTCAAAACGTAATATCACTGAAACAGCTGAATGCATGTGACACTGCACACCAATGAAGACCAATATCCTAGCACACCTCTAGCCCAGCAGCCCCAGTGGAGCTATAACACTGCCATTTACCCAGCAATATCAAAAATTGCCCAGGTATGCACTGTCCACAAAAAGCAAAGCAAATCCAACTCTTTCGATCATCAGCAAATTGATGGAGGGTGCCCTCGGAAGTGCTATCAGCAGCACTTGCCAAGGGTTAACCTGCTCACTGAACTCATTTTGGGTCCTGACCTCATTATAGCCTTATTCCAAACATAAACAAAAGAGTTAAACTCCAGAGGTGAATCTTGACCAGAAACTGAAAAACTGAATTGGACCATCCATTTAAATACTTAGGCTACTACAGAAGGTTAGAGGTGAGGAATTCTGCAGTGAGTAACTCATCTCCTGTTTCTTCAATGCCTGCACATCATCTCCAAGGCACAACTCAGGAGTGGTATGTACTTATTCAAGTGTCTTTTAAATGCTGTAATTGTATCCACATCCACCACTTTCTCAGGAAGTTCATTCCATATGCAAACCATCCTCCGTATAACATATTTGCTCCCCATGTCTTTTTTTAATCTCTCTCCTCTCACCTTATGTTGGGTGTGTTCTGGTTAAAAGTTGAAGCAGATATTTTCTGCTACATTTTCTTTCTGGATTTATACAAATCACAGGAACTGCTTTGGTGTAGAGGATTGATACAAAAAGAAGACTTGTAGAGTGAACCGCCACTGGCCAGCAGCTCATAGGCACTTAAACCATAGCAATTTGGACCTTTTGAATTTTCTAGTGGTGCCATCACCACAAATCTATACATAGTTATCTGCTTAGCTTCTGGGGAACTGACAGAATTGGGTAAATCTTGTTCAATGTTGCTTTCCATTGAAGTCAGAGCAGAGTAATATTTGCAAGGGTGATGTATTGTACCAACCGCCTGGTTCCTAAATCTGCTGAGTTCAGTGAAGATTCTCCTTCAGGACTTTCAAGCTGGTTAAAGATATGTATGTGCCCCAAGCTACTATCAACATTAAGTTATTGAATGATAGGATCCTCTGTGCTAGCTTGCTGGATGAGAACAATAAATACATGATTAATAAATTTGCATTTATTTAAGTATTTTAAAACAATACAGTACAAGTGATGCTCATTAAATGGTTTCCTGTTTTAGGATCTATTAAATTCAGAGTTTGTTTTACTCTTGGATTTTATATCTTTTGAGTTACTTAACAGCATAACGTTGCTTTTCCCTCTGCATGTTAATTTGCATAATAACGTCATTGGTCCAGAGGTGCAAAGTTGGTCAAAGGTAACAACTGGACACTTGCCCATTTATACTTTTTGGTCAATTAGTTTCATATCCTAAAATAGTTTGGTGGAATTACTGGGAAAATATGTTTTCTGCAGTTAAGTGCTTGTAAAATACCAATGTTAGGCAACCTATCCAGAACAATGCAAGGGGACAGAATTAAAAAGTAAGGTAAAAATTAAAGTATGTTGAATGAAGAGAAAGACAGCACAACTTTGAGAAAGCAGAAACAGAAAATTTAAAACATCAAGATTGCACAAATGTACGAATTCAGCAAAAGTCATTGTTAAAATTGCAGAAGATTTTTTTTGCATTAATATTGTAGTATTGATTGGATTTTGTTGAGAGCTTCAAAAAGGAATTCTGTGAATCCTTGGCAATGGAGGTTATTAAGGAGCATTACTAGTGTTTGATGCTTTTCAGACTTTGGAATTGGTCCCAATTGAACTATGATGATCTTATTCACATAATATGTGAATCTAAAGTGTATGAAGCTAATATTGAAACCAAACAATCTGCAGTGATGTTAACTCCTTTAATAATATTATTCCATATCACATAATTCAATGAACAAGATAGGTACTAGAAAAACTCATCTCAACAGTGGCTGCCAAGTTATTTTGAATAGTCACTTATTAGCATAGAACTAAGTCACTGGAGAAGAGACATGTTGTTAAACCTTTCTATCTTTCATTCATCAGGACCAACACAAGAATACCAACTTTCAAAGAAAACAACAATTTATACTGTGTGAGAAACAGGATACTGATCTGTTACCAAGTGGACTTTCATTAGTTAAGGCATTGCAAAGGAAAATGAACTGAGGAATCAACACTGTTTCTCGAGCTGTACAAATTGTTGTTCCCTTTGAAAACTGGTACTCGTGTCTGTCCTGATGGGTGCAAAACAAATTTTCTTTCAGCAATAATAGTTTACATTATTAAACTTTCTGTTTATCTGAAAATTGTTCTAATACTCAGCAATAACAGCTATTTTATTCTCAAGTGTTCTTACAGGTAGATTGCAAGGGAGTCACATATTTGTTCTTTTCTGTGTTAATAATACTGATGATCTGTTAAATTTACTGTAAATTGCAGAAGTTCATTGGTGTATATGATTATCCCATTTTTCTGGCCCCAAGAATTATGTTTTTGTATATACTCAGCATAAGTTGACTTCCCCTGTTCAGCCATAACATGGTATAATCACATTCATAATCAGCTTAAATTTTTCACCCTAAGCCATGTGCTTTACTTACTGGTACCTTATAACTGGGAGTAAAGAATTAAACAGGCAAAACATGCTGTGTTAAGAAGTTGGGCAGGAGTTTAGGGCATACCAACTCTTTTGCTTTGGATGTCAATGACCTTTCACAAAGATGGGCACCCACACCAGATGTTTACTTTTATACATGAGCCCTGTTTTTGGAAGGATTTTTCGAGGCTCCAAAGATCGACTTGTACATGAACACCGACACTGAGTCAAGTGAGGCAAATCCCTGTCTATACTGTTCCAGGCACCAGAATGCCACTGTGAATGTGTTTAGCTGCTGAAGTATTTTGCTCATCAGTAAGTCATCACACAGCAACACCCTCCAACAACTAAGTTGGCTTCATAACATCAGAGAAAATCAGATTTTGTGAATGGAAAATCCTTTAGTAATTTTCACTGATATTTTATATATATATATATAAAAAAATTACAACAGCTTGCTTTTACACAGTGCCTTCAATATAGTAAAATGTCCCAAGGCATTTCACAGTGGTTATTATCAGACAAAACGCTACATTGAACCCCAAGAGGAGACAGTAGGATGGATTACCAAAAGCTTCATCGATGAAGCTGGTTTAAAGGGACATCTTAAAGGAGTGACTGAAGTGGAGCTGTTTAGCAAGTGAATTCCAGATCTTAGGGACCACACAGTTGAAGACATGGCCACAAATGATGGAGCGATTAAAATACCACACAAGTAAACTAAGGAGAGGAATCATTGTGGAGGATTCAGTGTCTTTATTTTCACATCTTTCATGCACCATATGTAACATCACATGAGGACAGAGAGAGAGAACAAGAAACTATTTCCTCTGGCGAGGGAGTCAAAAACAACAGGGTACAACTTTATAATCAGACATGGAATAGTCAGGAGTGATGCCAGGATGCACTTTTGCACATGAAGGGAAGTGGAAATGTGGAATTTTGCTCCCAAAAAGCTATTTCTCTCAAAACACTGTCACAGCTCATGTGTCAATTGAAAATGTGAAGTTGGACAAGAATATTCAAGCTTATGCAGCAAAGAAGGGTGATGGAGCTCGGATACTGATCAGCTGTTCCTTTATTGAATGCCAGAACAGAATCAAAGAGCTGAATGGCTTCCTATGCTCCTATCTTTTTACATATTCCTCACATTTCCTGCTTCTGTTTTTGATTTCCACTATTAGTATGTTTTTTTCTTTCAATCAGAGTATAGAGCTGGTTCTGTAAATCTGTTTTGAGAGCAATTACAAAGAGGAATGTGAAATACTTGAGGGGGCCAGAAATTATATTTTGGACCTTAGGTTGTAAAGGTCTTTGGAAAGTCATTTTTCATTTTGAATTCACTGTAATTGGATAGGAACATGACCGACATTCAGTGAAGCGTAATGTAATTGTAATCTAATACCCCAATAAAAAATACATATTCACTGAAATGAGTGAATACACGGGAAATTATGACTGGATAAATAAACTTACGATGGGTTAAGTACCCCTGAGTAAAAACTTGATTCAATCCAAGCAAACAATCGTTATAAGAATGGCAAACTTTTGTTTCAAAATGTAATAAATCATGTATAAATATATCAAAACCACGGCAGGAGCATGATGAACACATTTTGGGATAAAAGAATGGTGAAAATGGGGGAAAAGGCTTGGTAGTACTGTATATTTAAAGATGAACTGAAGTGGCTTGTTTTCAGTGCCATCATTTAACATTTCAATGATAAAGTTAAATCCTGTTTGACAGCCAAGGCTGGAAAATAATGCATCACTCACTCACTCACTAAAGTGTGATTAACGGCATGAAAAGAAAGAAAAAAAAAGGAACAAAAACAAAGTTGCTGGAAAAGCTCAGCAAGTCAGGCAGCATGTGTGAAGGAAAAAACAGAGTTAACGTTTCGGGTCCGGTGATCCTTCCTCAGAATCCGAAATGTTAACTCTGTTTTTTCCTTCACAGATGCTGCCAGACCTGTTGAGCTTTTCCAGCAATTTTGTTTTTGTTCCTGATTTACAACATCTGCAGTTCTTTCGGTTTTTAAGAAAAAAAAGGATCTCTTTTTCTCTGAATCTGAAAGAAGACGAGACAAATCATCATTTTGGATTTGTATCTTCATGAGTTGCCCATGGAATGTTTCAAACAGTGATGGATGTGTTTACTGAATTTCTTTACAATCAAAAAGAAACAAAATGTCTCTTCCTCTGAACCACTGCCACTGACTCACTTTTTTATTCAATAAGTCTTGCAGATGAGGCTGGTGTTGTGTGAGGCAATGGATATGAAAGGGTTAATCTGAGATGAGATGAAACTCATCCCATTCTGATATACAACATAGCCACTGGGTGGAGCATCAGGCAGTTTGAGCAAACAGCAGTTCGACTCTGGACTGGTGGAATGGTCTCCTGACAGAGGCACATGTGGCTTTTCTACCTCTTGTTAATCATAGTTAACAAGCCAAAGAGTTAATATAATCCATAGATAGTTACTAAGATGTAATTGAATCTTGCTATCTAAAACAGGAACATCGTCTGCTGAAACTTATTCGTAGTCCATCTTCTGCCACAGACTGCAGAACAGCCTCTTAGATTAGCATAGAATTGGAGATTGTTGGCAGCACTATACTTCAACCACAGAATGCAACATACTGCATCTCAGAAACTGTATACAGGTTGGATTAACTCATGTATATGAGGTACAGTGGTTGGTATACCAAGGCATCATATTGCATTATAACATTGTGACAACAATGGCCTTCTCATTACTGCTGTAACATGCTGCAGTGTGGAGCTGAGGGGAAGAAATCCAGAAGAACTTGAAGGGAAATAGGAAACTTTTTTTTTTGCAGACAAGTGAGTCACCATTTTAAAAGCATTGCCAATTTAACAAAGGCTCTGCAAGTCTGTAAGTCTGCAGCTGAAAGCATTTTAACTGATATCAGTCAGCACAAGCTTGTTGAAGCTACAACAGCTGCCAGCTGCATTCCAAGGCGAAACGGCAACAAGACCTGTGGAGAAAAGGAGCTGGTGTTGGCTACAGATAGTCACACATGGGCAAGAAGGAGTAGATCCAACTCACGGATTGGTTAATATGCAATTGGACATTGGAGCTCCAGTAGTATGTTAGACTTTGAAAGAAAAAGGGTGGAAAATGTATGTGAGTGCCACATAAACCCAGGCTTAGAAAATAAATTGCGAGTGCTTCCTGGTAAAACAAGCATTGTTGCAGTTGAAATGGGAATCCAAAATACCAACTTCTAGGGACATGGGTTTGAATCCCACCACAACAGCTGGTAATATTCAAATTCAATAAAAATCTGAAATTAAAAGCTGGTCTAATAACAATCATGCAACCATTGTTGATTGTTGTAAAATAACCATCTAATTCATTAATGTCCTTCAGGGAAGGAAATCTACCATCCTACTTGGTCAGGTATATATGTAATTCCAGAGCCACAATAATGTGGTGGACTTTTAATTCCCACCCCCCCATAGACCGCTAATCATTTACACCACAGAAAAAGACAAATTAACCCATTGTGTCCATGCCAATCAACAAAGATCTGAGTATATTAATCCCGAGTTCTTGCTTTTGGTCCAGAGTCCAGGAGGCTATGGCAATGCAAATGAATATCTAAATACTGCTTAGACGTGATGAGAATTTCTAACTTATCCATCTTTTCAGACAGTGAGTTCCAGACCCTCATCATCCTCCGAGTTAAAAAGTTCACCTCCACTCTCCACTCAGCCTCCTACTTCTTAGCTTAAGTCTATGTCTTCCAGTTATTAACTTTTCCATTATTTGAAATGTCATCTTCCTATCCATCCTACCTATGGCCCTCATAATCTAATACATATCTATCCCCTCTCAACCTTCACTACTCCAAGGAAAACGACACTAGTTTATCCATGTTTCCTCATGCCTCAGACCGTCCAGACCAGGCAACGTTCTAGTAAATCTTCTCTGCATCCCCAATTATATTCTTCCCAAAATGCAGTGACCAGAACTGCAAGCAGGTGTGGCCTAACAAGTGTCTTAACATCTTTGCCATAGTATTCTATTGCCTCAGCTAATGGAGGGAATTATGCCTTCTTAATCACGTATGAACCTTCCCAGCTCCCTTTATGGATCTATGGATTTGGACACTAAGTTACCTCTGACTTTCAGGATTATCCAGGGTCCAAGCATTCATAGCATAGTCCCTTGTCTTGTCAGCTCTCCCCACGTGTAATACCACACACTTTTCCAGACTGAATTCCATTTGCCATTGCTCTACCAGCTTACCAGTCAATTGATATTCTCCTGCAGTTTACGGCTGTCTTCCTCACTATTTACTATTCTACCAATGTTCATGTCTGAAATGGCCTAGGAAGCCACTGAGTTGTATCAGTGCACGCTGCAGAGCATAAACAAGAGAATGAAAACAGATGGACCACCCAGCATCAACCTAGACACCAGAAATGAAGATAGTAAAGATAGTCTTTTCGACTCTACAAATTCTGCTTCACTAATATCTGGGATCTTGCAACAAAGTAAGGAGAGTTTTCCACTGACTTGTCAAGCAACAACCTGATGACAGTGATACTCATGGAACACCACTATTGTCATCCTTGGGTATGTCCTGCTCCATTGGCAGGTCAGACCTACCAGAGCTGGTGGCACTGTGGTGTAAAGTCAGGAAGGAGTTGCCCTAGTGTTATCATAGAATCATAGCAACCCTACAGTGTGGAAGGAGGCCATTCGGCCCATCTAATCCACACCAACCCTCTGAAGAGCATCCCACCCAGACCTACTCCAATCCCAGTAACACTGCATTTCCCATGGCTAATCCATCCAGCCTGTACATCCCTGGACACTATGAGCAATTTAGCATGGCTAATCCACCTAACCTGCACATCTTTGGACTGTGGGAGGAAACCCATACTGACACAGGGAGAATGTGCAAAGTCCACACAGACAGTTACCGGAGGGTGGAACTGAACCCAGATCCCTGGCACTGTGACGCAGTAGTGCTAACCACTGAGCCATTGTACTGCTCCATCACTGAACCTGGACCCTATGAACTGTCAGGGAATCAAGTTAGACATAAGTAAGGGAACATCCTGCTGATTGCTTTGTACTGCCCACAACTCCCTTCCCCCTCAATTGATGAATCAGAATGTTGAGCAGCACTCAGAGGAAACACTGAGGACAGTAAGGGTTCAGAATATACTCTGGGTGGGGGACTGCAATGTTCATCACAAAGACTGGCTCGGTATCACTACTAATGACCAAGCTGGTTTAGTACTCAAGAACATAGTTGCTAGAATGAGTCTACAAGAGGTCATGAATGAACCAGCAAGACAGAAAAATCTACCTGACCTTGTCCTCACCAATCTGCCTGTCACCGACACATCTGTCTATAACAGTGTTGAGACAGTGACCGCATTGTAGTGACAAAGGTTTTGCCTTCACATTGAGAAAAACTTCCATCATATCTTATGGCTTTATTGTGATGTAAACTGTGGAGATTTAAATGTATAATGTTAGTTGCTCAAAGATTTAAATTTTAGTTTTGAGTTAGGAGCGAGTGGATTTTTTATGTGTCTGAAATTAATAATTTTAACTATTTCTGTAACCATGGTGATTTCTTCTAAAAACAGCTCTGAAGCCTGCCTATAGTGTGAACGGGTTTGCACACAAATGGAGTTTTGTTATTTTAGAGTGTTTGCAATCCAGCATAGTAAATAATGGGGCCTCAAAGGTTTCTTAAAGAATTCTGGAATCCGTGTCTTTTATAAGCTTGGGGAAAACACCCATAACTGAGACACTAAGTTTAACTTTTGACATTGGGTACTGTTAGTCCTGTGATGACATTGGAAAAGGATAGCTGTATAAAGCAGTGCTCCTGAGAAGGGAATGATAGATTTACTGAATTAAATTACTTTGGAGTGAAAAGTTATCATTAGTCCCACATCAGAAGTGTTGGGATTAAAAACCCAGAAGTGATTATTTAAACTGAACACTTCAAAGCTTCTTACTGGAGCTATCTGGACTTCCACTTTAAAAGTTGAAGTCCCAAGTAACTTAAACCTATTGAGGTGTTAGGTACAGGGACTTTGGTGTGAGCATTATATGAGTGGTATTTTGAGTATTACATCAGGAATGGTGTTTTGGGTACTATACAAGAGCTGGTTTGTTTCTTTTCAATTTATAGAGAAGCAATCTGGGATTACAATTTACTGTGTGTTTAAAACCCTTGACTTTGTATAATAAGTAGATGTTTGGATTATCCTATATTATCTTCATTCGTTTTGTAATAAACATCCATTTTGTTGTTGAAGCAAAATCTGCAGTATTATGTCCCGATGTTTCAGTGAGGGACCACAAATTAGATTCCTAACTGTTATCTGCCTTGTCCAGTAATAATATCTATTGTGATCATAATCTATCACCATACGAAATCACCATACAAACAGATCTATGTACTCAAATCTGAGAATCCATGAGCCACTGTTAAACATCAGCAGGAGCAGAATTATATTCAAACTCAATTTGTAACTTCATGGCCCAGCATATCTCCCACTCTAATATCACCAACAAGCTGGGTGATCAGCTCTGGTTCAATGAAAAATGCAGGACGGTGTGCCAGAAGCAGCACCTGGCATACCTAAAAATGAGGTGCCAACCTGGTGAAGCTACAACACAGAACTACTGTCATGCCTAACTATGGAAGTAGTATGCAATCTATAAGGCTAAGTGATCCCATAACCAATGGAGCAGATGTAAGCAATGCTAATCCAGTTGTTAATGTTGGTGAACAATAAACCAACTGATACGAGACAGAGGCTCCACAGCCATCTCTATTTTCAATGATGCGTGAGCTAGATGTGCCGAGATTTACTGCAGCCTATTCCAGAGTCCCTACCATCACAGATGCATCTACAGTTCACATTGTCTCTCAGGCTTAAACCAATTTGATACACTCATTGTTATATCAAGAAATGGATAAAAGCATTAAATGCTGTAAAGGCTATTGGCCCTGACAACATTCCAGAAACAATATTGAAGACTTGTGCTCCAGAACCTGCCATGTCCCTAGCCAATCTACTCATATATAGTTACAACACTAGCATCTACCCAGCAATGTGGAAAATTTCCCAGGTGTGCTCCAAGCACAAAAAGAGCAACCAGTCCAACCAGCCAATTATCAGCCCATCAGTCTACTCTTGATCATCAGCAAAGTGATGGAAGGGGTCCTAAACAATTTAATAAAGCAGCACTTGCAAAATAATAACCTACCCAGTGATGCTCATTTTGGGTTCTGCCAGGGTCAATGAGCTCCTGCCCTAATTACAGATCTGCTCTAAATATGTCAAAAGAGCTGTACTCTAGATGCAAGGTGAGAGCAACTGCCCTTGATGTCAAAGCTGCATTTGACAGAGTGTGACATTGAGAAGCCTTATCAAAGCTGGAGTCAATAGGAGTCCGGGGAATAACTCTCTGCCGGATAGAGTCATATTTAGTATAAAGTAAAATGTCTTTTTTCATTGGAGGTCAGTTACCTCAGTACCAGCACGTCACAGTAATAATTCCTCAGGGTAGTCTCTTGGCAATCATCTTCAGCTGCATCATTAATGACCTTCCCTCCAACAGACATGTCAGACATGGGATGTTCGTTGATGACACAAAAATATTGGTAGGCTGATGGAGAAAGTCAAGTCGCATGGGGTCCAGGGTGTACTAGCTAGATGGATAGAGAACTGGCTGGGCAACAGGAGACAGAGAGTTGTAGTGGAAGGGAGTTTCTCAAAATGGAGAACTGTGACCAGTGGTGTTCCACAGGAATCCGTGTTGGGACCACTGTTGTTTGTGATATACATAAATGATCTGGAGGAAGGTATAGATGGTCTGATTAGTTTGCAGATGACACTAAGATTGGTGGAGTAGCAGATAGTGAAAGGGACTGTCGGAGAATGCAGCAGAATATAGATAGATTGGAGAGTTGGGCGGAGAAATGGCAGATGGAGTTCAATCCAGGCAAATGCGAGGTGATGCATTTTGGAAGATCCAATTCAAGAGCGAACTATATAGTAAATGGAAAAGCCCTGGGGAAAATTGATGCACAGAGAGATCTGGGTGTTCAGGTCCATTGTACCTTGAAGGTGGCAACACAGGTTGATAGAGTGGTCAAGAAGGCATACAGCATGCTTTCATTCATCGGACGGGGTATTGAGTACAAGAGTTGGTAGGTCATGTTACAGTTGTATAGGAGATAACAAGGTGTAGAGCTGGATGAACACAGCAGGCCAACCAGCATCAGAGGAGCAGGAAGGCTGACGTTTCGGGTTGAGATCCTTCTTCAGAATTGGGGGAGGGGAAGGGGGTTCTGAAATAAAGAGAGAGAGAGGGGAAGGCGGATCGAAGATGGATAGAGGAGAAGATAGGTGGAGAGGAGACAGACAGGTCAAAGCGCGGAGGCGGCGGCGGCGGAAAAACTGTTCAACGTCCCAGCGTGAGCAGTAGTATCTGGTTTGCTTCAGGACATGGTCGAGCAGTTTCAAGGCCGAAGAGATTACGAGAGAGTTGTGGTGGGAGAGAGATCCACTGAGGTTTCTCCGGAGGATGGAGGGTAACTTCTTCAAGGTAGGCATCCTTAGAAGAGGTTTCGCAGTGGGGTTAAAATTGTTTCAGAGATAGTAGGAATGGCAGATGCTGGAGCATCTGAGATAACAAGGTGTAGAGCTGGATGAACACAGCAGGCCAAGCAGCATCAGAGGAGCAGGAAGGCCTCCGCGCTTTGACCTGTCTGTCTCCTCTCCACCTATCTTCTCTTCTAACCATCTTCTATCCACCTCCCCCTCTCTCCCTATTTATTTCAGAACCCCCTTGCCCTCCCCCATTTCTGAAGAAGGGTCTAGGCCGAAACGTCTGCTCCTCTGATGCTGCTTCGCCTGCTGTGTTCATCCAGCTCTATACCTTGTTATCTCAGATTCTCCAGCATCTGCAGTTCCTACTATCTCTGAAACAGTTGTATAGGACTTTGGTTCGACCACATTTGGAATACTGCGTACAGTTCTGGTCACCACATTACCAAAAGGATGTGGATGCTTTGGAGAGGGTGCAGAGGAGGTTCACCTGGATGTTGCCTGGTATGGAGGGTGCTAGCTATGAACAGAGGTTGAGTAGATTAGGATTATTTACATTAGAAAGACGGAGGTTGAGGGAGTACCTGATTGAGGCCTATAAAATCATGAGAGGTATAGACAGGGTGGATAGCAAGAAGCTTTCTCCCCCAGAGTGGGGGATTCAATTACTAGGGGTCACGACTTCAAGGTGAGAGGGGAAAAGTTTAAGGGAGATATGCGTGGAAAGTTCTTTACGCAGAGGGTGGTGGGTGCCTGGAATGCGTTGCCAGCAGAGGTGGTAGAGGCGGGCACGATAGTGTCATTTAAGATGTGTCTAGACAGATACATGAATGGGCAGGGAGCAGAGGGATATGGATCCTTAGAAAATAGGCGACAGGTTTAGATAGAGGATCTGGATCGGCGCAGGCTTGGAGAGCCAAAGGGCCTGTTCCTGTGCTGTAATTTTCTTTGTTCTTTGTTCTTTGTTCTTTATTCAACACTGTTCACAACACCTCAGTTCCGGAACAAACTATATCATATGCAGCAAGACCTGGTCAACTTTGAGACTTGGGCTGGTTAATGGCAAGTAACATTCACGCCACACAAGGAGCAGGCAATGACAATTGCCAACAAGAAAGAATACAACTATTGCTAAAGGCCCCACTATCAACTAGACATATACATAATGTGTCTGTAAAAGTATGTCAGAGGCTAGGAACTCTGCAACGAGTATCTCACCTCCTGTCTCTTAAATGCTTGTTCACCATCTACAAGGCAGGTGTCAAGAGTGTGATGGAATACTCTTTACTTGATTGTGTGCGGCTCCGAAAGCACTCAAGAAGACTGACACCATCCAGGACAAAGCCCTCGCGTGATTGACACCACATCCAAAAACATTCTTCCCCTTTACTACTGACACAAAATAGCAGCAGTGTGTACCATTTACAAGATATATAGCAACATCTCACCAAGGCTGCTCATACAGCACTTTCCAAATGCACAAATTTCTACCAACTGGAATGACAAGGGCAGCAGATGAATGGGAAAACCACCACCTGCAGATTTCTCTGCAACTCAATGCCATCCTGACTTGAAACTATATTGCCATTCTTTGACTGTCAATGGGTCAATATTCCCGGGACTCCCTTCCTAAAAGCACTGTGGCTGTCCTTACACCCCAAGGACAGCAGCAGTTCGGGAAGGCAACTCACCACCACTTCCTCCAGGGCAATTAGGGACAGAAATAAATGTTGGACTAGCCAGAGATGCCCACATTCCTCGAATGAAATAAAGTTACAGCAGTAAAATTTCAAACACAGTAGTAACTTCACTTTAAAACTGGGAAAATTGGAAGCAAATTTATGTCCACTTCAGAAGAAGTCTAAGATCAGTAAAGCATTTCAGAAGCAATTGATATTTTGTTAAAATATCAGAATATCTAATTACAGAAAGAGCACAAATATGCCATTTTGGGGGGAAAATAGTCATATGAATCATCCCAACAAGGGCAAAGGGTGCAAATTCACTATTTTGTTTGAAAAGATGTGAAAGTTCCAAAAAGAAACCAAAGAGACAGGAATCTTTTATTTTGATTTCTAAAATAGCGAAAATTAAACTAATACTGCAGAAAAAAAGAACAAAATAACCAAAGTTAGAAGTACACATTTGACAGTACAGACTTGAGCACTGCAAATATACATGGAATTACAGCGACAAACCTACAGGTAAGGGGATGCAATGACCCCTAAGACTGAAGAAATGTTGTCTAAGCCAACAGCCTCTTCTGCTGACATTTAAGTATAGTCTACAGAACAGTCCTTAAAATAGTAAATGAAGGAGGATTGCTGGTACAAGTGACCTGTGGTTGGTATCCAGGTATCACATCACATGATAACATGGTGACAACAATGGCTTTCTCATCATTGTTATAACTGCTAAAACTTTGAAGTTCACACACATCAAGTTACATTGAATGTGCAACACAGAAATAAACCTTTCACCTCACAGGGCCCATCTTGCCTTTCATGCTTCACATAAGTTGACTCCCATCATAAATTCATTCCATCCCTTCAACATATCATACTCAGCAGGTGATGCATTGACTCCACCAGTGGTGTCCCACTCCCCACCACATAACCCCTCCTCCCAGGTCCCACATTTCCCCTCAGACTCATAGCACCCATTCCCTTCTTCTCTCTCCTCCCATTCCACTTGGATTTTATCATCAAACTCTACACCATCCCAAGCCCCATTTACCCTTACCTCTTATGAACATTTGATTGTGTCATTGTAGTTGTAGTTATAGGCATACAAGTACAAAATGAATTGCATGAAAGGCAAATATGGTACCAATTTTAATAAGGATCAAGTGTCTAACTTTTCTTTCTCTTCCGCACACCGATTTTAAAAGAAGCAAGAAACTGCATCTGCTTTCCAGGGAACTCATGACAGATTTAAACACAGCCTGAATTTGGTCAGTTCTGATTCACACCTGACAAGTTTAGAGGAAACGCATTTGTATGCTGTTAAATCAACATCAAGAGTTAACTGACATTAGCAATAATAGTGCGTGGGTTACAGCAATCAAAGCATCTGCTGTTATTAGTGTGTTTGTAGCATTTCCACCATCAAGGATAATATGATCCTTGACTTTTGCCAAGTCCTGACAATTCAAGTATAATTAACCAGGAAAATAGGGATTCTATTATGTGGTAGATTTTACAGTGGAGCTTGTTCATTTTAACTGTGTCCCGCATCAAATTGTGATTAACTTTTTTTCCTAATTAAAGTGTTTCAAATCCTCCTTCCCATACGGAAGTAATTTTGCACTGAGAAAAAGTAAATTTTTGATCCTGACCCCTTTGTGGGTGTGAAACTGGCAGTTTCAATAATTGCTTCCATACAGTACGAAATGTAAAGTTTTGCATGCTTTTTGAAGTGTGAATTTAACAAAATTCTTTGTGGAAGACAGGGATGTTTGTTTATTTTGTTTTGCTGGTTACTTCATTTTGTGCAGCATTTTCAGGCTGGTGAAAGTATCAAGGATTTTTTCTTTATATTGCCCAAAATTTATATCAGAAACACTTCTTGTACAAAATGGCATTTGTGAAAACATTGTATATGATGTGTGTTGCGTTACCCTCAATATCATCCAAGATCTGAGCCCTGGTTCATGGTTAATCCAGTTTATTCCTTCAAGGTTGAAATTAAATCGATAAATATTTCAATCAGTCAAATATTTTCTGAGGATAGATAACTCAAAAATCCTTGTATCTTCATCTTAATGGTTTAAAACAAGGGGCTTTTACATCTCATTGGTGCCAATGCACCAGGCTCTCAGCCAGTTTAGTTTAGTTACTGCAGAATTCAGCTACTCCAAATAGCCTGTCAAAATGAGGAATGCTAATGTTTTCAGACTGTTCACATTTCTCGATTTGAAAGCACATTCCGGTAAGGACGGCATTTTGAAAAAGGTGGTCACCCACCTTGTTTCATTGAAATTTAAGTCCAAATAGCAATCCTATTTACCTTTAAGTGCAAAAAAAGTTGCCTTATCTTGACAATGATTCACCGAATGCAGCACCAAGGACACACAGAAAAACCAGAGTCAATTTGAATCAGGTTGAAAGTTCCTCATGATCGCCTGTGTAGTAATTGGAACTGGGTGGACCTCAATAACTATGAGGTTCTTTACTGGGATTGTTAACCTGAGCCAATCTGGAAAGCCCTAGCTGACCAACATAACCAGGAGATTAGAATCTCCTCAGTTCAGGGAACTGGCTCTGAGCTGGAGGGCTACAGCCAGTGTACTCTGCACTAGTAAATAAAGAGTGACTTTGTGAAGGGACACCAGCCTCTGTGCTGTTATTTCATCCTAACTATCTCCAGCTGCTTTATCAATGACCTTGCTCTGTCATAAAGTCAGAAGTGCAAATATTGTGGTGCAGAGGCAGAGTCATACCCCTGGACCAGGAGGCCCGGGTTCAAGTTCCACCTGCTCCAGATACATGTAATAACATCTCTGAACAGGTTGATTAGAAATATAGGTTAAATAAAAAAACTGCAAATATTCACTGATGATTGTGCAGTATTTAATACCATTCACAATTCCACAGATGCTGCAGTATTGTGTTCAACTGCCACAAGGCTGGAACAACATTCAGGCTAAAGCTGATATGTAAAAAGTAGTATTCACACCATGCAAGTGCCAGGAAATATAGTCAGAGAGTCATACAGCATGAAAACAGACCCACAGTCCAAACAGTTCATGCCAAACATAATCTTGTTCTTAATCTTGTAAACTAAACTAGTCCCACCTGCCTGCTCCTGCCCCATATCCCTCCAAACCTTTTCTATACATGTACTTATCCAAATGTCTTTTAAATGTTGTAATTGTGCCCACATCCACTACCTCCTCATGAAGTTCATTCCACATGCAAACCAAGCTCTGTGTAAAAAATTCAGTCCTCAACTGTTTTTAAGTCTCTCTCCTCTGACTTTAAATATGTGCCCCCTAGTCTTGAAATTCCCCATCTAGGGAAAAGACACCTACCATTAACCCTATTTATACCCCTGTCTTTTTTTAATAAGCTTCCATAAGGTCACCTCTAAACTTCCTATGCTCCAGTGAAAAAAGTCCCAGTCTATCAGCTTTTCTAAGAACATCTTTAACAAGAGACTGAACCATCTCCCCTTGATATTAAATTTCATTACCATCACTGAGTCTTCTCCAATTAACTTCCTCAGGGTCACCATTGACAAGAAATTAAAGTGGACCAGCCAGACAAATATAGATACAAGAGCAGGCCAGAAACTGGGAATTCCACAGTTAATAATTCGACTGCTGACTCTCCAAGCCTTCCCAGCATCTAAAAGGCACCAGTGAAGGTACTCTCCACTTACCTGGCTGGATGCAACTCCAACTTTACTCAGGAAGCTCAACACCATCTGGGAACAACTGAACATTAGGAACAGCAGGAGGCCAGTTAGCCTCCCCTGCTTGGTTCACTATTTGAGAACATCGTGGCTCATCTGTGTATCAATCAATATTGTGTTTTTGTTCCATATTCCTTATTAAATTTCTTGAAGAGAAAGTATAATCTCACTCCAGACCCAGCCTTTTGAGATGATAGAGTTACATGTTTCCACCATCCTTCATTAAGTGCTTTCTGATTTCACACTTGAATGGCCTGGTTCCAGTTTAAGGTGGTGTCCTCTCCTCTTGATTCCCCCAACTGAGAAAAAATTCCCTGCACCTACCAGTCAAATCCTTTGAACATATCAAATACTTGACCAGAATCCTTCTCAATCTCTAAAACTCAAGGGAATGCAGGGCAATTTTATGGAAACCACGCTCAATATGAACCTTTTAATTGCAAGTATCCATTTGATCTATCGGTAGTGTCCAGACCTCTACTCAATTCTCTAAATATGACAAAGCTCAGCGGTGCTGTTCAAAGGAGACTCCATTTCCATATCAGTATTATTTTTGGATTATCAGCTATGAAAAGTTCATTTTCAGATTCTAGGTTGCATCATCCCTCATCTATGCTGTTTTTGGTTAGGGCTCCCTGTTAGGATGGCAGGGTCACTGAATTTGCCCTCCTGTATCATGAGTCTAAGTAGTCAAAACAGGAATAAAAATAGAATGGAAATAAAATGAGCATAGAATAGGGCTGCATAATTCAGCCTTATTAACACATATCTGAAACTTCCAAGATCTGTCTTGATATGCACTCAGTCTCATTTACACTTCATTTAGCTTAACACGTTGACTTGAACCTGAAGCAACATACTCCCGAGTGTGCACTCAAATGTCACTCTTTGTCTCAAGATTTCAATCTGTTGAACATATTCTGTTCCCTTCCCCTATATTTTGACTAACTTGAACAGTGATAGTTCTTGCTCTTTAACCCACCTACAATTTTGCTGATTTTGAAACTTTATCATAATCTTCCTGCAGTTTGAGTGAATACTTACATCTTCAGACAGACACAAGCAGAAAAATTACTGATGTGGTAGTAGTCGCTGAATGCTAAATACATTTATAGGAAATCTTTTTATCCACTGTTTGAACACCTTCCCGACAATAGTGAACAACAAAGAATATTGTACTTCACATCACGAGCAGGTCACGATTATTACTTTTGGCACAACAGCGCTTTCTAACAAGAAGAAGAAATCTGATAAATCAAGTCAAACCTTTCATCAGTCCAAACAGACATGTTGTATAACTCTACCCTAAGTACCAAGCATTATCTGTTCTATCATTCCAAAACAATTTACAACAACAAAGTAAGAGCTGGATTTATATATCACCTTTTACATTTGCAGTTGTCCCAAAGTACCTTATACATGATTCATTACTTTGAAATGTAGACAATGTTGTCATGTAGGAAATGCAGCAGCTGTGTTATACACAGCAAGATCAAAAGAAATCAATCTAGTGGCAAGATAATCTGTTTTAATGATGGTGGTTGAGGGAAAAATATTGGCCAGGAAACCTAGATGAATCCCCTTGATTTTCTTCAAAGTAGCACCATGAATCTTTTAAATCCGCCTTAGTTTAACCATGGTTAAACATTTCATCTGAAAGGTGGCATCCTTGACAGTGCAGTCCCAATGCTGCCAGTCCCTCAGTGCTGACTACCCGTCGCTGCTGTACTCCCTCAGTACTGACCCTGTGACAATGCTGTGTACTGCACTGGTATTATCAGTGTAGATTATTGCCTCAAGCCTCCAGAGTGGGACTTGAATCTATGACCTTGTGAATTAAAGGTGAAAGTATTACTCAAGTGTGTCACAGCTGACACAGAATTGATGATCAAATTGCATTCAAAAGGTGAAAGTCGGACTATCACATTCCTCTTCCTTTCATTTAAAATCCCAACTGTGATTGTTCAGAAAGTCAATTGAAAAGTAAATAGATGATTTTTTGTTTGTGATGACAGAGCCCTTCACTGTCACCTAAAGTGAAGAGAGCACAGCAGAGAATTCCCAGGGACAGGAATACATGGAATGCCTGAGCAGGAAATGGTTAAAACTAGACCTATGAGAATCTCTGTGTTGTTTTGTTTTAAATGACAACAGTTTAAACAAAAGTGGATGTCAATCCAAAGCAAGGGATGAAATGACACTGCTTCCACCCTGAAACTCAAAATTCCACTGAGTTTTCCAGCAAAAATGTTATCGTTTCCCTTTCAGTTGCTTGGTTAGAATTGATTTAAAAGGACAAAATACCAGGAAGGCACTGCAATGACTAAAACCCATGTGACAAATCATCATATAAATAGGATGACAAGAGTTCTTGAAATGTGCTGTAGCAGAACATCATTCTTTAATGGAATTGTTTGTAATAAGAAGCAGGGTGCAAAAAGGCTATTTACAGAATGTATTGGGACATTACTAAGTCCTTAGGACATCTTTGCACCATTAGACACGCTGCATTGACCAGTTCTAGTCTGATAGTTGTCT
This sequence comes from Rhincodon typus, assembly GCF_021869965.1. Lineage (NCBI taxonomy): Eukaryota > Metazoa > Chordata > Chondrichthyes > Orectolobiformes > Rhincodontidae > Rhincodon > Rhincodon typus. Next base: position 23,068,937 of record NC_063334.1, on the reverse strand, counting down.
CTCTGGTATCGAGGGACATGCTGTCCAGACAGTCAAATGGATCAGACTATGTGGTTACATAAAGCGTTTATATTGTACACAGTACCAGATTTCAGTGGCTAGCTGTACTGTTGTCTGATGGTTCCATACTTTTATATAGAGATAGTAGGAACTGCAGATGCTGGAGAATCTAAGATTACAAGGTGTAGAGCTGGATGAACACAGCAGGCCAAGCAGCATCAGAGGAGCAGGAAGGCTGACGTTCTG
>NC_063334.1:23020633-23068291 GCF_021869965.1 Rhincodon typus | reverse complement strand
CTGCTTGGCCTGCTGTGTTCATCCAGCTCTACACCTTGTTATCCCATACTTTTATATGCCCTGATTGAAAGGATTCAGGTTCAACTGCCTGTCTGGCACTCTTTTGACAAAAGATTTTTTTTGATATAAATCACATTTGCTGGATCTCTCAATGAGGCCATTTTACAGGCAGACATTTTCTATATCATGATGTACCCTAGCTCACAGGAATACTTATTAAAAAATGTTTCACATTCACCACGCCTCACAAACAGAAAGGAGAGAAATGTCTTTTACACTTCCTGATGCACCATTCAAGTCTGACAGGTGCCACCAATACTACGCTTTTTCTCCTGTGTATATTTTAGAATATGAAATCATTGGAAGGGACAGCTGCCAAGCTGCACAAGAAAGCCCATTCTAGCAGCAAGGCTGATCATCAAGAGCATTCCTGATATACATCATCCCCTCAAAGACTCCAAGCTCCTTGACTCATCTGAAATGCATCCATTATCAGTAATTTCACTGGATGCAGAGTACATAGCCTCTTCTGGATATAAAAACCCTTTCCATATTCCAACACAGGTAACACGCCAGTCAGATTCAGTCAAATTCTTTCCACTAATCAGCCAACTGAGATCACAAGGATCCTTCAGTGTTCGAAAATCTCTCCATGTTCCCCTCAGAAGTTAGAAGAATGCTCAAGGCCAAGTTAATTGTTAGAGTGAAGTTGCATTTAAAAGCTACAAAACACTCACTTGGAGAAGTAAATAAGTTTGCGGATGTCACAAAGATTGGCCGAGTGGTTGGCATTGAAGAGGAAGGTGTTAGGGTAAGGTTAACGGGGATATAGATGGATTGGTCAGATGGGCAGATGGAATTCAACCATAATAAATGAGAGGAGATGCACTTATGAAGAAGGAACAAGACAAGGGAGTATTCAAAGAATGGCAGAACACCTGGGAAGCTCAGAGGAACATAGGGATCATGAGGTGCCTGTTCACAGATCTCTGAAGGCAACAAGACAGGTTAGAATCAGAGTCATACAGCACAGAAACAGGCCCTTTGGTCCAGCCAGTCCACGCCGACCATGTTCCCAAACTAAATTAGTCCCACCTGCCTGTGCCTGGCCCATATCCTTCCAAACCTTTCCCATTCATGAACTTATCCAAATGTCTTTTAAACGTTGTAACTTTACCTGCATCGACCACTTTCTCTGGCAGTTAACCACACTCTATACAAAAAGTCACCCCTCATGTCTTTTTTATATCTTTCTCCTCTCATTTTAAAAGTATGCCAGCTAGTTTGGAAATCACCCACCCCAGGGAAAAGACCGCTCTCATTCACCTCATGATTTTATAAACTTCAATAAGGTCAACCCTCAATATCTATGCTCCAGTGAAAAATATCCAGCCTTTCCAATCTTTTCTATGTCTCAAACCCTCCACTCTCAGCAACATCCTGGTAATTTTTTTTTCTGAACTTCCTCCAGTTTAATAATATTCTTCCTATAATAGGGCAACCAGAATTGCACACAGTATTCCAGAAGAGGCCTCACCAATGTCCTGTACAACCTCAACATGACAACCCAACTCATATACCCAAAGGTCTGAGCAATGAAGGCAAGCGGGCTAAACACCTTCTTAACCGCACTGTCTACCTGTGATGCAAATTTCAGAAAATTATGTGCCTGAACCCCTATGTCTCTCTTTTCAACAATAGGGCAGTTAATAGGGCAGTTAAGAAAGCATAAAAAACACTTGCCTTTATCAGTTGTGGCATAGATTATAAGAGCAGGGGGTCATGTTGGAGCTGTATAGAACTTTGATTGGGGCACAGTTGGAATCCCATCTGCAGTTCTAGTCACCACACTACAGGAAGGATGTGATGCACTGAAGAGAGTGTAGAAGAGATTCGCCAGGATGTTGCCCAGGTTCTGCTACGAAAAGAGGCTTGATAAGCTTGGATTGTTTCCTTTGGAGCAGAGAAGGAAGATTAGGTTATGTGGGGCATGGACAGGGCGAATAGAAAGTAGCTGCTCCCCTTAGTTGAAGGATCAATACAAGAGGGCATAATTTAAAGTGAAAAGGTTTGGATGGGACTTGAGGGAAAACCTTATCATCGGAGGGTGTTGGGGGCCTGAAATGCACTGCTTCAGAGATTAGTTCAGAAGGAAAGTCTCTCAACCTTTAGAAAGTACTTGGATGAACACTTGAAGTGAATAGGCCATTCAAGGATATGGGCCTAGTCTGGGAAAGTGAGACTAGTGTAGGTAGTGATGTATTTTTAGTGGTGCAGACTCATTGAACCCAAGGGCCTCTTCTGTATTATTCCATGATTCTAAGGATAGTGTTCCTTGGAGAGGAAGTTGAAGGTGGTGATGTTGACTCCCCTGTTTGTCAATAATCTATCCACCTCCATGTTGAAAATATTCAATCATTCTGCCTCTAGGAACAGAATTCCAAATCAAGACCAACAATGGAAAAAGAAAATTCTTCTCATCTCTGTCCTAAATGGAAGCCCCTTTGATTTTAAACTAGTGTCCCCTTGTTTTAGTTTTTCCCAAAAGGGAAAGCATCTTTCAGCACCCACTCTGACAAGTCCTCCAAGAATGTTATATGTTTCAATGAAATCACTTCTTATTCTTCTGAACTCCAATGGATATAAATCTGTTCAATCTTTGTTCATAAGATAACCAACTCCCATCGCACGTATCAGTCAAACGAAAGTCCCTGAAATATTTTCAACACATTTATATCTTTTCTTAAACAAGGAGAGCAAAACTGTACACCTGCAATGGGGTCAGGGCTAACCTCAACTCCAGATATGGTCCCACCAATGCCCATTGAAACTATAGCAGAACTTCTTTATTTTTATATGCCATACTCTTGCATTAAGCAACACTCCAGTTTTGAAGAAGAGTCATACTAGAATGGAAACATACCTCTGTTTCTCTCTTCAGAGATGCTGCCATACCTGCTGAGCTTTACTTCAGCCAGAAATACAGAGTGGATGCTCCAACACTCAAGAACCTTGACACCATCCTGGACAAAGTAGCCCACTTGTTTGGTACACATCCATAAACATCCACTCCCTCCATCACCAGCTCAGTGGAATTCCCTCCCTAATAACATTGTGGGTCTACATACAGCAAATGGACTGCAGTGGTTTAAAAAGGCAGTTCAACATTACCTTCTTAATGGCAACTAGTGACAGGCAACAAATGCTGGTCCAGCTAACGATGCCCATGTCCCATGAGTAAAAAAAAAATCTTTTTTTTATATCTACCTTCTTAATCATACAAGTACAAGTAGAAACAATTTGTGTGATTTATATACCAGGACATCCAGCTACCTCAGTGTCTCAGAATTCTGCAATCTCTCTCCATTTAAATTACATGCTGTTTCTCTATTAGTCCAGTCAAGGTGAACAAGTTCACATTTTCCCACTTTATACTCCATCTGCCAAAGTTTTGCTCACTTGCTTCATCTATCCATATTCCTTTGCAGATTGCTTGTGTCCGGTTGATAACTTACTTTCCATCCGATCTTCATGCCATCAGAAAATCTAACAACTGCACATTTAGTTCATTAATCCAAGTGGCTGATATAAATTGTATATAGTTGAGGCCGCTGTCATACTCTGTTAGTGACAGTTTACCAACCTGAAAATGACCCATTTATGCCTACCGTCTGTTTCCTGTTAGCTAACCAATCTCTGACCATGCTAATAAGTTATCTTCTACACCAGGTGCTTTTATTTTGTGCAGTAACCTATGATGTAGCCTTTGTCAAGTGTCTTTTGGAAATCTAGGCAAACTACATCCACAGGCTCTCCTTCATCCATATTGTTTGTTACTTCTTCAGCTAACTCTAATAAGTCAGTTGAACATAATTTTCCTTTCACAAAATATGTTGACTCTGACTGATGCATTGAGATTTTCCAAGTGCCTTGCTATAACATCCTAAATAAAAGATATCAGCATTTTTTCTTATGCCAGATGTTAAACTCACTGGCTTATAGTTTCCTGCTTTCTGTCTCACTCCTTTCTTGAATAGAGGAGTCACACTCACTATTTTCTAATCTGCTGGCACCTTTTCAGCATAAAGGGGATTTTGGAAAGTTAAGACCAATGCATTTACTGTTTAAACAGTCACTTCTTTTAAAACCGAAGAATGAAGTCCATCAGAACCGAGCATCTTGTCACCTTTCAGTACCTGTAATTTCCATACTACTCTTTCCGTGGTGAATGTAATTCTTTTAATTTCTTCACTCCCTTTCATCTCTACAGTGAAAACAGTTAAATAATGTTTCAATTCACTTATTGTCTATCATTAATTGCATTAACTCTCTCCCTAAAAGATCAACACTCACTTTCCCTCCCCACCTTTATCTGCTTTCCGGAGGGACAACTCTCTCCGTGACTCCCTTGTCCGCTCCACACTCCCCTCCAGCTCCACCACACCCGGCACTTTTCCCTGCAACCGCAGGAAGTGCTACACCTGCCCCCATACCTCCTCCCTCACCCCCATCCCAGGCCCCAAGAAGACTTTCCACATCAAGCAGATGTTCACCTGCACATCTGCCAATGTGGTATACTGCATCCGCTGTACCCGGTGTGGCTTCCTCTACATCGGGGAAACCAAGCGGAGACTCGGGGACCGCTTTGCAGAACACCTACGCTCGGTTCGCAACAAACAACTGCACCTCCCAGTCGCGAACCATTTCAACTCCCCCTCCCATTCCTCAGACGACATGTCCATCCTGGGCCTCCTGCAGTGCCACAACGATGCCACCCGAAGGTTGCAGGAACAGCAACTCATATTCCGCTTGGGAACCCTGCAGCCCAATGGTATCAATGTGGATTTCACAAGTTTCAAAATCTCCCCTCCCCCCACCGCATCCCAAAACCAGTCCAACTCGTCCCTGCCTCCCTAACCTGTTCTTCCTCCCACCTATCCCCTCCTCCCACCTCAAGCCGCACCTCCATCTCCTACCGACCAACCTCATCCCGCCCCCTTGACCTGTCCGTCCTCCCTGGACTGACCTATCCCCTTCCTAACTCCCTACCTACACTCACCTTTCCTGGCCCCATCCCCGCCTCTTCGACCTGTTTGTTTCCTCTCCACCTATCCTCTCCTCTATCCCTCTTCTATCCGCCTCCCACTCTCTCCCTATTTATTTCAAAACCCCCTTCCCCTCCCCCTTTTCTGATGAAGGGTCTAGGCCCGAAACGTCAGCCTCTCTGCTCCTATGATGCTGCTTGGCCTGCTGTGTTCATCCAGCCCTGCACCTTGTTGACTCACTTTACCTACTCTTTTACCTTTTAAATACCTGTAGAATCTTTTATAGTCTATTTTTATAATTTCCAGTTAGCTTTCCCTTGCATTCTAATTTCTCCCTCCTTAATAATCTTTTAATAATTCTTTGCTGTTATTTATGTTCTGTCCAGTTAACTGACTTGCCAATAAAACTTGGAATTATATGCTTTTTCTTGCAATTTGATAAGTTCCTTCAAAATGGCAGCAGAATAAGAAGCTCCAGCCAGAGCTCCTCTCCTCCACCTGTTCTTTTTCTTTTTCTCTCTCTTTTTCTTCCAAACTTTTAACTTTAACTTACTGGAGGTGAAATGGAGGAGACTGAAGGTCGTGGCGAGTCCCAGGTCAGGCTAGCGTGAGGGCAGCGAGTCCCAGGCTGAAGGTGAGGCCCTTGGGGGACTGGAAGGAGGCCTTGATGTTTGGAGCCCAGCGTGTTCTAGAGACTTGGCCTAGGCGGTCTGAAGGTTGACCCAGACTTGGGTGAAATGGCTAAAATTTGAGTACTTTTTAAAAAGAAAACTTCTTTATTCTTCATTCTTATGCTGAACTTCTCTCAAGTTGGTAACACATACTTAAGTATTCTGTACCTAACATGGCATCAAAGTGGCGACATTACAAACTTTTCACTGCACTCATTCGAGTGCACGTGACAATAAAGGCTAATTCAATATTGTTAACTTAGTTTGCTACTGATGGAACATCCTTTCTTTGGAGTTTTGTTTTCTCACTGAAATATACTTTTTGAGTATTCTGAAATATCTTCTTAAATGTCTGCCACTGCATCTTGACTGACCCATCACATAACCATTACACTTTAGCCAGCTCTGTCTTCATGCCCTCATAATTTTTCTTATTTGCGTTTCAAACAATGATCTTGAATCCATTATTCCCTGCTTCAAACTAAAATTAAAATTCAATCACCTTATGATCACCGATACTGTGGGCTACATTCACTATGAAGCCACAAATGGATGCTGACACAGTGGCTCAGTGGTTAGCACTGCTGCCTCACAGCACCAGGGAGTGGTCCAATTCCAGCCTCGGGTGACTGTCTGCATGGGGTTTGCACATTCTCTCAGTGTCTGTGTGGATTTCCTCCAGGTGCTCCGGTTTCCTCCCACAGTCAAAAGATTTTCAGGCTAGGTGGATCATCCATAGTGTTCAGAGATGTGTCAACCAGGTGGATAGCCATGTGGGGTTACAGGATACATAACTGGTATGCTCTTCCGGGGGTTGCTATGGATTCGATGGGCCAAATGGTCCCCTTCCATACTGTAGAGGTTCTGTGGTACTAGTGTGGCCTACTGTCTGCAATATGCTGCTTGAAGAAAATATCTTGAAAATATAAACTCATCATCCAGACTACTTTTGGCAATATGCTCCATCTGATCTATATGCACACTAAAATCACACATAATTGACATTATAGCTTTCTCAAAAAAACCCTATTATTTTTTCTGTATGCCCCACCCGACAATGTGCTTTGGGGGGAGGGGCATATAGCACTCTCCACAAGCAATGTCATACCTTTATGATTTCTTATCTCTATCCAAACTTGTCTTGATCCCTAGAACTAATGTAATCCCCTTTTATTGTAGTGGTGTCATAATTATTTTACGCATCTACCTCTCAACCTTTTTCTAGTTTCCTATTGCGTTGAAATGTTGTGCACTTGTCACTTTGCAACCATGTCTTTATGATGGCCATCAGATCACATGTATTTATTTCTAATTCTGCTGTCAACTCACTTTTAGAGAGGTAAGCTGCAATTTTGGAGGGCATAGGCATCCTTTTGGAGAAGAAAGACATCCATCAGGACAGGTCAGGTGATCTCTAGGATTGGACCAACCACATCTCATTTGGGGATCTTCCTTGACCATCTCCCAGTCTACAGTCCTCAAGCCCATACAGCCTGCTTCTACCTCAACAGCAGGACTACACCTGCAGATCCATTGTTTCTGCCTGTCCCTGCCCTACGAAACTTATTTATACCCTATTTTTTCTTGATTCTTCTCCACTTTTCCAGTCCCTCCCTACATACATCACAATTCTTCTGACACGTTATGTTGGTTTCAAAATTTCCAGTTCACAGGCAGAGCTACCTCCTCTTCACCATGGATGTGCAATCTCTTTACACATCCATCCCCCATTAGAATGAACTCAAGGCTCTCAGCTTCTTCCCAGAAAGAAGACTTGAACAGTCCACATTCACCAACACCAACACCCCCACCCCCACCCCCCATGCCTGGCCGAACTTGTTGTCACTTTGAACAAATTCTCCTTTAATTCCTCTCACCTTATTCAGATCAAAGGTGTGGCCATGGGTGCCTGCAAGGGACCCAGTTATGCCTGTCTCTTTGTGGGGTACATGGAACATTCCTTGTTCCAGTCTGACCTTGGCCCCCCCACCCAAAACTCTTTCTCTGATACAACAATGACATCATCAGTGCTGCTTCCCTGTCTCATTCGGATCTGAAAAAATTATCAATTGTGCTTCCAGTTTCCACCCTGCTCTCACCTTCACCTGCTCCATCTCCAAATCCTCCTTTCCTTTTCTCCACGTCTCTGTTTCCATTTCTGGTGATAGTCTGACCACCAATATCCATTACAAACCTACCAACTTCCACAGTTACCTGGACTGTACATCCTCGCACCCTGCTTCATATAAGGATTCAATTCCATTCTCCCAGTTTCTCCAACTCTGTTGCATCTGTTCTGATGATGCCACCTTCCACAGGGACTCTCAGAAACGTCCACCTTCTTCTTCAACGGAGGATTCCCAACATTGTGGTTGACAGGGCCCTTCACCATGTTCCATCTACGACACCTCTGCCCTCATACATTCCCTTCCCTCCCATAGTAATGGTTAGGTCCCCCGATCCGAACTCACCACCCCACCAGCCTCTACATACAAAGGATTGTAAGCTCCATTTCCATTACCTCCAACAGGATGCCATGACCAGACACATACTCCACTCCCCTCACTTGCCAGCATTCTGCAGGGATCATTCCATTCACATTGCATGGGTTGCATTAAGCACAGCACACCCATTCTCTTCTCCTCTCAGCTCTCATGATTACTTACTCAGCTTGTTTTCTGTCATGACCTACTATCAATAAACTTTTTTACCTGCCTACCTCTTTCACATCTCTCTCTCGGAGCTCCGTCTCTATCTATCTCTCCCCATCCAACCTCCTCCAAGCTCATCTTCTATATAAATACTACCTCCTCCGAGCTACTTTCACTTCTGATGAATAGTCACCAGACTCGATACGTGAACTCTGGGCTCTCTCCCCACAGATGCTGCCAGACCTGCTGAGTTTTGCTAGCAATTTCTGTTTTTGCTAAAGGTAGACACGTTTAAGTGTAAATAGTGCAGAAACTCATTAGGACTGTCAAGCTACCAAACACCTATCAAGCTGTCAGAAGGTCATGTAAAAACTGTCAAGCCTATCAAAGGGACCATTCAACACTGTTATATTGAGTCATAGAGACGTATAGCACAAAAACAGACCCTTGGTTCAATTCATCCATGCCAACCAGATATCCTAAATTAATCTAGTCCCATTTGCCAGCATTTGGCCCATACCCCTCCAAACCCTTCCAATGCATATACCCATCCAGATGTCTTTTAAATATTGTAATTGTACCAGCCTCCATCATCTCCTCTGGTAGCTCATTCCTTACCCGCAGCACCCTCTGTGTGAAAATGTTACACCTTAGGTGCCTTTTAAATCTTTCTCCTCTCACTTTAAACCTATGCCCTCTAGTTTTGTAATCCCCTACCCTTTTCCATGTCCCTCATGATTTTATAAACCTCTCTAAGGCCCCTTCTCAGCCTCCGATGGTCCAGGGAAAATAGCCCCAGCTTATTCAGCCTCTCCCTATAGATCAAACTCTCCAACCCCAGCAGCATTTTTGTAAATCTTTTCTGCACCTTTTCAAGTTTCACAACATTTTTCCTTTACCAGGGCCACCAGAATTGCACGCAGTACTCCAAAAGTGGCCTAACCAATGTCCTGTATAGCTACGTGACCTCTCAAGTCCTATACGCAAATACATAGTACTTGTAACAAAAACACGAATTATGGTGGAAATATGCATGATCTGGTAGCCATTACAGAGATGTGGCTGCAAAATGACAAAAGCTTAGACTGGAATATTCATGGACAACTTAGATCTACAGCCTTTTAATTTTTCAAAAGAATTCTGGACAATTAAAAAGATGATTGCTTTTTAGCTCATTATTACAGTTAACATAAGTCTGAGGATTTCTATCATGCTGCATGACTGATTTCATAAATGAGATGAATATAATGGGTTGGCATGGATAGAACATTGAGAGTATGTCAGGGTGAAAGCTGGATGGATATTTTATGGGTTAATGTATTTTTGAACAGGTAGGCAGACAATTATCGCAGTCGGGTGCCTTCCATATCATAGTTTGACTGACAGCAACAAGTGGCTTTGGATTCTTTGATATGGGACTATGAATTCTAATACTTACTGCACTTAAATTAAATGTTTGCTCATATAAACTTTTTTGAGTAAGTTTAAATGTAGTAGAATGTTTGTTACGATTTTTTTTCTCAATTTAGTAAAATCCTCAATACAATTGTTTTATTTAATAGAATCTTATTTTTTCTCATCAGTGCAAAGGTTGAGGTGTTTGCATGTTGGATATTAATTGGGTTGCCATGGTAGAAGATAGGGTAAAGGGTGGAGGGCATTGTTTAAAATAAATTGACGTAAGGGCTATAAGAAAAGGCCAGAGGATGGGTACAAGGGCTAGGTTGGCATGGAGCAAGAAGGCAGTCACTTGGTATAAAGTGGTACAGGAAGATAGGTTGAGATTGAGTGTGTGGGAGTCATAGGGATTGGTACAGGATGCTAGGTGTCACGGGTTGACATGGCTGAAGCATGGAGTGTATATGTGGGTGAGGGTTGCAGAGAGGGCTAGAAGAATGATTTATATAATTATAACAGCAGACATAGTCACCTGCCCATGTTGCCTGCACACTGGACATCCTTTAAGTCTTCCCAAGTCGCTGGTTTGATTTCCAATCCAACATCCTCCTCCTCCCTCCCACTCCCAACCCCCCCACTCTTTCCCCAACTCTGTACTGAAAATGGGAAGTTCTGGCAACCATTTTAAAGGTTAGATTTGCAGATCTGGGTACCCTCATCTCTCTATCCACCTAACCCAGGAATAAAAGATTGTGGCCACATCAGTGTTCACAGCAAATGACCCATCTGAATGTTAGTTCCATATTTGGGTAAAGCATTGGCAAACTAACCCTGAACCTCTTCACGCCTAATCATTTCAACACCATCTGTTAAGTTACCTCATCATCTACCTGTACTCTCCATATATTTACTCCTGACTCAGCTAAGTAGGGATATTGTTAGTAACAGGTACATTATTAAAAATACAGCTATCCAGAACTAGACAGTTTTGATATTCGGTTAAATCATTGGTGAGCACCTGTTTTGCAGATGTCTAATATAGCAGGCAGCGCACAATATTCTGAGGCAGATAATACAATATTAATCCAAGCACTAAAATGGGCACCCAAGGGCCTGTGCCTCAATCCAGCATTAATGTCTTTGCATCTACCAATAAGAGGCCAAATATCTGTTTTATGATCCCATTGTGCAACTGTTTTTCCCGGAGTGCAGCTATCAAGGATGATGCAGAGCTGAAGCAATGGTCTTTAAAGGGACCACTAGCAGCTTTAATGAAAAATAAAATACTTGATGCAAAGCCAAGAGTTAAAGAAGTGCATTAAAAAGACACAGGCAGCTTTCAGCTGCTGGCCACCTCCATTTCTAATCACTAGCCTCTCCTTCCTGGTCACTGACCCACATTTTCAGGCCATCCCATCTTTTAACATCTACTTGGGAGTCACAGTTAAATAATTGGAATTAAATAGTCTTTGCTGAGCTGAGTTGGGGATATTCAACAGGCATTTCACTGGTCTTCCATCCAATCTCATGCCTGAAGTCCAAAATCTAGCATTGTTCTAGTCACAAAGATGCTGGAGTTTGGATATCAAGCCTGTATATTTTGTTTCATTTTTGAGCTTTTTTCTTCTGATTGCACTAGCTGTCCCAGTTAGGCATCAGCTCCTAATTGGACCAGACTGAACCACTCTGAAGAGTTATTTTGAAAAGCCAGCACAGGAATGATGGGCTTATTGGCCTATTTCTACACAGTATGACATTAATTCTCTGTTTTTCTGAAAGAGGACATTGTGGTCTAGATATTCTGCTTGGCTCCTTTTGAGTTTGGATTGATAAATTCAGGCTCAAACCAGGATTTCGCTAGAAAAGCACAGCAGGTCAGACAGCATCCGAGGAGAAGGGAAGTTAACTTTTCAGGCTGAAACCCTTCATCAGGGCTGGGCAGGGGGAGGGGAGCCCAGAGATACATACAGAGAGGGGGTGGGGATGGGGGAGGTTAGGTGGGATGAAATAGGTGGATGCAGTAGGGGGTTATTGTGGTTGGTCAGTGGGAAGGGTGGAGTGGATACGTGAGTCGGAAGATGGATTGGTTGTGGGGGAGAAGAGATTTTGAAGCTGGTGAAGTCAATATTCACACCATGGGGCTGTAAGCTCCCAAGGTGAAATGTCAGGTGTTGTTCCTCCAGTTTACCTGACAATGGAGGAGGCCAAGGATGGACATGTTACCAGGGGAGTGGGAGGAGGATTTAAAGTGAATTGCAACCAGAACAGTTGGTGCGTGCAGAGCACAGGTGCTCCACAACCAGTCCCCGAGCCTGCGTTAGGTCACCCCAATATGGAAGAGACGACATCGGTAGCAATGGTTACGGTAGATGAGGTTAGATGAAGTGAAGGTGAGTCTCTGCCGGATTTGGGAGGATTGTTTGGGGCCTTGGACGGAGGTGTAGGGGCAGGTATAGCTCCTCATGCGGTTGCAGGGAAAGGTACCGGGTGTGTGATGGAGGGATTGGTAGGGAGCGTAGAGCTGCCGCGAGAGTCGCGAAGTGAACGGTCCCTGCAGAAAGTGGGCAGGGATGGGGAGGGAAATATCTTTTTGATGGTGGGGTCTGATTGTAGGTGGCAGAAATATCAGAGGATGATGTGTTGTAGCCGGAGGTTGGTGGGGTAGCATGTGAGGGCTAAGGGGACTGTATCCTTATTGCTGTTGAGGGGAGAGGGTTTGAGGGCAGAAACGCGGGAAGCGGTTGAGAGCATCCTTAATAACAGAGGAGGGGAAACTACAGTCCCTAAAAGTAGGAGGATTTCTGGGAAATCCTAGTGTAGAATGCCTCGTCCTGGGAGCAGATGCAGCGGAGGCGGAGGAATTATGAGGATGGAATAGCATTTTTGCAGGAGGATGAGAGAGGAGGTGTAGTCGAGGTAATTGTGGGAGTCCGTGGTTTTGAAATGGATGTCAGTGGGGAGTCAGATTCCGGGGTGGAGACAGACAGGTCCAGGAAGGGGAGGGTGGTGTCAGAAATGGTGCAGGTGAATTTGAGGACATAATGGAAGGTGTTGGTGACATTGATGAACTGTTCGAGCTCCTCATGGGAGCACAAGGCAGCACTGATACAGTCATCAATATAGCGGAGAAAAAGGTGAGGAATGCTGCCGGTGTAGTTGTTCAAGTGGGACTGTTCCAAAAATCTACAAAGGGGCAGGCATAGCTCATGCCCACACGGGTTCCCATAGCCACCCCTTTAGTTTGTATTAAGTGGGAGGAATCAAAAGAAAAATTGTTGATGGTGAGGACCAGTTCCTTGGGAAATCTTCTGTCCACAGCCTCCAACCTGGTATTTCCTCAACCCTGCACCGCCCATTTTTATCTCCTACCCTAAATGCATAAATCCTACTGCCCCTGTCAACCCATTGTGTCTGCCTGCTTCTGCCCCACCGATCTCATCTCCTCCTACCTCGACTCCATTCTTTCCCCTTTGGTCCAGGAACAGCCCACCTATGTTCAGGACACAACCCACGCCCTCCACCTTTTCCAAAACTTGAAATTCCTTGGCCCACAACACCTCATCTTCACCATGGACTTTCAGTCCCTGTACACCTGTATCCCCATTCGGATGGCCTAAAAGCCCTCTGCTTCTTCCTCTCCCATAGGTCCACCCAGTCCCCCTCCACCAACACGCTCATTCACTTGGCGGAACTGGTCCTCACCATCAACAATTTTTCTTTTGATTCCTCCCACTTAACTGAAGGGGTGGCTATGGGAACCCGTGTGGGCACGAGCTATGCCTGCCCCTTTGTAGGATTTGTGGAACAGTCCCACTTTAACAACTACACCGGCAGCATCCCTCACCTTTTGCTCCGCTATATTGATGACCGTATCAGTGCTGCCTTGTGCTCCCGTGAGGAGCTCGAACAGTTCATCAACGTCACCAACACCTTCCATCATGTCCTCAAATTCACCTGCACCATTTCTGACGCCACCCTCCCCTTCCTGGACCTGTCTATCTCCACCCCAGAAACTGACTCCCCACTGACATCCATTTCAAAATCACTGACTCCCACAATTACCTCAACTACACCTCCTCTCTCTCACCCTCCTGCAAAAATGCTTTTCCATCCTCATAATTCCTCCACCTTCGCCACATCTGCTCCCAGGATGAGGCATTCTACTCTAGGATTTCCCAGATATCCTCCTACTTTAGGGACTGTAGTTTCCCCTCCTCTGTTATTAAGGATGCTCTCAACCGCATCCCCCATTTCCCACGCTTCTGCCCTCAAACCCTCTTCCCCCAACAGCAACAAGGATACAGTCGCCTTGGTCCTCACATACCATCCCACCAACCTCCGGCTACAACACATCACGTTCCGATATTTCTGCCACCTCCAATCAGACCCCACCATCAAAAAGATATTACCTTCCCCACCCCTGGCCACTTTCCGCAGTGACCAGTCTCTCCACACTACCCACCAACCCCTCCACCACACCAGGTACCTTTCCCTGTAACCGCAGGAATTGCTACACCTGCCCCTACACCACCCCTCTCACCTCCATCCAAGGCCCCAAACAATCCTCCCAAATCTGGCAGAGATCCACCTTCATCTAACCTCATTTACTGCATCCGTTGTTCCCAATGTGGTCTCCTCTATATCGGGGGAACCAAATGCAGACTCGGGGACCAGTTTGTGGAGCATTTGCGCTCTGCACACACCAACCAACCCAAACTTCCTGTTGCCATCCACCTTAAATCCCCCTCCCACTCCCCTGATGACATGTCCATCCTTGGCCTCCTTCACTGTCAAAGTGAACCCAAACGTAAACTGGAGGAACAACACCTGATATTTTGCCTTGGGTGCTTATAGCCCAATGGTGTGAATATTGACTTCACCAGCTTCAAAATCTCTCCACCCCTAACATGTCCATCTTCTGACTCATCTATCTGTTCCAGCCTTCCCACTGACCAACTACAATAATCCCCCACCTGCATCCACCTATCTCCATCCCACCTATCTCCATCCCACCTACCCTCCCCCAACCCAATGCCCCTCCCTCGATTTATCTCTGGGCTCCCCTCCTCCTCCCCAGTCCTGGCAAAGGGTTTCGGCCCGAAACGTTAATTTCCCTGTTCCCTGGATGCTGTCTGTCCTGCTGTGCTTTTCCAGCTCCACATTTATTGAGTCTAGCTTTCAGTATCTACTGTCTCCATGACTTCACTAGAGTTCATCTCAACTTTCAGATGCCTTTTCTTCTCACTTTTAGTTCCAAAGAAATGATTAAAAGAGGTCTGAGAGGTTGTTAGAGAATCATTCAGCACATAAGGGGGGGCAATCAACTCATTATGGCTTTGTCAACTGTTTGAAAAGCTATTCGACTAGCTGCCATTCCCCAGCCCTTTCCTTGTACTTTTCTCCACTTCCAGTTATTTATGCTGCTCGCTTCTGAAAGTTGCTACTGAAAAACTATGGTAACTTTATCTTTTATATTAAGTGACACAGCTAACCAAAACATTTTGGGTAAATACATAGCAAGTCTCTCTGTACTAAAGAAACGATAGATTAACTAGATTCTCACAAAAGGTCACTAACTGAAAGGTTAATCTGTGTTTTCTCCTTCCAATGTTGTCACACCTGGTATGCAAGTTGACGATTTTCTGCCTTTTTGAATTTTAGCATTTCATCTCCTTTTCTCCTCGTCAAAAAGAGGAATGCTTAAGATGGAGATTTAAATCATTCTGTTTCAGCCATTTAGTATCAAACAGGTCAGACAAGACATCCTGCAAACTGACACTTCTCCCTCAGTCTCAAGATTACATTATTCTTTGACATTATACCAATGGGGCACGGATCTATTTCCCTAACTATCCTATGGTCTCCCTGAAGGAAGCTCGTAATTATTGTTCAATTTGAAAAGGTTTGTGTTGTACTTGCCCACTGCAGTCTCTTATGTTCAATCAATAATCTAGTACAATGTTAACAGCAGGAATCAGTTGTGACTCATTGGTTACTGCTTGTGCTGCTGGGTCAGTTATGAGTTTAAGTCCCAATCCAAAGATTTGGCCACAGAATCCAGGCTGAAATCTCAGTGCAGCAGCAAATGAGTGAGGTAGTGATTTGCTGTCCTTTTGATGACATGTCAATTTCTGCCTTCTCAAGTGGATGTAAATGGTCTCACAGTACCATTTCGAAAAAAAAATGGAACTTTCCCCAGTGTCTTGGGCCGATATTCATCTGAATCAACATCACAAAAACAGCTTATCTGGTCATTATCACATTCCTGTTTGTGGGATCTTACTAAGCACAAATTGGCTGCTGCATTGCTCCATTACAACAGTGACTAATCTCTGAAAATATTGTTTTATAGAGTCATAGAGATCTAGAGCATGGAAACAGGCCTTTCGGCCCAACTTGCCCATGCCAGCTAGTTTTCACAATTAAATTAGTCCCATTTGCCTGTATTTGGTCCATATCCCTCCATACCTATTCCATCTGTGTACCTGTCTAAATGTTTCTTAAATGATGAAATTGTACTCGCTTTCACCACTACCTCTGGCAGTCTGTTCCAGACACTCACCACCCTTTGTGTGAAAAAAATGTCCTTCTGGACCCTTTTGTATCTCTCCCCTCTCACCTTAGACCTACGCCCTCTTGTTTTAAGCTTCCCTACCATGGGGAAAAGCTGTTGGCTATCTACCTTATCTGTGCCTCCCATGATTTTACAGACCTCTAAGGCCATCCCTCAGTCTCCTATGATCCAGAGAAAAAATGTCCCAGCCTATACAACCTCTCCTTATAACTCAAACCTGCCAGTCCAGGTAGCATCGTAGTAAATCTTCTCTGCACTCTTTCTAGTTTAATGGCTACAAGTGCTCTGGAACATCATGAAAGGGGTTACATAAATGCAAATCTTTTTCCCTTTTAATGGCAACAAACAGGATAAAAATCACTGACTCTTTAACGTTAATACTGTTTATAAACATTTTCAAATAAAGGTGCTGAATGAAGGGCGATTAAAGATAAGCTTGGAAGTGGGAAGTTTGGATTGCAAATTCAGTGTTAATTATTGGATCAAGGCTTTCCCGGATGGTAAGTTTGAACTTTCTTATATCTTGATCTCCTGCAATGTTATCATAGCAACAGCATTACCATATTTGCAGTGATTTGGCAGGTTGTATGATTCAGTGAAATGAGGAAGGTACCTGGGCTCAAGGTTGATTCTCACGAGAACGTGAATACATCTTTTAAAGAACTTACAACTTACAAAAGAAACATTGACAATTGTGACCTTGACAAGGACTTTAGGGTTGGATATATGTGACAAACACAGTGAAGTCTCTTATCGCAACAGACTGAGTGAATGGTCATTGTAATAACATTCAGCATACAATGTAAGGACACACTGAGAGTTATACTGAGTTCACAGCACAGAAATTGGCCATACAGCTCAGCCATCTTTTCATGTTTTTATCTTCCAGACAAGTTTCCTCACAGCACATCTCAATCAACCCCATCAACTTATCCTTCCATTCCTTTCTCCCTCATTTGCTCATCAAGCTTTCCCTTCAAGCATTTAACCAGGCACTTCAATCATTCTCAGTTGTAGCAGTTTCCATATTCTCATCATTTTCCAGCTAAAGAAGTATCTCTTAAATTCCATATTGGATATATTAGTGACTATCTTAGCCCCTCATTCTGGTCTCACTGGTAAATGGAAACATTTTTGTATTGTCATCCCCATCAAACCCTTTCATAAGCCTCTGTCTAGTTTTTCCTCAACCATCTCTTATTTTGAGAAAAGAGCTCCAGCTTGTTCAGTTATTCCTGGTTGTATCAGTCTTGTAATTATTTTTGGCATCTCTTTCTCCAGTGCCAAAATATTGTTGTTACTGTACGGAGAGCAGAACTGAACACATGGCTCCAAGTACAATGAAACCAAGGTTCTGTACAAGTCATGTGATAATAAGGGTGCCTCCAAGTTTCCTTACTTTTGTAAGTGCAAGCCTGAATTAACCATTGATTAGTGATTGCCATCCCTGCTTTGCATGTACCAATTTTCAACATCAGACAAACACCATTACACAGTACTAACGATCTCAACTTTGTTGCTTTCTGCTCTGATACCACATGTAACCACTGCCTAAGCACTGAGCCACATAAAAGAGACTTCAAGCTAAAAAAACATATATATGCTGTCTACTGTCCGCAGTTATATTTGGCTGTGTAGTCACATAAACAGAACTGTCCAACACAGCCCAAACAGTAATCCAACAGTGCCTGGGTGGGTGGTCTGAAGAGTATTAGCTGCTATTTTCCTGAACATTCATGTCTCACATCCCTGTCCGAAGAGTTTGCACACTAAGTCACTAACCAACCAAATGTAATTTCAATCAACAACAGTATCAGACCAGAAGATAAACCACCACCAAATGCAAGGCAATCATGGAATTACAGAACTCCGATTGTGCAGAAGGAGGCCATTCAGCCCATCATGCCTGTATCAGCTCTATTATCTAGTCTGGCTCGATTATCTAGTGCCAATATCCAGTCTTTGCCCAAAATCCCTGCACACTATTACTATCCAAACAAAACATTCAATGCTATTGTGAACGCCTCAATTGAACCTGCTCCACCACATTTCCAGGTAGTACATTCCAAATGCTGAAAACTCGGTGTGAGAATATTTTTTCTCACATCACCCTGGCTTCTTCTGCACAATAGCTTCACCAGCAGAAACATGCTTCACTCTATTTCATCTAGCCTACTCATGATTCAAAAACCTCAACCAGATCTCCTCTCAGCCTTCTTCTCTCAAGGGAGAACAGCCCCAACTTGTTCAATGTATCCTCAAAACTGAAGTTTCTTATTCATGAAACCATTCTTGTAAATTGCTTCTCCACTCTTTCCAATGCATTTGCATCTTTCCAATAACATGATGCACTAAACTTTACACAACATGCCAACTGAGGTCTAACGAGTGTCTTATACAAGTTCAACATCCCCTCCTTACTCTTGTGTTCTGCCGCTATTAATAAATCCGAGAACACTGTACTCTTTATTAACTGGTTTCACTATCTGTCCTACCACTTTCACTGATCTGTACATATAAACACCCTCTGCTCCGGCACCCATGAGAATTGTATTCCCTGTTATATTGTCTTTCAACGTCCTTTGAACCAAAGTACAATAACGCACACTTCTACATACTGAACAACATCTTCCATCGATCTGCCACTCCACCAACTTGTCGATGATCTTTTGGAGTACCACACCATCCTCCTTACAGTCTACAATTCTTCCAGTTTAGTGTAATCTATAATTTGGAAATTGTCCCCTACACACCAAGGTCCGGATCATTAATATATGTCAGGTAAAGCAAGGGTCCCAATATGGTGGAATTCCATTTCAAACCTTCCTTCAGCCTGAGAAATATCCACTAACCATTTCTCTCTGTTTCCTAATACTCAAGCCAAATTTGTATCCATGTTGCTACTGTCCCTTTTATGCCATGACCTACAACTTTCCTTTCAAGTCTGTTGTGAGACACTGCATCAAATGCCTTTTGAAAATCCATGTATATCACAGCATAAGCAGTACACTTATCAACCCTTTCCATTACCTCTTCTAGAAACTCCAACAAGTTAGTTAAAATGATTTTTCTTTAGAAATCCATGCTGACTCTCCTAAACAACACACTTTTTCAAATGTGACTACCGATTCTATCCTAAATAGTTAATTCCAACATTTTCCCCACTACTGAATTTAAACCAACTGGCCTGTAATTGCTGGGATTACCCTGACATCATTGAGTCACAAGTCAGCAAATTTATTTACACAGATCTCTCTTAAAACCATCACTAAGTGATATCTGTTCCTCAGTCCCTGTTAACATGCTTTGTAGAGTGCGTGCTCATTATTTCTCCTGCTTCACACTGTAATGGCATACCCCTTCCCTATCTCACCCCACCCCATCCAACCGTCCGCCCTCCGCACCCCCCCAACTATGCAATGATATGAAAAGACTCAGTTTAAACAAGGTTATCCTCCTTTTGTGTTACCAATGTAATTCACTGGATAAGAATGAATTGAATTGCTGTCGAAGATTAATTTTATTCATGAACATTCTCTCACCAGACATGCACCACCTAGCAAGGTGTTCCAGCAGAAGCCCCATCCAACTCTCTATCTTCCTCTGTTTTCCATCTGTCTTGCTTTCCCTCCCTCTCACATTCACTGTCAATCTACTGTCTCTCTCATTCCTTACTAAGTTTTCCACTGCCTCCTCCTCTATCTTATAATTTTTCTCTTTCTTACTTACTTTTTCCCAATCTCTCTCTCTCACTTTGTCTGTCTCACCAACTCTTTGACCCTTTTCTTTCTTATTTTCTCACTGCCTTTTTATCACTGTCTCTCTCACACCCCTCTGTCCTTCCCAGAATTAATAATCTAATTGTTCATTGATGACAATGTTCTTGTAAATTGTTCTTTCTAGTATTCAAGCAAGTTGTAATTTCTGACCACGCAGCCTTTTTATACCAGTTTATCTTGCCACATAGAAATGAGACCAATGCAGCACAATTTCCTTCCCTCAGTACACCCACCCACACACATACACACACCCACAGTGTGACCACACTGGCCTACAGCGAACACTGAGACGACATTTTGAAGTCAAAACATTCTGTCACTATTCTACAATATAAACAATCTCTTCAAACAGTCCCTTATTTCTATGGAGCAGCTGAACAGCTGCTAATCTCAACTATGTTCGGTTCCAAATGTAAACCAACCCTGTCGTGGCTTTTACAGGCAGGGAATGAAAAGTAAAACTGCTCCTACAACATTGCTTGGTACTGTGCAAACAAACCTGTCAGCACTACAGTCTTGAAACTCCAGTCCCCACAGCGAGGCAATTCAAATAGCCCTGTGACTCTCTTGAGGGCTGCCAGCATCAATATCTGGTACCTTGAATGTACAAGAAATGTTTTCTGAAAGGGGAGGATCTCTTCACTTTTTCTCTATGCCATAAAATGACTACAGGCTCCTAGATTCATTGCTCAGGGATTTTTTTTTGTTAAAGTGGGCTGTAAGAAAATCCAAACAGGGATTATGTACCATTAAAAAATGAAAAAGAATATTTCAGCAAAAATCTCCTTGATAAATATATAATTTACTTGATCATTCCTTTTTAAAAGACTTGTCAAAGGCTCCCCTGTAACGAAGTAGTTTATTTCATAGCTTGTCAGAAAGCAGATTTTATTACAAAACTGCTGCATTCTGATTCAGGTAAAGGAAGGGGCCTAATCATCTCCCTTGGCACTAGTACACAGGCAATCAGGACAGTGATTGTGGTGTCCGAACAGCAGAGTTCAGCATCGAGCTAAATTGGTATTTACAGGCTGAGATGAACCTTTAATAACATCCACTCCACTGCCAGGACCCCTTATTTTCACTACTGTAACATTGCCCGACTCAATCCTTGTCTCAGCCTAATGGCTATTGAAACCTTTATCCGTGGTCTCATTCCCTCTAGGCTGGACTATTCCAAAATATTTCTGGCCAGCCTCCCAGCTTCCATCATCCATAAACTCAGGGACTTCTGAAACTCTGTTGCCCGTGTCCTAACACTGACCAAGCCTCACGATCACAATCATCTAATATAGGCAATCGACAATTTATAAGTAATTTTCCAATAGATTATTAAGTTTGTTAAGAAGCAGTAGTTTAGATATGGTACATTAGTTAATTACATAAAGAAGGTATACAGCCATGTTAGCTGGGCATTTAAACTAAATAGTGGGGGGTTTAGTTGCATGGAAAAAGTTAAAGTGGGGGGGTTGGGGTACTCAGCAGAGGTTATTAAAGTTTCCAGAATAAGCAACAGGACAGAAAGTATGGAAAGGCTCAGAATCTACTTCAGGCACAGCAGATAAGGGGACAACTATGAGAAAGGGGACAGTTTGGGCTGCACCAGCCCTGTTCAGCTCCTGACCTCATGAACATGAACAAAAGAGCTGAACTCCAGGAGGCAAGTGAGGAAGGCTATCCTCAACATCCAGGCAGAATTTCATTGAATCACAGACTCCCTACAGTGCAGATAGAGGACATTCAGCCCATCGAGTCTACCCACACCCCATCTCCCCCACCCTTATCTCCATAATCCTACATTTACTATGGTTAACCAACCTAACCTGCACAATACAGGGGCAATTTCTTTTAGCATGGCTAATCTAGCTAACCTGGACATCTTTGAACTTTGGAAGGAAACTGGAACACCCAGAGGAAACCCATGCAGATACAGGGAGAATGTGCAAACTTCCACACAGGCAGTCGCCCAAGGCTGGAAATGAGCCTGGGTCCCTGGCATTGTGAGACATTAGTGCTAACCACTGTGCTACCCATGCTGCCCTCATTTTGATTTGAGCCAATGTGGCATCAAGTAGCTCTAGCAACACTGGAGTCCATGGGAATCGAGGGAAAGCTTTCCGTTTTCAGCTCCAAGAACACACACAGAGCTCAACGCCATTCAGAACAAAGCAGTACACTTAATGGCACCCCATCCATCACCTTCAACACTCACTTCCTCCATTATCAATGCACAGTAGCAGCAGTGTGGACCATCCACAAGATGCACTACAGAAATTCATTAAGGATCCTTGGACAGCACCTTTCAAAACATGATCACCAGCACTTAGAGGGACAAGGGCAGCAGACACATGGGAACACCGTCATCTGCAAGTTTCCCTCCATTCCATATACCATCATGTCTTGGAAATATGTCGCCACTCCTTCAGCATTGCTGTTTCAAAATCCTTCAACTTTCTCCTGAACAGTATCATCAGTGTACCTCAACCACATGAACTGCAGCAGTTCAGGATTGCAGCGCATCATTATCTTCTCATGAATAATTAGAAATGGATAATAGATGCTATCCTGGCCAGCACTGCCCACATCCTGTGAATGAATTTTAAAAATTGAAATTGCAAAGAAAAAGTATTACCCAAGCACTCCATTAAGTACTTGAGGCTAAAATGAAGCCCTTACTGTAACATAAAGGGTCATGGGCTCTAGTCATTCAGAATACTGACATCACAAACAGGTTCCATAATTCATTAAACTCGAAGTTGAATGATAACTTACGCTCAACAACATTAATAGTGGTAATGGCTGTTGTTGAATGTGAAGCCATGGAGAGCCTTCACTGGCCCAAGTATCTGATCCTTATGAGAATGCAGATGAAGCATGCTTTTTATAATTCAATCACAGGATGAGGGCGTCGCTAGCTAGGCCAGGATTTAGAGTCCATACCTGATTGCCCAGACGGCAGGTCACAGTCAACCACATGTGGGTCTGAAGTCAGATGTAGGCCAGACCAGGTAAAAGGTGGCAGATTTCCTTCTCCAAAGGACATTAATGAACCATATGGGTTTTTCTGATAATCGAAAATGGTTTTGTGGTCATCATTAGACCCGTAATTCCAGATTTTTTGAAATGAATTCAAATTCCACTACCTGCCACGGTGCAATGTGAACATGAATCCCTGCAGTGTAATCTAGGTCTCTACATTACTAGTCTAACAATGATACCACCAGCCTTCCCCCATCCCAATGTTGTTGATTCCAAGGTTAACAGTGCTGATTTTCAGGGAATAATCAAGGTCACCAAGGGTCAGAGTGAGCTATGTGCCACATGCATGGAATGCATTATAATGCTTAAGGCTACAAATTCCTTGCACATGGCTGAATGAGAGGAGACAAGCAGTTATTGGTCATGCATGATCGACTCAACCATGTGAGGTTGCTGATGGGTGGGCTTTCGCTTAAGATAGGAACAGTCTGATAAGGCAGTCTAAGTTGTCTAGGGAAGGTTCTCAGTTGGAAATCAAACACCTCGTACCTTCTACTTGTTCACAGATCCCTACTTCACTGCAAGTCTTTGACCAGCCATATCCAACAGCTGTTCTGAGGAAGGGTCACCAGACCTGAAACGTTAACTCTTTCTTCCTTCACAGATGCTGCCAGACTTGCTGAGCTCTTCCAGCAACTTTGTTTTTTGTTCCTGATTTACAGCATCCTCAGTTCTTTTGGCATTTATACCCAACAGCTGTACTGACTTTGTTGTGCCAACAGTAGGGGAAGAGGAGGAGAAGAAGGAGGAATGCTAAAGGCATTGCAGCTACCTACCCATAAATAAATGTTGAAACAACATGAACCTCAACATGCCTAGGGCTGCAATCACCTACACTTTCAGGAGAAAGATCTGCAGCCATGTGGCATTGGAGCCAATGGTACTGAAGATCGCAGCAGAACTGAACTTACGAAGCACTGATTTTGTTAAAACCACTACTACGGACTCAGTGTGGCACATTCAATTGACCACCTGCAAGTGCATTCATGATTCACGGGTGCTCCTCTCAGGAAAACACGTACGTTTGTGCAGTTCACCACAGACTCATAGAGACAAGATGCTCAAGTATAAGATTTGCCTCTATGTCTGGGTTGCCTCTGGTACAAGAAGATGTTAATTGCATGGATGTGGCACTGAGTGCTCCATGGTCTCATCCAGGCAAATTCCTGAACAGGAAGGGATTGCACTACCTCAATGGCCAGCTTGTTTGTGACCACCAGCATTAATTCCTGCAGGTCTGTGCTATCCAGGGAGCTATCACAATACTTGCATTCTGTACAACTCTCAGATTCCTTGAATGTCTGCTCTCTGGATAGCCAAGGCTGGCTGGGGGTAACAAGAGATATCCCCAGAAGACATTAGTGACCTCTCTGCAAAAGCTTAGAAAGGTGATGAACAGCCCTACAATGCAGTCCATTCATCCACTTGGGCTAATTTGTCAACTGAAGATGCACTCCCAATGCCTAGAATGTTTAAGAGGAGCACTCTGGTACTCGCCCAACTGTCTCCTGATTCCCTCAGATGAGGTCAAAGGGGAGTCTGACAGAGATGTTGAGGGAGGTGAAGTTGATTCAGTTGCTGAAATCGGGAAGGCAGTCATGAGACCAGGCAGACAGGTCTGACCAATCCTAATAGTGGCTAGATGGGAGACCATATGACTTTGGGCTATGACCTACAGCTCAGTTTCCAGACCAGAGTTATGCAGGAGTACATGGGACCTGTGCACACATTCTTCAAAAACCAGTGAATAAAGAGCATTCATCCAATACAGAGATGTAGAGGCCCTACACAATACCAAGTGAATCTCTGAACCTACATATCTAGCTTTAGGTTATGCTTCAAAGAGGTCATGTTCCTCCTGGAAGGCAGGAGAGACTGGCAGCCTCAGTGTCTGGACACAGCCCCACAAGATGTACATGTGGGTGCTTAACATGATCATTGCCCTTCAAAAGTGGCTAGAATAGAAACAGAACCAATCACAAGCCTTAACAGATAAAAGAGAAGACCAAATTAATTTTGTGAAGTGCTATCTTGTGAATAGTGCTTAGTTCTAAACGAAAGAGGTCAAGTAGGTGAAAACAATATAGCATTAAATGAAGTGTGTGATTGAGATATTTAAACCATATTTTGTGGTTAAACATAGAAACATAGAAGATAGGAGCAGAAGGAGGCCATTCAGCCCTTCGAGCCTGCTCCACCATTCATCACAATCAGGGCTGGTCGTCCAACTCAATAGCCTAAACCTGCTTTCTCCCCATAACCTTTGATCCCATTCGCCCCAAATGCTTTATCTAGTCACCTCTTATGTCCTTCTCTCACACAACCCTTTGGTGAAAATGTATCAAATGCCTAAGTTCCCTGAGTTGAGATGAAAAGTCAGTGAGTGGATGGTATCCGTCTTGCTGAATCTTGTAGCTCCTTTTATGTTTTAAACTTGACCCTTGGCAAATGCATTCAAGCCAGTAACACAGTGCTGTAAAAAGTGCAACATTGGTAGGTCTAGTTATTTCAGTGCACATGTGGTATCTGATAGAGATATGTGGCACCCAATCTCAGGTGTGACAGTTTTCAGCAGTGGCAAGTGTGCGATGCTGCATTTGTCTGTGAGTCTGAGTAAGCACTGAGTAGAAAGTGACACTTACTCTAGCTGAGTGCAACAGATCTTCCATTCTTTCGTTGGTCGGGAAGGCCTCTTGTTGTTCTCCTACAAAAACAATACATCCCTTCTCTATTGGACGGTCTACAGGAAAATGTCGAGGGAGGCATCGCTGAAGTGTGGAGCCACTTTCTGTCTGGTCTTAGCCATCTCCTGGAGGGGATGGGTGGTGACCAAGAGGCTAGGTGATGCTCTTGGTAGAATGAGGTACTGATCAGGTATCTTTTAAAACCCAGAAGTAAGAGCCTAGAAGCTCCTGGCAAATGTCATAACTTCCTGACCACATGCCTTTGAGATTTGACATTCTACTCAAGCATGCGTATGCAACAACCTGAGAAGAATGTAATCATGAGAGACAACCCAAACTAATCATGCTTTTAGTCCCAATGTCACACAGTGTCCAAAAAGCAAAATTCCGCCAATGTATGGATTCATTCTAAATGTCACGGTAGAAGAGACAAATTCCCAAATGGTTTCATTGCTAACAGTGCTAGATATTGAGAGCAGCTCCCCCACCTGTCTGAGATATCTCAGTCACACATGTGCACAATTTTCTGGGTTGGAATCTACTGTTTACTTTTCAAAGTCTTGAAGCAGTTAGAAATGACACATGAGCACTGGCCCTTCACCTCAGCATCTGCAAAACCCCATCTTCTTTGTAGATTTTTAATAATAGTCAATTTCATTCTTATAAAATTCTTTCCAGCACATATCGAATAAGAACTGCCATGGAAAAATCATGCAAAAAATTTGTGGGTCCTGTTCAAGGAGAAAAACAAAACATTGCCAAACTGAAGGCTGAGCGAATTGCCAAGAGTTTATGACTTCAGATCTCTGCGTCAGTTATGCACAAGAGAAAAAAGATTTAATGGCAAATAAAACGTCACAGTAACTGGATGTACTTGTTCTTTTAGTGAATTGCTCTTAGGTTGCATCATCCCATTCGTCATAACATTTCAGTGTTTTTACTATAATCACAAAGTCAATTCATAAGTTGGTGAAAATCAGGCACAAAGGGACTGTGCTGTATTTCAGATGTGACATGACACAAAGATTCCAACTTCCCTTTCAGATGAAGATCAAAGATTCCATAGCTCTATCTTTAATAAGAGTAGGGGAGCTTTCTCCAATGCCCAGTGTCAATATTTATCCTTGAACCACCATCACTAAAAATTTTTTAAAAAATCAAAATATTGTGGATGCTGGAAAGCTGAAATAAAAACAGATAATGCTGGAGAAACTCAGGACACCTGGCAGCATCTGTGGAGAGAAAAATAAAGTTAACATTTTGAGGGTAATAACTCTGAAGAATATTGCAAAGACGACTTGGCACTGGACTTGAAATATTAACTCTGTTTTTCTCTCCAATGGTGTTACTAGAGGTGCCGAGTTGCTTGAGCATTTTATGTTTCCATTTGTTGGTCTGGAGCTTGTGTTGAGAATAGTCCTGAGACTATCAGCCCTCAGTATTATTAAAGAGTAAACTAGACAACAATTTTCATTGGATGCACACATTTAGCTAAGTGCAGAATTCTGCGTTACGGAGGTGTAATGGGCTGAACGCCTTTGATCATTAAACCAAAACACAAGCTCCAATCTGTTATGACAGGAGTAGAGGTTCCCTTCTAATAATTACCCCCGAAACACCCAGAGAAGCTTGCCTTTCCCCTCGTAATCTGTTAAAAGCGTGGTTAAAGGAAAGAAAATCCCTGATCCACTCTATAAATAACACGAAACAATTTATTTATTTAACCTTAACAATGAACAAATTAACAGAATTACTAACAAACCAAACAATTCCACCCTAGATTACTAACTACTCCCTAACTGGCCTAAATTCTACTGGAATGATGTTCAAGTAAACATAAGTCCCACTTATATCAACCCAATTAATAAGACAACAATAAATTAAAACTTAATCTCTCCAAGTTCACAACAACTGTATCTTCTGGAACGCATTGCCTTCTCCATTATGCCACAAACGCCTTTCTTCCACTGATTCAACTGTCAGGGATGTTTTTCTCTGTAACTGCTTCTATGAGGACTTTCAGCTGGAATTGCCATGGTACCTTTTTAGGATAGATGGTGCTTTCTCTAATACAAAGATGTGAGAGCCAATTTCTCTCTCTCTCTCAAGACAGAGAGAGAGAGAGAGAAAGAGAGAGAGCTAAGGATTCTTAACCTGGGCAAATGGCAGTTAGCTCTGGGGTTTCTGTCCAACTGCTCCCTTCTTTATATCTATGAATGACTTAACAATATTTCTCACTTAGGATTGGTTCAATGTTGTCAACACCATCAGATATAAATTTGATAGGCTTTTAGTGTTTAAGGGCTTGGTTTAAATTGATTGGCTAAATTTGAAAACTTGTCTTGGTTAAAAAATGCTGCTTCATCTTTCAATATAAATGTTTTCATTTTGGGTATTTTCTGTACTGGCAACCTCCAGCTGCTGCTCACAGGTATACATTTTAAAAAAGTCTCTAAGCACAGAAAAAAACACCTCACCTCTTAAAAAGGACCACACACTCTTTCTCCCTTATTATTTTTACAAACACATTCTAGCTTCCTGCCATCCAATTCATGACTATTCTACACAACTTTGTAACATCTGGAAATGGTTGTTTGAGTTAACCCGCTCCATCACAGGTTACGGTTTGCTGTTTTCTCACCGAGGGACATGGCGGTGGCGGTGGCGGTGGCGGCGGCGGCGGAGTCGCGTTTGAGCCAGTGTGGGACCCAGCAACGTTGGTAGCAGTTGCATTGGTGTGGTCCAGCAAAGACTCATTGTGGCTGTGAGGTCAATGGAGGTGAGATGGTGCTGAAGAGTGGTGACTCTTATTCCAGCAGTGCGACAAGGGGACTCATGGCTGGCTGTTCCAAATCCACGCCTGACCACTTGACAAGAAAGACTATAAATCTGAACTTTATTTCTTTATTTTTCTGCCTTCATATTCTATGTTTTCGTTTAATTTTCTGTGTTCTAAGATAGCACTGGAGAGTGGAAACACTGCCCAACACTTTCCATTGTATTTTGTAACAGAATTCATGTGACAATAAATAAATCAAATCAAATCAAATCAAGGGACATGGAGGGCATAAACTTGGGGTGCTTACATGCTAGATAACCAAGAAACACCTCCCAGAAACAGTTAGAGCTGTTGCATTAAGTGGGAATAACATTTTAACAGAAAGATAATGTTAATTATTGCACAAAATTCTTTTGGAAATTAGTTTAAGAAGTGTAGAGTCTCATTTCTTCAGAATGTGATTATATTTAGAGATTTAGAAAAAGATACAAATTAAAATAAAATAGGTATTTGTAACTTTTCTTTGCCTCTCTCTCCCTTTGAATTGCACTAACCTTTCTCTTCATTTTGTTTTCTGCACATGATTTTACATTGAATTAAATATTCTAATTAATGCTTCCTGATTTAAACCTTATGAGGTCAGAGTGCTGATATTTGCTAATTGCCCGGTGTTCAGTATGATTCACAAGTCGTCACAACTTGAAGTTTTCCACACCCGCATGCAGCAAGAACTGGACAACATTCAGGTTTAGACCGACAAGTAGGAAGTAATTTTGAAGGCAAGAAGAGACAACATATCTCTGCTTGATATCACAAGCATATCATCAATATCCTGGATGTCATCTCTGACCAAAAACATTTACTTGGCCATCCACATTCATACAATCACTGAAACACAGTAGCAGCAGTGTGTACCATGTACAACATGCAATTATTCAACACCTACCACACCTGCAAACTCCACGATCAAGAAGAACAAAGACAGAAGACAAATGGAACTGGATTTTTTGGGATACTATGTTCTCTGCCCGACTGGTCAAAAAACCAGGGAGGAGCTCATCCACAATCCACACAGATACTGTGCAGCAATTTAATGATGGAAGCAGTGTTAATTGCATTAAAGCGAAAACTTCCATGCCCATTTTGGGGCCAATTTATATTGTTCCACACTGGTCTGGACATCACTTCATAATCCTAATCTGGGATGCATCCTGAGAAAAAAGGGACAGCGTTAAAGGCATTCTAGAAATTCTATACATCTGGAAAGGAAGCCAAAGCAAACCAAAGTCTGGGGTTCATATCCAGGAAAACAGAATTGAAAAGCAAGCTATATGTATTCGGATTGCTTGGGATCTTGGTTAGGGCACACTTGGAGCTTTGATCTCCATATTACGTAAAAGTTACAGAGGCATTAGAGAATGTGCAAAAATGTTTTCAAGTATGATACCAGAACAGTTGGGCTGCTTCTGTTTAAATGAGTGAAAGCTGACAGGTAAACAAAGAGTCGTCTTCATGATTATAAAAGGGTTGGTTGGCACAGATTTAGAGATGATGTTTTTAACTGTGGGATGACGAAACCTTGGGTTATCAGGGTCAATATGGTAGTCATTGAGGTGAAATGAAAAGGGCAGGGAGGAGAATGATTTGGAACATCAACATTGACCAGATGGGTCAAATGGCCCATGTCTCTGCTGGAAATTCCATCTAAATGAGTTTTCACTGTTTCAATTCCAGTGTTGCTGTATGATGAATACCACAGTCAATACTAGCGTAAATATTTCCTGCAACAATGTTTTCTCTGAAGTGAAATCTGCACTAGATTAACTCCAGAATATATTGTGTGATATAAACAATGCTTTAGGGAACTGATCTGGTAAATTATGTCACAACGGCTGTCCACTATATTTTTTCAGTTAATTATGATATGTTAATCTTTGAGTGAATGTGAAACAATGTTCACTGAATCTGTCAAACCTGATTTCTCCATAAAAAAGTGGCATTTTTAAGTGAAAACAGTATATATATATATGTATATAGTGCGAGACCTCAGGGGCTGCCCCAACCTAATCCAAGATATCATCAAAACAAAGCAACCTACGAAATGTGGGGCCAACTTTTCATTGTCACGGAGGCCAAACAAGCCTGGCTTGTTCAGAAAGAAATGGTGAGACTAGGCAAGGAGCCATCACAGGAAACACAAGAACAATGTGCAGATACATGTTGCACATGACTGATCATCCTGCTGGAACTGGTCACGATGTTTGTGGAGACTATCTTTCACAGTTCACTTAGTCAAACTGGTCAATACTCAGGCAGAAAAGTTCAGCAGTACTCACTCACTATTTTGTCATCACTTTGACAATATGGAAGCTGGTATGAAACTGTTGGATTATCACATGTCTTAGAACATAGAACATAGAACAGTACAGCACAATACAGGCCCTTCGGCGCACGATGTTGTGCCGACCTCTTATCCTACTCTAAGATCAAACTACCTTGCATACCCTACATTTTATTATCATCCATGTGCCTATCCTTGAATGTCCCTAATGTATCTGATTCCACTACCACCGCCAGAGGCGGATTCCACACACCCACCACTCTCTGTGTAAAGAACCGACCTCTGACATCTCCCCTATACCTTCCTCCAATCACCTTAAAATTATGCCCCCTCGTGATAGTCATTTCTGCCCTGGGAAAAGGTCTCTGACTATCCACTCTATCTATGCCTCTCATCATCTAGTATACTTCTATCAAGTCATCTCTCATCTTTCTTTGCTCCAATGAGACAATACCTAGCTCCCTCAACCTTTTCTCATAAGACCTGCCCTCCAGTCCAGGCAGCATCCTGGTAAATCTCCTCTGCACCCTCTCTAAAGCTTCCACATCCTTCCTATAAAGAGGCGACGAGAACTGAACGCAATCTTCCAAGTGTGGTCTAACCAGGGTTTTATAGAGCTGCAGCATGACCTCATGGCTCTTAAACTCAAATCCCCTGCTATTGCAAGCCAACACACCATACGCCTTCTTAAAAACCCTATCAACTTGGGTAGCAACTTTGAGGGATCTATGGACACGGACTCCAAGATCCCTCTGTTCCTCCACACTGCCAAGAATCCTCCCATTTACCCTGTATTCTGCATTCAAATTTGACCTTCCAAAATGAATCACTCCACACTTTTCTGGGTTGAATTCCATCCGCCACTTCTTTGACCAGCTCTGCATCCTGTCAATGTCCTGTTGCAACCTACAGCAGCCCACCACACTATCCACATCCTACCAACCTTTGTGTCATCAGCACACTTACTAACCCCCCCTTCCACTTCCTCATCCAAGTCACTTACAAAGATCACAAAGAGCAGAGGTCCCAGAACAGATCCTTGCGGATCACCACTGGTCACCGAGTTCCAGGCTGAATACTTTCCATTTACTACCTCCCTCTGTCTTCTATTGGACAGCCAATTCTGTATCCAGACATCAAATTTCCCCGGATCCCATGCCTCCTTACTTTCTGAATGAGCCTACCATGGGGAACCTCATCAAATGCCTTGCTAAAATCCATATACACCACATCCACTGTTCTACCTTCATCAAAGTGTTTTGTCACATCCACAAAGAATTCAGTAAGGCTAGTGAGGCATGACGTGCCCCTCAAGTCATGCTGGCTACTTCTAATCAAACTATGCTTTTCCAAATAATCATAAATACAATCTAGTGGAATCCTCTCCAATAATTTGCCCACCACAGAAGTAAGACTGACTGGTCTGTAATTCCCAGGATTATCCCTATCCCCTTTCTTGAACAAGGGAATAACATTTGCCCCCCTTCAATCATCTGGTACTACTCCAGTGGACAGTGAGGACGTAAAGATCATTGCCAAAGGTGCAGCAATCTCTTCCCTCGCTTCCTGTAGTAACCTTGGGTATATCCCGTCTGGCCCAGGTGACTTATCCATTCTCAGATTTTCCAAAACTTCTAGCACATCCTCCTTCCCAAAATCAACTTGTTTGAGCATATGAGCTTGCTTCACGCTGACCTCACAAACGTCAAGGTCCCTCTCACTGATGAATACTGAAGCAAAGTATTCATTAAGGAGCTCCCCTACCTCCTCCGACTCCGCGCACAAATTCCCTCCACTATCCCTGATCGGCGCTACCCTCACTCTGGCCATCCTCTTGTTCCTCACACAAGTATAGAACACCTTAGGGTCTTCCTTAATCCTACCCACCAAGGCTTTTACATACCCCCTTCTAGCTCTCCTAAATCCATTCTTCAGTTCCTTCCTGGCTACCTCGTAGCCCTCTAAAATCCTGTCCAATCCTTGCTTCCCCAACCTTAAGTAAGCTTCCTTCTTCCTCTTGACTAGATGTTCCAGATGTCTTGTCATCTAAGGTTACTTCACCTTACCATCCCTTCCTTGCCTCAGTCTTGCTTCAGAGAAACTCGACAAATCACATTATTGACCAGATATTATCTTGAATCTACAGCAGAGAATCAAGTCACTGAGTCTGTTGCAAAAACAGAAATTGCTGGAAAAACACAGCAGGTCTGACAGAATCTATGGAAAGAAATCAGAGTTAACGTTTCAGGTCCGGTGACCCTTCTTCGGAACTGTTCTGAAATGTTAACTCTGAATTCTGTCCACAGATGCTGCCAGTTGCTGAGTTTTTCCAGCAATTTCTGCTTTTGTTTCTGATTTCCAGCATCCATGGTTATTTCAGTTTTTTCACTTAGTCTGTTGGTTTCTGCAGGTATTTCTATACTGTGTGAGCCTCCTCCCGCTCTCATTCATCTCATCCCAACAGCATATCTTTCCATTCCATTCTCCCTCGTGTTTGTCTAGCTTCCCCTTAAAACATCTGCACTATTAACATATAGTAATCACTTCTTCTGGTCTCGTTTCTTTAGAAATCAAGAATCAAAAAAATCTTGATTTGGATCACATCTCCACCAGCAATTGGTTCATGGTAACAGGAGATTGCAAAGATATCCTTGTTTCAAAACTCCTGCATGACCTTGCCCCACCTTATCACTATAAGTCCCTGCAGCACTAATGCCCTCTGAGATCTCTGCATCACTCCAAGATAGTGAAGGTGAAGGCAGCTTCTGGTCCTGCTGGAGTTGCTCTTGCTACCATTCCTCATGCTCTTCATCAGCCATCCAAAGTGAAGCTGCGTAAGCTGCTCACAAGCTGCTGAAAGCTGTTAGCTCACAAGTGCAAATTAAAGTCAAAAGCTTCATCATAGCGGAAAAAGCCTCAGAAGATTTGGAAAATACCTGAAAAGCAATAGAAGTACACTTTTGGAACAAGCCCTGTGAACAAACCTTTCACATGGTTAAAGAAGCAGCTGTCATTCTTCAGTATTTGAAAATCTTCTAGCCTTTCAATGTCACGTCTCTGTGACTTTCCATTGCGCTCTTGTTTTGTTGACTGCGGTGAATTTCAGATATTTGGGAAATCCGTGCAGTTAAAGACCAGAATGTAGGATTAAATCTTCATGTAGTTGCCTTCCTGCATACTCAAATTGCAGATCTGCTTGTCTCCTGGGTGCTTCCTGTGAACCTTGAAACACATACCAGTTAAACACGAAAATGCATACGTCCATGCCAGGTGGCTGACAAAAAAGCATTCTTTTTCCTTCTTTAAACATCCTGTCTCCACCTACACCACTGCTGCATACCCCCACATCCTCCCATTCATTCACTAACCCTTTAGGGCAAGATTTCAAGGACATTGGCTGGTATGCATATTTACAAACACATGTGCTGTAAAGAGTGTGCATTATTAATAATCTCTCCAAATTCCAGTATCGAACTCTTTTTTTTATAAAAAGTCCAGCTTTTCACTGATCCCAGTTCTTCACATTCTGATGCAGATTTATACAATATTCGTTTCCATTAGCATGCATCTCTGGAAAAAAAAAACACACTTTAGCCATTGGCATCATTTGCGACCAATATGTTCAAAAAGACTCACTATTAGAGTGTTGTTAAAGTGCAAATATATTAGCTGTGATTCAGCAACTGCCTGTCACGTTGAATACTATGAGATAGAGAGATAGTAATTATTGCCAAGAACCCATTAGAGGGCTCCTTAGTAAAACAAGTTACAGTGGCAAACTAATGGGCTAACAGTCTCCTACCACGTCTTTTCCTATTCCATTTAACCACCCGTCACTCCAAACAAATCAGCTGACAATTGAGATGCAGACAGGCCCAGCACAATTAGCAAGATCTGTGACCTTCTGGGTTATATTATTCAGGCTTTGCAGACCAGGAAAAGGCAGACAGAAGAGAATCATTTTACAACTGTTTATCATAATACACCCCAGAAAGTTTCTCAAGCAGTGAAGAAAGTACCAGCTTTCCAACTTTTTAGAGCAAATTTTCTTTTCAGAAAAGTCCAACATTTCTAATCCATGTTTTGGGGGGTTTTCACCCCTTAGATCTTTCTTATGGAAAATCCTTTAATTTCATCCAGCAAAAAGTGCTAGTTCAGTTCTGATACATTAATGTCAAAGGTTGCTGCTTGTATTTCCTGTATGGATTACTGGCAATTATTCATCCTTCGCTTCCAAACTTTTGCATTGTTTGATTACCTGGACCATGCTATCTTCAGCAAACTCTATTGAAGCCCAAATACCTTCAAACAAGTGAAACCAAGTTTTATTTTACTAAATCTTGTTGAATAGTTTAGGTGTCAGCCTATTATCCATCGCCACGTAAATAACGTTCAATATACACACCATGTGTTGTACGAGAGATTTTTACCATTCTCATGAATTTGGATTTCACACCCATTGAAAATGATCTTCTGAAAAGAGGAGTGGAACATCCCATTGTAATCCTGGATTGATATTAACCTACAAGGGTCCAGGAGTAGAGACAGCTGGCTGTGTTTTTATATTTTGTATGAGATGTTAGCATTGCTGCCAAAACAGGCATTTGTTGACCAATTCTCATTGTCAACTGATTGCTCTCTGAAAAGACACAGAGAGCCAATCAACCATATTGCTATGGTTCTGGAGTCACATGTCAGCCAGACTTGATCAGGACAGCAGATTTCATTCCTTAAAGGACATGGGATGTGCATAAATGATTTAAGGTGGTAGGACAGGTTTACACAAAAGGTTAATAAAACATATGGTAACCTACGCTTTATAAATATGGGCATAGGGAATAAACGCAAGGACATTATGTTAAAGTTGTAAAGCAAATGCTGGCTTGCCTCTACTAAAGTATTGCACCCAGTTCTGGCACCACACTTTAGAAAATATGTGAAGCTGTTAGACAGAGTGTAAAAGGGATTCACAAGAATGGCCCTAGGGATGAGGAGCTTCAGTTATATAGATAGATTGGAGAAGTTGCGTTATTTCCCTGGTGAAGTGGAGGTTGAGAGGAAACTTGATGGGAGCGCTCAAAATTATGAAGGATCTGGACACAATAGATATGGAGAAATTGTTCCCATTGGTGGAAGGATTGAGAAGAAGGGGGTACAGATTTAAGGTTTAAAAAAAAGCAAAGACCTGCAAACGTTGGAAATCATAATCAAAAACAGAAATTGCTAGGAAAACTCAGGAAGTCTGGCAGCTGTGGAAAGAAAGTAGAACAGGGTCTGTTCTGAAGAAGGGTCACTGGACCCAAAATGTTAGCTCTGCTTTCTCTCCATAGATACTGCTAGACCTGCTGAGTTTTCCCAGCAATTTCTGTTTCTGTTTCTGATTCAAGGTAATTGGCAATAGAAGCAACAGCGACATGAGAGAAAGCTTTTCATGTAGCAAGTGGTTAAGATCTGGAATGCACAGCCTGAGATTGTGGTTGATGCAGGGCCAGATGAGTCACTCAAGAGGGAAAATAAAGAATGTGCAGGGTAACGGGTAGAAGGAAGGCATGTGGCAGGGGGGGAATTGATCCTTCAGAGAGCCAGTGCAGGCACAAGGATTGAATGGTTTCCTTTTTGCTGTAATAATTCTGTGATTGTGTGAATATGATTTCTTTTAAATAAAGTACTCACTGGTTAACATGTAC
Source organism: Rhincodon typus (assembly GCF_021869965.1). Lineage (NCBI taxonomy): Eukaryota > Metazoa > Chordata > Chondrichthyes > Orectolobiformes > Rhincodontidae > Rhincodon > Rhincodon typus. Next base: position 23,031,643 of record NC_063334.1, on the reverse strand, counting down.
ACTTTCCTTTACATCTTAAAAATGTGGTGTTCTCCTCAATGAGATTATTTTTAAGAGCCATGTGAACTGCACGCTTCAGTCAGGAGTAAGCTGCAAAAAAGCTTCTTGATATTTCTTTAACTAAAACAGGAGGCTGCTTTACGCAGTTAATATGTAAACCAGATACTGAGTTCACTCATCTGGCCAAATAAAACATAGTAATTTTGCAATTGATAAAACTCTTTTCTCAAGATCCAAGAGGAAAAATGGAAAGAAATGTCAAAATTTCTTTAATGTGACCTTCATCCTGAGAGAGCACAGAGATAAAAATCTCCCCAGTACGAACTTTAACCCCATTAGTAGCCAAGGCTTCCACTGAGAACTGACCCCCTCCAGGAAGGTCAAAACATGATTGAGGTATGTACAAGGTTAGTAAGTAAAACCCAGGCCAGAGTGACGGCCTCTGATTTCCCATATGTCAAATCTTGCTACCTTTGTACAATGAAGAAACTCTTGACATTGGCCCAAATCTTTTGAGTGTATCAATCACCAGATTTCCACTCGGCTGCTATATTTTTCCACCCCTTCCAATTCCAGCCTCTTCAGAAATATGGAACATAACTAAAGTGGAAATCCTTCCTTGTAGTGTTGCATAGTTGAGGAAAGAGAAGCCATGTCCCCTTTCTGCGGCATTAGCTGACTTATTGTGGTTAATTAATTCATTCCTTAAACAACTTTTCAGTGTATTAGTGAATGGGTGTGAGTGACTGCTCGGGATAATGTGTGGGTGAATGGGTAAATACATCTAAGTCAGTACAGTGGAGGAGTTAAGTGAGTAAGGGAGTAGGGGTGCAGCTTGATAATATGGGAGCCAGGTAGACTGACAGATAGATGAGTGACAGGTGAGCGCTGCTGAGTATTCAGGTGACTGTAAAGTCTGGGGGGCAGCGGAGTCAGGGGTCAAGGTGTTGATTGGTCAGCAAGGGAGTTGGATGAGGGGTGATATAGTCAGGTCAGGAAGGGGGGAATTGGTGGTGGAGTCCAATCAGGTTGAATCAGGTTGGGGGATGGCATAATTGGGTAGTAGCGGCTGGTCAAGTTGGATCATGGCATTGGTTGAAAGTCGAGGGGGAATCAAGGGTTTGGTTGCAGCTACCCAAGAGCAAGACTAAGATTTTTCAATCTAACATTTACTGAGTAATTATCTAGGCAACTAAGTTGGAACTGTCCAAATTCTTGCTCAGAGATGGACACGATTTTTAGAGGGTTCGGGGCAGCAGGGGAATTGTCTACCGGACATTCCAACTTCCTTTCTGATTGTTGTGGAATCTGTGCATCAGGACCTCTGCAGGGCCCCGACAAACATCATTGATCTTAAATCTGGTCTAACTACATGGAGGTCAGATGATCTGGGCCATGGTTTCATTCTCAATGTACTAAATCTCTTTTGCTGCTGATACTCTTTCCATTCAGAATGAAAGAGCTCAGATTTAAAAGCAGATATATCTGAGAGCAACAGACAAAAAGAACATTAGAACATAAAAACTCAGGCAGTTAGTGATATCTCTATGCAAACAACAAGATGCACAAATCAAATTTTCATAAACAATTGTATTTTTGGACAAATTATTCCATATTAAAAAACTGAGTGAATTGAATACCCGTGATCGATGGATTTCTGTTTGGGTTTCTGGTCTGTAGATCTTCATCTTTAAAAATGAAGATCATTAGATGATTATATATACCTGGTAAACTTTAGCTCCCCTAAGATTTTCCTTGCAGCATCCTAATTTTAACTCCCCACAAAAGATTTATGTTGCAATATATGGGAGTCCTCATGTTGTTGTTAACTTAGTCTCTAAGGTTTTGGAGTAGATTTGTAACTCAGATTGTGGGTGTTGAGGTTGATTGGCTCGCTGAGCTGGTTTGTTGTTCCGCAGATGTTTCATTACTATGCTGGGTAACATCATCAGTGCAGCCTCCGATGAAGCGTCGGTGTGTTTTCCCGCCTGGTTTTTAAACTCTGGAGTCCATTGAGCTGGATTGCCTCACTTCCAGTTTTCCTTCATTTTGGAGTGTATATGGGGTCGAGTTCTATGTGTTTATTAATGGCTTTCTTCGTGGAGTGCCAGGCTTCTAGGAATTCCCGTGCCTGTCTCGGAGTCCGTTAACTCAGTCATTGCTGTAACATAAGGCGAATGAGCTCTTTGTGCTATTATCAAATCAGGATTAGTGATAGGGTCATTCTAGTTAAAGATAATGATCAAAATGCAGCTGAACTGTGAACCCTGGTAGTTTGCATGATTTCAGAGTGACTGACAGGGTACAGTAGTGTAAATGGCGAAGGGTTTTCAAAAACCAGACTACGATTCAATTTGTACAGCACTTATAAATGGAAAATAAATAATAAAAAATTTCTAATAAAATGTTCAGAAAGTGTCCTTATTGCAACCTTCCTTTTCATGGATATCTTCTTTTGCCTCTCTCAGAAGATTACATGACTAAAGGGTTGAACTTGAGATAGTGGGAGATATATTAGAAAATGCTTAGTCATGACAGTCCAAACATCATAAAAAATAGATCAAGTCTGACGAAGCAGCTGATCTTTTCCTGCTTGTTAGTTTGCAGAAGAATGTAAACAAAAGGAACAACAGTAACCTAAAAAAAATGCTGGAAGTCACAGCAAGTCAGGCAGCATCTATGGAGTGAAAGCAAATTAACATTTTGATTCTGGATGACTCTTCATCAGAGCTCTGATGAAAAGTCATCTAGACTGGAAATGTTAACTTGCTCTCTCTCTACAGATGCTATCTGATTTGTTGTGATTTCCAGTAACTTTGTTTTCAATACGGATTCCAGCATCTGCAGTAATTTGCCCCTGCACGAGTAATCAAAATGGCTCTTAAAGCCTATCCCACCTTTAATACATCCATGAGCTGGTCTGTCTCAACTCCACTGATTCCCTGAGAAACAAAAACTCTGTCTATCTCAGCCTGAAAAGATATTCAATGCTATCCCTCTGGGGTAGGGGATTCACACCCTCTGAGTGAAGGAATTTTTTCTCATCTCAGTCCTAAATGATCAATCCCTTACCCTGAAACTGTGGGCCAGTGTTCCTGCAGCCAAGCGAAACTATCTTTCAGCGTCTATCCTGTCAAGCCCCAGTTGCATATTTCAAACAGTTCAATCACATCTTCTTGTTATCTTCTTCCTACACTCTCTCATTCTTCTAAACTCCAGTTAGTGCAGGCTAAATTTTCTCAGTCTGATTTCAGCCCTCTCATCCCAAGGAGCAGGGCCAATTAGAGAACAAAACGGGTACTTACCTAAGGCAATAGAGGACATGGATGTGGTCTTACAGGTTGTATCTCCATAATCCGGCAGTCTCGGGATCAGGCCTTCAATGGAGCAGAGAATTTGCTGGACCATAGGAAGTTATATTTTCAACACAGGGCTCAGATTCCTGGCTTGTGCCAGCCTCCACACACTGAGACTAAATCCCAGCATGTAGACTGTCCTCGTGCTCTCTCTGGCCGCTGTGGCATGAAACCTTCCTGAGGACGATAAGGTATCGGTGCTGAAGAAAGACAGCTATGAAGGGGCATTTAGGAATACCAGCACTTCCTCGTGGAGTTCTGAGGGTGACAGGGAGATGTGTACCTAACCAGGACACTAAATAGCAAACCCTGGTCTGTAACCAGCAATAAACCAGCTACTAGGTGCAGATGTTTTAAAATTAACTAGAAAATGATCCTGTAGCGAATGAGCCAGGGGAATGCCTTAAACCATAAGCTCTATGGAAGCAAGATCACAGTTTGCTGGACTATAAAAATGGCATATAAGATAAGTAAAACCTGCCTATGAATACTTGCATCTATTCTCACCAAGGAAGAAGCTGGCCAGGCTATGATAAAACAGGAGGCAATTCAGATATGGAAAAGATTCAAAGCTGATAAGGAGGTGGTACTGGATAAGCTATCTGCGCTTAGAGTTGAAAACAAACCATGGCTGGATGGGATGCATCCAAAAAGGGTGTGAGAGTGGAAAATGTAGAGCCACTGGCCAATTTTTTTCAGTCTCCTTGGAGTTGGTGCCTGAGGATGGCAAATTGCAATGTTACACCCTTATTCAAGAAAGGATATAATGGTAAATCCAGTAATTACAGGCCAGGTCGGTTTAACTTTGGGAAATCCTTAAGACGATAATTTGAGACACAGTTACTAGTATGTGAACAAATGTGAGTTACGTAAAGAAAGCCAGCATGGATTTCTTAATGGAAAATTGTCTAAACTAACTTGCTGGAGTCTTTTGAAGAGATAACAGAGGGTTGATGAAGGCAATGCAGTTAAATTGGTGTACATGGAATTACAAAAGAGCTGTGACAGAATAATACACAACAAACTTTGAGCAAAGTTATAACTCAGAAAATAGAAGGGGCAGTGGCAACATAAGAGTGGAATTGACTGAATGACAGGAAACCGAGTAGTAGTCAATGGAACAAAAAGGGTTCTGAGGAAGGGTCACCGGACACAAAACATTACCTTGGACTTTTTCTTCACAGCTGCTGCCAGACCTGCTGAGCTTTTCCAGCAACTTCCGTTTTTGTTCCCGATTTACAGCATCTGCAATTCTTTCAGATTTTAGTTGTCAACGGATGTTTATCAGGCTGGTGAAGATTTATAGTAAAGTTCCACAGGGTCAGTGTTGGGACCTTTGCTTTTCCTGACATACATTAATGACTGAGAACTTAGTGTACAGTCACAAATTCAAAGGTGGCAGATTAAATGATACTTGTAATCATTTTAAACTGTGAGGAGGATAGTATACTGTTCAAAAGGGCATAGAAATGTTAGTGAAATGGGTGGATAAGTGGCAGGTGAAGCTCAATGCAAAGAAATGTGCAGTCATTTATTTTGGTCGGAAGTGTGATAGAGCATTTAACAAAGCATACAGCATCCTAGGCTTTATTAACAGTGCACAGAATACAGGAGCAAGGAGATTTGTGCTAAACTTGATTAGAATACTAGTTCAGTGTCAGCTAGAGTACAACATCCAGTTCTGGCATCACACTTTAGGAAGGATGTACATAATTGGATTAAGCACAGATAAGATTCACAAGAATAAAGTTCCTCATCCCCAGAACTAGTTACAAAGATAGATTGGAGATATGAGGACTGTTTTCCTTGGATATTTAGGTTGTACAGGAGGATGGTAAGGCCTCTTCTGGAGTACTTGTGTTACAAGAAGGATATTATTAAGCTGGAGAGGGTTCAGAAGAGACTTATCAGGATGTTGCTGGGAATGGAAGGTTTGAGTTATAATAAAGGGAGGCTGGATAGGCTGGAACGTTTTCCACTGGAGCCGAGGAGGTTGTAGGGATTACTTTATAGAGGTTTGTAAAATCATGAGGGGCAGAGATAAGGTGAATGGCAGGTGTACGAACCCTAGGGCGGGTGATTTCAAGATTAGGGGGCATATTTTTAATGTGAGAGGAGAAAGATTTTAAAAAGACATGCGGGGCAAATATTTTACACCGAGGATTGTTCGTTTGTGGAATGAACTTCCAGAGGAAGTGGTAGATGTGGGTAAAGTTACAATGTTTCAAAGACATTTGGATAAGTGCATGAATAAGAAATGTTTGGAGGGATATGGGCTAAGAGCAGAATGGCGGGAGTAGGTTAGTTTGGGATTATGGTCAGCATGACTGGTTGGACCAAAGGTTCTGTTTCCGTGCTGTAGGAGTATATTATTTTATGGACAAATGAAGGCTAAGAGGAGACGGAATAGAAGTATTCAAAATCATGATGGGTCCGGACAGAGCAGACAGGGAGAAATTGTTTCAACTCGTGAAAGGATTGAGAATGAGAGGGCACAGATTTAATGTAATTATGAAGAAAAACAATAGTGATAGAAGAAAAACTTTTTTTTCTGCAGCAAGAGGTTAAGGTCTGGAATGCATGGCCTGATATTGTAATGGAGACTAGTTCAACTATAGCATTCAAAAGGGAATTAGACTCTGATCTGAAAAGGAAGAATGTACAGGGCTAGAGGGAAAAGACAAAATAATGGTATTAAGTGAAACTGTGTACTCCGAGAACTAGAGCAGACACAGTGGGCTGAATGGCTTCCTTTTATACTGTAACGATTCTGTAATTCTGTCATTTGTGTACTTCTATATCTTTACAATAAAGGTCAACATGCCATTTGGCTTCCAAATCACATGTTATATATGCATGCTAACTTGCTATATTCCTTGTAGGCTTGTACCAAAGTTCTTCTCAGCATCAACATTTATAATTTGAAACTTTTTTCAAAAATATTTTGCTTGAATTGAGCATTCTCACACTTCCTCACCTCATATTCAATTTATCATCTTGTTGCCCACTCACTGAATCATATCCCTTTGCAAATTTTGTGTCCTCCTCAAAGCTTGCATTCCTACCTAGTTTTGCATCATTAGCAATTTATACATGTTATTTGCTCATTTCTTTGTGTAAGACGTGAATTTAGGTTTTAAATAACTGAAGCTTAGCACTGACCTTCATGTCATTAGTCACAGCACCCCAACTTGAAAACGCTTTGTTTATTCCAACGCTTTCCTTCCTGCTTGTTGGTCCTTTATATATGCTAAAAGATTAGCCTCAACGTCATGAGCCTTTAAGTTTAAGTTTATAAGTTTATATCTTAAGTTTATAAGTATGGAAAGAAATCCCTTGTATTTTATCGTAGAAATTTGCTTGTGTCATGATATTTTGAGGAACCAAAATGAAAATGGAAACCAAGCAAGTAACGGTGCAATTAGACCTGGTAAGCTTATGGAAAGGTTTCTCACCTTTAATTATAAGGCCATGGGTTCAAAACCCACTCCAGAGATTTGGGTACATAATCTTAGTTGACACTATTAGTGCAGTACCAAGGCAGTGCTGCAATGTCAGAGTGGCTATATTGAGGGAGAACTGCATTGATGAAGGGTCAGCATTGAGGCAGTGTTGCTTGGTCATGGGTGTGAGCATGATGGAATGCTGCACTGTCAGAGGAGCAGGGCAAAGAAAGTGCCTATCTACCCTCTCGAGTGTACAGAAAGATTCCATGGCTCAATTTCAAGGAATTGTACCGAGTGTGCTGGGCCAATATTTACTCTTACACCAACATTCCTAAAAGAGTTACCAAGTCGCATGTTGTGGGAGCTTGCTGTGCACAAATTGTTTGCTGCTTTGTTACATTACAGCAGAGAAGATGTTTCTAAAGTATTCTCTTGTCTGGAAAACATTTTTGCATATCCAGCGGTTGTGAATGGCAGTATAGAAATACAAGTCCTACTTCCTTTCTGACAGAAAGCATTATTTCAAAATAATCAAACAGTTAGAATTTTGGTTATGACTATTGTCATGAATGTATAATTGTAATATATGTTTTGTAAAGAACACTGATCAATCTATAAAACGGGCACAACGAGTCTTACAAAAGGGCCATGAGAAGCCACACAACTTCCCTTGTGGATTTAACTGCAGCCAAAAGCGACAATCAAACTATGTTATCTTAAGGTTCATTAAATAACTTAAGGGCTCTCCATCGAATGATCAAAAGGCGTAAAGACTCAAAATCTCCTACGGTGTTGAACGAGAGATAGGAGGGACGTCACAAGGAATTTCAACACAACTGACTTTGAATTATGGAACAACGATTCACCAAAACTAACATTTGGTTAATTGTGAGAAAGCTAGCTAGAAACATCACATTGAGGAGAAGCATCTGAATACCACGAGAAAGATATCATATGAACCGCTACTGCTCCTCAACAGAGAGACAGGGAAGTATCCAGAGCCACTGTACTGAACCAGGCTACCACAAACCACAACCTTTACTGCTAAAACAGGGGCCTTCACACACTCACACGATCTGTTCTGTTCAGTTGGTCACTGGGAGCAACCTCCCATTATTCAACCAGAGAAACAATTGCTTAATCTGACTTCGAACGTTAAAACCCTTCGCTTCAGAAAGAAAATCTTCAAGCAAGAAAGGCCTACAGCAATAATAGAGACTGATGTCACCTCATCTTCATTTGTAACTTTTATCCTTATTTTAAATCTTCTGAATCCATATTTTAGCTGACATTTTACCTTCTTAAAAAGTAACTTCCATTAATAGTCATCTAATAAACTAACCATAATGTATAAAGAGATGCTGTTAATTATTTTTTAGTTGAAGCACTTTGAGACTAAGTTGGGACAACATATGAGCTTATACAAATACTAAGTTCAATAACCATTTTGAGGACATGCCTGATATGTGGTCATATTGGCTGGACCTATTGATCTACTCACACACCTCACATTTCTTAAGTTAGGTACAACATTAACTTATTGAAGGATTGACATGTTTTGCTATTTATCGGTATCATGTTATTGCATTGATTATAATAGGCAGATTCCCAATAATAATTAGGCTCTTTCTGTCTCTGTACCTCAGGGAATTATTGTTTTCTGGATGAAAGAAAAGACTGGACAACGGAAGGAGGAATACAAGAGGGACACAGCAAGCTCACCAACATAGGGGGATGAAGGGTTGACATTTTAAAGTGAAGTTATCTTTCAGAACAGAGGAGGATATTCAATGCAATGCTTTAACCATTTTTCCTGCAACTGTACTCCTAACATTTCCTCCAGTGAGTAACCTGTAATTACCTTTTTGTGAATCATGTTGTTCATAGGCTCTCTGATTGTTTGTTTCACAGTCCATGCTATCACAGACTACAACCATTTCCACTGTACTACAAGCTGGGGAAGACCATGCATACCTCAGATTAACTGGTGCTTATCAAAGAGAAACCAGCCAAAATCTAAGCGGGTCTATACCTTTTCAACTAACTGCATAACATGGTCGCTAGAAAACATTATCCAATCGGAATCTCATTTCATTAAGTAATCTCCACTGAAACAAACAGGGGCCAGTTGCTGTGAAAAGACTAATTTTCACATTCAATAGATTCTGTTCTGTTTTTGACTTTTACTCTGCTATTTAAAATCTATTGTCCCATTCAATTAATTTGAGTGGACATCGTGGCTTTGTCACATTAGAAATAAAAACGGACAAGATATGGAAATAATCTAGTGACAGCCCTTGTGTAGGTAAGCATTTAACATGTGCAAATGTACTTAAATGGATTCTTTATTGTGACTAAACAGTAAAAAGTCAGGTAATTAGATTCTTGCACTATTCAAGTGAAGAATGCATGAATCATAAAATCCTTACAGTGCAGAAACAGGCCTTCAGCCCTGTGTGTCTGCACTGATTTGTATCCCACCCAGACCTAGACCCCCACCTATCCCTATAACCCCACTCGGGCTGGGGGCCCGGAGCAGGACCAGAGCACAACTCTAGCGGTCTGTGGCAAGTCAGCTGGTGAGACTGGATGGTGGTTGGCAGTGAGATGACAGCTTGAAGGCACGGGGACTGAGAGAGTGAGCTCAGCGTGGGGGAGACATCCGGTTCAGCATGGTGGGGAGAGATCGAGCTCAGTGTGGGGAGTGCAAGATCTTGCGGGGAAAGCCCAGTGTGGCATGACTGCAAGCTGACGGCTGAAGAAGGACTGTAATTATAGAACTTTCTACTTTATTTCTTTATTTACTATTTTATACTGAGAAGAACTGTAATGTTGAACTTTTAACTTATTTCTATATTTTTCCACTTTGTTCGTTGATTTTGTACCTAGGTACCTAAGATGGCACAATGAATGGCGACATTGTAAACTTTTCACCATACTCCTGTATCCCTGTACTCGAGTGCACATGACAGTAAGACCTAATTCTAATTTCCCATGGCTGACCCACCTAGCTTGCACATCCTGGACACCATGAAACAATTAAGCATGGCCAATCCACTTAATCTGCACATCTTTGGACTATGGGAGGAAACCAGAGCACCCAGCAAAAACCCATGCAGACACGGGGAGAATGTGTAAAATCCACACAGACGGACACCCAAGGCTAGAACTGAGACCAGGTCCTTGGCCTTGGCAGCAAGGCTAACCACTGAAACACTGTGCTGGCCAAAAGCGATGAATTAAATGGGAGCTATGCATTAGAAAAGTATTTTTAAAAACAATATAAACCATTCTTGGAATTTAAATCATTTGTATCAATAGCTAAAGTAGTTTGGCCACAAGTTATACTGCCAACCAAATGCTTTATTTTATTTACAGTTAAAAACAGGAAGTGCTGGAGAAACTCAGCAGATCTGGCAGCATCTGTGGAGACAGAAACAGAATTAATGTTTTGAGTCTGGTTTTGACTCTTCTTCAGAGCAGACACCAAACAGATAATGAACAAACAGCCTCAGGAACACTGCACACCTTGCAAACTAGAAATGTGCAGGTCGTATAAGCGTCTTTAAGGCACAAGCACTTTACTGTTCTTTCTCTTTATCATTCTGATCAACTAAGCCAAATGCAGGCTTGCAAAACACAATGGTTTTTCAGATTTTTTTGTTCTAATTTCTTCACAGGAGACTTTCAGGTTTGATCAAATCAATGTCAAGAATTTTACACGTCACAAAATCAGTACCTCAAATCCAAGTCACTCCTTCAACTCAGCTATCAAATTACAGTTGTTTGGCACATTGAGGAATAATTGGCTGCACAACAGTCCATTCATAGGTTTGTTGCTCTCATGTATCTTATCAGAACCCTAAACTCGACTGACATATCACTGATTTTTAAAAATTATAACACGAAATGATACACAAATCATTCCTTTCCCAACCCAAATAAAACTGTTAACTTTGATGCACCACACAAACTAATTTGAAATAAAATGAAATTCATATTCTTTGAGAAGGTTGGACCTACATATCTGATAGCCATTGCAACAAGTAGAACTAATACTGAATTGCATTTATATAGCATCTTGAATATAATAAATTTTTCAAGTGCTTCACAAACCATCTGCACATCAAACTGCCAACAAAACACATAAGGGGATATTGTTTCAGAGATAGTAGGAACTGCAGATGCTGGATAATCTGAGATAACAA
>NC_063334.1:22990239-23020233 GCF_021869965.1 Rhincodon typus | reverse complement strand
CATCCAGCTCTATACCTTGTTATCTCACATAAGGGGATTATAGGGTCTTGTCACCAAATACTTGATCAAAGTGTTGTTTCTGAAGGAGAATAGTGAGATGTTTAGGTTTAAGGAGAAAATGTCAGAACTTAGCGCCTTGGAAGTTGAAGGCTGGGCAGTTAATTCCAGAGAAAAGGGAATTGTAACTAGACTCTAAATATGGCGACAGATTATATGTCAAAGTAGTTATGTTTGAGTGATGTCAGGTCACATGGAAGTAATGCCTATGTCTGTATAGATCAAGGTAGGATGTCCTCTTTCACCATCTTCTGCAAATAATTATGTTCAATAAATCTTGTAGCTGTTCAATCACACAAGAATGTAGAGCTCACCTTACGGCATGGGTGACAATGGTAATCAAACCCAATGAGCCAGAAGCAAGTGGTTATAAGAAGTCAAAGTGAAACGCAGCTATATACAGGTTAGGGAGGAATCTACAAGAACAGTCCAGCAATGTGAACCCAGTGGTGGTAGGGGTTGACCAGTTACAGGCTTATCCAGCAACAGAACAATGGAATGGGAAAGCCTATGCAGAAGCTCAAAAAGCATGTGTAAAGGTCAATGACAGAATACACAAAGTGACAGGAAAAAAATGAAAGTACTAATGGAGATGGTGAAGAAATGGACAATCAGAAAATTTTCCAACAGCAAATATACAAAGTAATAGGAGGGCAGAAGTCATAGAATCCCTACAGTGGGGAAACAGGCCCTTCAGCCCAACAAGTCCACACCGACCCTTGGAGCATCCCACCCAGACCCATCCCCCTATAACCCACCTAATCTACACATCCCTGAACACTACGGGCAATTTAGCATGGCCAATCCACCTAGCCTGCACGACTTTGGATTGTGGGAGGAAACCCACGCAGACATGGGGAGAATGTGCAAACTCCACACTGACAGTCACCCAAGGGTGGAATCGAACACAGGTCCCTGGCGCTGTGAGGCAGCAGTGCTAACCACTGAGCCCCCATGCCGTCCCAGTAGTGTTCATACATCCAGGCCAGGAGACCTGAATCCAAGTTACACCTGACGTAGTGTGTATAATAATATATCTGAACAGACTAGAAAATATTTACAAAGTAAGAGGGCACAGGCCAAACCACTAAAGGATCTCCACCAGTGGGAACCCAATACAGCCAGTTTTATAAAGGGTCGTGAGTGCAATGACATAGACCAAGGCAGAGCTGCAGTGGCAGTGGAGAAAATTAAATACAATCACAGCAGTCTGCAGCAGTTTAGCAACATGGGATGCAAAACAGCAGAAATAATTCCACCTTGGGGCACGTGGCAGGCTCAATGAAAGATTTCAATTCCTCAGACAGTACTAACTTACAGGATGAATTCAGGGATAGAGAGATAAAGATAAATACAAGGAAATTAGTTTTAAATTGGATACTGAAGGTGACACATTATTCCTTTCTGACTCTTGCTATGGCTGAGATTGAGAATCCTCAGACCATCTTCCATTGAACTTTGGGAATTCCAGTGAAATACAAAGTGACAAGACCAAACGAGTGCTATGCTTCTCCACGAGGGAGAGAGGTTACAGAAACTTTGCATGTAACTTACAATCATTATGATTCATTATTAAATAGCATTGATTGTACAGCCTTGAATCTTCTTAAGTCAGTGGACACCAAATACGCTGATTCAGTGCACAAAGGATTATCCTGCATTTTTGCCATTCCAATCTATCAAGAAGGTAATACAAACCTTTAATTCTTCTCAGAACAGAAGCTGAAAATTGCAAGAAGGAAAGACACTAAAGTAACCAGCTACCAGACAGCATCCAGACCTTGGTTTGCTGTTTCAGCATGTGATCACAGGGAATGAATCCACCAATCATGTTGTTCATTTACTGGAGTCTGAGATTTTGGATCTTCCTGCGCTTTTGAATTCAGGTGGCTCCCTTCCTGAAAACAGAGCTGTCTCTTTCAGATCAGCCTTTTCTTGAAGAAGGTAAAGAAGTAAAGTTGTCTACTTATTTCACAGAACCCATCAAAGAGATGCAGCAGCAGTAGCCACAATTACATGAAAAAATTCCTCCCAGAGTAGAAGGTCAGACCACCATTGGGAAACAAAAACAAAATCTTCTTCTACTTCAATCATTAATAAACCAAGTGAAGCTTCAAATATTTCTGCAGCCAGTAAAGTGACACAGAATCTTTGATATCTTGGGTTATAGAGTTAGAAAGATATCATCAATCATTCAGGAAAGAGATCTCAGAGCTTCAAAATTGAATGCAGGACCATTGAAGCTTCAGGCAAGGTATATGGTCCCCCGCCTGCTTTGGCAGAAGCCAACTGCATGGAACACCTCTTGGCAATGAAGCACGGAGAAAATCAATGTGAACGAGATGCATTTAAAGAAAATCTTCAATCCCTTTGCAAACTGTTCATTAAGAGAGAATTCAACAATTGCAAGTAGCTAATAAAAAATATTATCCTTCAAAAAAAAAGAGATCCTTACATCTAAATTGGATCATGCCAAGATTCAACATGCAGAAATTGCCGACCTGCATAAATGACATCTGGAGGCTGTGAGCAAAAGGCATCAGTCAAACTTCTAATGTTTCCAGTCACGGAAACACTCAAATTTTTCTTAGGTCAAACGTACAAGACCAACTATTGAGATTCTAGAGATCCAGAAGGCCTTGGCAAGGCTTGTATTTGAGCTTCAGAATGAACTTGAATAGATAAATAAGAACTAGCACAGTTCTACCTATCTCCAATGACACTACTCAACTAAAAGTCCAGCTGTTAGCAGCCAAACACTACAGTCAAGCCTTGCAGGCTGCAGATGGAAATCTTACAGAAGACTTACAAAATTCTTGCAAGTTCTCATGCAATTGACACAGCAGGGAGATATATTCATGGAGGAATATACAGAGCACCAAGATCATGGTTAGCTGAAAAATCTTTCTGCTATAGTTAATGAATGCTGGCCTTGTGTCACACAAAGAAAAAGTGGGGAGAGAGAAGAAGAATCTTCATTCCATTGTTAGAGATCAACTCTAGAATGAAATGGACTATTCAAATAAGTCTGCAGATCATAGTACTAAAACAGCAGTTTCATTGGCAAACAATTTATTGTCACTGATGCAAGCTCATGGAGATCTTAAGATGTCATTGTCTGCACTTCAGCAATCTCTCAGTTGCAGCAAGTGTCAAGGTGATGCCACTACCCACACAAAAAAAAACATGCCTATCCTAGAAGTATGAACAAGTCTTCATCTTCCCTTTGTTCTTTGTTTGTTTTATTAGCTTCATCTGTAGATCACAGGGCGAAGCAGAAGGAAGGATGAGCAAGAAATTACATTCTTTGACTTCTGTTTCAAAAGGATGTATTCATTCCAGTCCTGGAGTGTTCTGCTTTGAATCAACTTTTTAATGAGTAGTCTTCACTAATGACACATTCAAGTCTTCAAGAGTGTCACAACTCAGGAACCAGCCATTGTCAGAAGCTGCCACTCCATTTCACGAATGTGTTACCCCACTGAGGAACCAATAAAAGAGCACATATGTCACACACATCCTCAAAGAGGACATAGAACACTGTTGAAGATTAGTCCACAAGTGAAAGAGAGTTGTCAGAGAGAGTTACAGGATGGAAGCCCAACGTATCTACACCAGTCAAAACAATCATCAATCTATTCTAATCCCATTTTCTAGCACTTGGCCCATAGCTTTGTATGCCTTTGACTCCCAAGTACACATCTAAATACTTCTATATGTTATGAGGGTTTCTGCCTCTACTACCCTTTCAAGTAGTGAGTTCCAGATTCCCACCACCAACTGGGTGAAAAACTTTATCCTCGCATCTCCTCTAAAACTTCCGCCCATTACCTTTAATCTGTGCCAATTGGTCATTGATCCTTCCATCAAGAGGATAAATTTCTTCTTGTCTGCCCTATCTATGCTCCTCATAATTTTATATATCTCAATCATGTGCCCTCTCAATCTCCTCTGCTCAAAGGAAACAACCCCAGTCTGTCCAATCTCTCTTCATTGCTATCTCTCTAACCGAGGCAACATCCTAGCAAATCTTCTCTGAACCTTCTCCAGTGCTATCACATCTTTCCTATAATGTGGACTCCAGAACTGCACACAATACTCTAGCTGTGACATAACCAACATTTTATACAGTTCCAGCATAACCTCTCTGCTCTTAAACTCTATGCGCATCTAATAAAGGCCAGTATATCACATGCCGTCTTAAACACTTCATTTATCTGTCCCAAGATCCTAAGGGACCAGTGTATTTGCACACCAAGGTCCCTCTGATCCTCAATGCTTTCCAGGGTCCTGTCATTCATGACGTATGTCCTTGCCTTGTACATCTTGCTCAAGTCTATCACCTAAGACTTATCCGGATTGAATTCCATCTGCCACAGATCAGCCAAATTGATCAGCACATCAATATCCTCCTGTAATCTAAGTCTATCCTCCTCACCACTTACCACCCCACCAATTTTTGTATCATCTGCAAATTTACTAATCAATCCTCCTACATTCAAGTCGAAATTATTTACATAAATCATAAACAGCAGGGCCCCAATACTGATTCCAATATTTAGTTACGACTTGTGGAAGAAAGTGGTGGCTAAATGTAAAAGCTAGCTGGAACCAGAGTGATCTGAGAGCATTTTAAATCAGAAATTGTGGAAGTATAAAACTTTAAGAATAATATGAATGGTACCCTGTTGCAATTTAATTAACACAACTGAAGATGGATTTATGATTAAAATAAGCATTTATGATCAGAATGCCTCACTCACCACCTACAAGTAAATAATTCTAGACAACTGAAAAAGATTTTAAAACTCTATACAAAACCATTTACTAGTTTCAATGGTGTGCAGTTATCAGTTTATTAGTAAATTCAAAAGAATGCATTTAGAAGGACTTAAAACATGCCCTGAGTGTCCATGTGCCTAAAAGTAATATTTAATTTTTGGAAACAAAAACAGAAATGGCTGGGAAAACTCAGCAGGTCTGGTAGCATATGTGGAGAGAAAGCAGAGTTAATGTTTCAGCTCCAGTGACCATACCAGTGGGCCTGAAATGTTAACTCTGCTTTCTCTCTGCAGATGCTGCAAGATTTGCTGAGTTTTCCCAGAAATTTCTGTTTTTGTTCAGATTTCCATCAAGCATAATTCTTTGGTTTTTTTCTAATTTAATATTTAATGTTTAAACCTCTTTGAAGAGCCTCAAGCAGACACAGATAGTGAAACATGTCCTGATGTGAATTCATACAAGGGCTATAGACAGATTTGTCAGTGGGGAATGTTTCAAGTTAGATATTTTTAAATTGATACTGTTGTATGAAGGTGTTATTAGTTTAACAAATGCTGGCTTGTTTGAGAGCCATTATTTCGGTGAAACATATTAAAAATAACATAATGTTACTCAAAAGACAGATGTGGAAGCTGCAGGCCTGAATTTGCTCTTGGTCTAAAAGAGGGAAGCTACCAATTTAGACCATCTCTACCTTCAGTGCTGACAAACACTTTGAAAAACACCTAGTCACAATACATGAGCATTCCAAATACAACTTACTCTCCCTTTCATAATGAAATGCTCAATACCAGATCACTCGACAACATGGCTTAAATTAGGATCTACATTAATATAGGGATCACAAACCATGTACTATGGCCTCTTTTGGTCTGGTCCCTCATTCCCTCTGCAAACACTTCCAGCTCTACAACCCCCACCCCATCCCATCCACTCGACCCCCAACTGAACTCTTAGTTTCTCTAATTCTGGCCTCTTGTGCTTTCTCCCAGCTCCAATCTCCCTCTACCCCACCATTGATAGCCTTGCCTTTAGCCATCTGGACCCTATTGCCTCCTTCCTTTTCCTCTCTGTTCTTCCACTTTAGTTAAAACCAGCTCTTTGACCAAGTTTGCACCCTCCACTTCTCCTAACATTTCTGCTTTGGCTTGTCATCCATTTTTGTCTGATTAGAACTCTGAAGTACAGTGACACGTTTTGCTAGATTAAGAGCAATTAAAATATACAATTTGCTGTCCTACTTCCTTTAGTAGCCTTGCTATTTCTGACAAACTTTGCACTTTTTTTTCCTATTCATAAAAATTGGTATTGATATTCAGATACCTTCTTTCAGATGTTATCTGTATCAACAAAAGTCTCTGGTGAATATTTTTATTTGATTTTGGAATGTTTTATTGTGTTGTAAGAACAGTCCACTAGTCCAATTTGCAAATAACATGGCCCTCCATCTTGATGGAGCAGATCAGCTGTTATGTAAGTAAATGACAGAACAGACCAGAAGGTTAGAATCCTGTCACTCCCATGTTCTTACAAAGACAATGTTGCCTCAAACAATCTATATAACTCTGTGGCACAAAAAATGACACCACGTTGGGACAGTTCATGTTATTAATATCTGAACCTAGACACTTGCTATTGGCCAATGATCCATCAAAGATGAAATGTTTAATGGAATTATAGACATTGTGTGGCTCTAGGACAGAAGGAGACTATTCAGCCCATCATCCCTGTGCCAGCTCTTTGGAAGAGCAATGTAGCTAGTCCCACTCCACCCACTTTGATCTAATTTCACTTTTGTGGCGAGAGTGAAAACTCCAATACAACTCATTAGGATTCTCTCAGTATACAAAATATTAACTGCAACCGTTAGTCTCAGTTCAGACTTCTCACTGTTGCACAAATCTTTACTGTGAAGTTTTTGACACCCCATTGTGATGTACCGAGAGGCCCAGACCTCATACTACATCTCTCCACTAAACCACAGTAGTGCCTTAAGCAGAAGATCTAATCTCCCACTCTGATGTCTGCATACCGAGATCTCCCTGGTTCTTGTATTGGAATTCACAGGCTTTAAATCCCTATAATTGCACTGCAGG
The DNA here is from genome assembly GCF_021869965.1 of Rhincodon typus. Taxonomy (NCBI): domain Eukaryota; kingdom Metazoa; phylum Chordata; class Chondrichthyes; order Orectolobiformes; family Rhincodontidae; genus Rhincodon; species Rhincodon typus. The sequence continues at coordinate 23,013,298 of NC_063334.1, read as the reverse complement.
CAGCATCTCACCTCCTGTGCTTGACTCCTGCGCAACATTTGTGACCATCTGGTATTTCTGAGGATAATAACTGTGTGTCTTGACTTAAAGATTAACCTGATTATTCTGGCATTGATCAAACGAGAAAATGAAACTTTATTAGGTATGTATGAAGCAGTTATTTAGTACCTATCATGAGTTGGCAGACAAGTCCATAAATATAAGTTCCTCAGAACAATTGACAGTTGAGCACTGGCCTCATGGACTTACCTCTTACTCTGGTTCAGTGATTAACATTCTCACTAACAGAAACTTGTAGATTCAGTCATCAGTGTACAGAAGCCAACAGTCCAGGTCAATGGTCCAATGCAGCAATGACAAGTGACTGCATTTTCAGAGTGACTGTCAGTCAAATGAGATATCAAATCAAGGTCCAATTTGGTCTCTCAGACATACATGACAGCCTATGAAAACTATCTGAAGAAAGCGGAGAGTTTGAATATTGGCAATTTATGGGAGCAGGCAATGCACAAATTGGCTGTGTGTTTGTCTTCACGAGTATAGTGACCACATTTCAAGAATAAATAGTGCTTATAAAGTATGGGAAATTCTGAAGCTGTGAAATGCCTGTTAGAAAAAATGTTGTCCCTTTGCACAGTTCCCTGGCTTACTCTTTCAGTTCTAGTTGGTTCTGTGAACTCTGTGCTTGCATCAACAGGAGTAGTGGAAATTATAATTTGAAGCTTCTCTATATTTAGATGCCCAGTTACCACTGACTCAATATCTCCTTATTGGCTTCATGGGTGACATCCAGTCAGGATGCCAACTCTGCAGCAATTCCCTGGCATCTCCAGGAATAAAAAATTAATTGCCAAGATTCTTCTCAGAGCTAAAACCTGGGTGAAAAGTACTAGAACGAGTAACAAGGGCATTAAAAACTTACCTTATTTATTAATTAGAAAATTGTTAGGGAAAATTTGTTTAATGGGGTGTGGCTGTGGAGATGCGAGGTGATGTGGTGAAATCTCTAGCATACACCAAACAAAGTTTGCAATCCAAAATCCACATTTCTAGATCAATAAATCCAATGATGATTTAGTTATGCAATTGAAATCAAAACAAAAAGATAGTGGAGATACAACTTTTACATTTGAACTAGATGCCCAGCAGGACTCAAGTGACAACAGTCAGCAATCACGACCAACTTTACCATCACCACCCAGCCTCTAGATGAATAAAGACAGCAGAGATATATGAGCCCCATAACTTGTCAGTTCATCTCCAAGTCACACACTATTCCAACTTGGAACAACATCATCATTCCTTCAATGTTGTTTGATAAAATCCTGGAACGCCTTAACAGTACAATAGGTTTGCAGGTGAACAGCAGCAGTTCACAAAGAAGGCTCATCACCGCATTCTGAAGGGCCATCAAGATAAGCAATAAATAGGCTCCAATGAGATAGCATTCCTTCATTACTGATTCTCCAACAGTGAAGCACTTTTTCAGTACAGGCCCTCTGACACTGCAGTGCTTCTTCAGTACCGCCCTTCTGACAGTGCATTGCTTCCTTCGTACTGACCCTCTAACAATGCTACACTGGTTGAAATAAAAAATAATTAGTCCTTTAAACCTGTCACATTCTCCAAACTTGGCACATCATCATTCCCAAGCCCTTTCACTCTAACCAACATCTCACTCTCCCACATTATCGGTCTCCCATCTTACTCTGTCTCCTCCTCACCAACCTTCTCTCTCACTCTCTTCCCTCTCCACTCTATTCAAAACATGCTGTCATGTAATTCCCTATGGGAACATGGAAATAAAATAGTATTAGTCTGACGTTGACCGACTGATTTCTGATTTGAATTTCAAGTTGAATTTCTGCCCTTCATAACGCTTTGAAAGAAATAACTGCCTGAACAGTTAATGCAGATGGCCACTGAAGTAATTGCCAAAATAACTACTGACATATAAGAAAGGGTTAACACAACACGTTGGTGAATATTTAGGAGAAGGACCTGCTGCTAGGGGTAACAGGGAATTTACAATGAAGGCGGAGGCCATGCAATTATAATCTGGCCAAGCCCCACTGGACAAAAAGTGATTTGCTTGAAAGCCTCCTCTGCTCTAAGTAAATGTTCATGGTTATGCGCTCCTCAGACAGTGACAGCTTTGCAGATGTCAATCAAATTATCATCTATTTACAATTGATATGGTCGTGTCATTTGAAATATTCCCTACGTTTCTGATGAAATTGGAAGCTCAGGTCTGCTGTGGAATTCACTCTGGTTTGCACTAGCTCTCAGGGTTGGGTAAACTGCTCTTTTGCAAATGTCATTGTGTCTGCTTACCATTGCTGAGAGGACAATCATCCTCCCCCCTCCAGCTCAGAACCAGATGTGAATCTTCCAGCCATCAAGGGAAATGCATGGCAAATTTTAAATCTAGTTTCAAAAAAAAGTTGCTTTACACTGGTGCTTCAGGTGCAGGTGGTATAATAAAACAAGCTGAATTTGTTCTTGTTTGACAAAGGGCAGTCTTATTTAACAGCTTCAATAGGACCAGTACTAAGACTGGAAGGAAATTCTTTCTCAATAGCACTGACATTTTAGTTGAAGCACATAAAGGAATTGCAGCTCTCTGAGTAATTAATGAAAGTTTGCATCTCAGTGGCAGTCTTTGAATTGTGTGCATGTGAGAGCCCATTGCATTCAATTACACCTCCAAAAGTTGGACTAAGTCTGCTTATGAAACCTGTGTGAGGAGTTAGTACAGCACTGCCCCTCTGAAATATGTGACTGTGTTTGTGTGTGTGTGGGCGTCTTGCTTGATCAGTACCCCATCCACAACTTTAAACATTCACTCCCTCCACCATCAGCACACAATGGCAGCAGTGTGTACAGTTTAAAGATTACTCTGCAGCAACTTGCCAAGCCTTCTTTGACAGCACCTTCCAAACCACGACCTCTACCACCTAGAAGGACAGTCACATGGGAGCATTACCACGTGAAAGTTCCTTTTCAAGTCACAAACCATCTGACTTGGAACTATAATGCTGCTCTTTCAGCATCACTGGGTCAAAATCCTGGAACTCCCTCCCTGACAGTATTAGGTGTGTATGTATACCGACTGCAGCAATTCAAGAAGGAGTAGGAACGCTCTACTCAATGACAACAAGGAATAGGCAACAAAATGTCATCCTCAACCAGTAATGCTCACATCACAAGAACAAATAAAAATAGTATCAGCAGAATTTACACCCTACCTCTTACTGAGTTTGGTGGTGGGGCATTTGATCAGTCTGGAGTGTGGCATGAGTGTGCCTCACCATTTTCTCAACTTGGCCCTGATTGAACCTCGGATAAGGTGGTCCTTGGTCATCCTTCACAACCCATCACTAACCGAGGACAAAGGAGGTCTATTTACACCTACTCGAGGGCCTCATCCTGTTGCTGTTGCTTTTCACCCAGCAACATGCAAGGGAGTCACCATGCAGGAAGCCTAAAGTTAAAAACTGTGGGTTTCAGAGTTGGTGTTCAAAGGCACACAGTGTCTGATCGAGTAACCCAGCACTGGGAAGGGTGTTATGCTGAGACCCGAGACCCAACCCCCAGTCCTGCTGCTCATCTTCCTTCCACCTGTACCCTCCCTAACCCTACTCTGCAATCCCTCCATCCATACAATCAGTCACCCGTGGTCCTAAGCCTCTGACTGTCTTAGCAGGTGAAACATACACCTTAAGGTCCTTGATGAAAGGGAAGGTCTGTCCCTGCCCAGTTATCAAAGAATCACAGAATGCATACAGTGCAGAAAGAGGCCAGTTGGCCCATGAAGTCTGCACCAACTCTCCAAAACGTACCTGAGCAGAGCATAATTTGGTGGACTTACTTGAAAAGTTGCAAGACAAGGATCTCGCCAGCCCTCCATCTAGTTTGGAAGACTGTGTGTGAGTGAGTGACTGCATTTGTACATCTATTTGCATGTGCATGAATATTTGTTTGTAGTATAGTCTATTTCTTGTTCTAACAGATGGAAATAGCTCCCCATGGATGAAATTTAGTGATGAAATAAATTTGGTGCAAATTATAAGAATTTCATACCATGTTTGAGATTCAGAAACTTCAAACTTCAGGAATAACTGAACACTTGACTTTTTATATAATTTTACAGGAAACTCAAAATGTGCCTTCATAATGTCCAAATGAAAAGTCACAGACCTGAAATATCAACTCTTTTTTTCTCTCCATAAATGCTGCCAGACTGCTGACTATTTTGATCCTTTTCTGCTTCTATTTTTTCATGTAGTTGCCTATCTTGATATAAGTAATGGACAGTTATCATATAGTTTTCTTACATACAAGTGTCTTAAATTCAATGTTGCCCCCTGCTTTTTCAAGTGCTGGAATTAAACACTCAAATATTGCAGTATTCAGGAGCCAGCCTTTTGCATTTCCTAATATCCATTAATAATCAGTTTCCTTTTAATCCTCATCTACAAATAAGAGGAATTTTAATAATGGTGGTCAAAACTATGAGGATTTTTGACAGAATAAATAAGGAAAACTTGCCTTTGATAAAGGAGGTGATAATTTTAAGATAATGGCCAAAACTATCAGTGGAAACTAAGGAGAAATGTATTTAGACAGTTTATTGTTGTGATCTACAAGGCACAAGTCAGAAGTGTGATGGAATATTGTCCGCTAGCCTGCACGAGTACAGCACCAACAGCAGTCAAGAAGTTCAAAACTATCCAGGACAAAGCAGCTCACATGATTGGCACTACATTCACTCCTTTCACCACTGCCACACAGCAGCATCAGTGTGGATGATCTACTGGATGCATTGCAGAAATTCACCAAAGCTTCTTAGACAGCATGCTCCAAACCCATAGTCACTACCATCCAGAAGGACAAGGGCAGCAGATACATGGGAAAAGAACCAGCTACAAGTTCCCTCCAAGCCAATCACCATTGTGACTTGGAAATATAGCACTTTGCTCAGTGTTGCTGGGTCAAAATCCTGGGAGTCGCTCCCTCATGGCCTGCGGGTCTACCTACACCAAATTGACTACAGTGGTTCAAGCAGGCAGCTCAATACTGTCTTTCATGCGGGCAACAAAGGATGGGCAAAATATGCTGATCCAACCAGTGTAGCATATATCCTCTGAATTAATATCTTAAAATCAGCAATGCACACTGAAGACGGAGTACTGTACTGAATGGGCAGTTCAAGCAGATTCAATAGTAACTTCAAAAAGGGATGGGATAAACACTTGAAAAGGAAAGGCACACAGGGCCGTGGGGGAAAGATCAAGTGGTGGGAGAAGGGTTTAGAGTAATTGGAGAGATCTTTCAAAATGCCAGCATGGGCACAATGGGTTGAATGGCCTTCTTCTGTATTGTATAATGCTATGATTCAACAAAGTGGTGGTAGTAATGGCCTCAGCACTCCCAGGCTATCTCAGAGGAAAGATGCTCACAGCTGATCATTATTGAGTGCTTTCTGTTATATGTGCTAAGGTGAATTCCAGGGGTGGAGAGGAATTTGGGTAGTTGGTTAGAGACTCTGAATTAGAACAACATTCAGCTGGACAAGGTGCCCAAAGGTTCTCTTGGAACCTTAGCATAGCGTCAACAGCTTCAACAATCAAACCTGGCAGAAAAAGTACAAACAAAATGTAACACTTCAAGAAGAATGGGTCAAGACCATTGGGGGAAGATTCTCCCTCCATATCCGCTATCCCGAAAATGGAACAATTTGTAAAGAACAACTTTAGCGCTGAGAGAATTTTTTTCCCAGAATGCCCTTCCATATCAGTGCCCCAATGTGAATAGTTCAACTTTACACAACGTATTCCTGCATTTTGAACAACCATAGACATCACAATTAACGAATGGCTGTTCAACCCATACCCTTCAGGAAGTGCGTCAGCACTCCCCAAACTTACTTCACTTGGAAACAGCAAAAAGACAGCCTAATTTCATGAGTCCAATCTAGGCTCAAGTCTGGGTCACCTTGTTGAAAGATTCAAGCAGATACTTACTAATTCCCGCTGGGTTTACTCTCAGACACCTCTAGGATTGCATTTGCATTTAAAGTCTTTAACTGTAGCTTAGAATGGGCTAGAAAAACAATCATATTTCCTCCAGGTACAAAGAAGAGAACTCTTTTTGTTAACTGTCATTACAAATCATTGATGGTTTAACAATAGACAAGAATGTGTCTGTTGGTGAAAAGCCTAAAATTTACTGGTGAAATGACAGCATTCTCAGCCTTACTGAGTAATTCTATACAGCTAATATTTCATAATGATTCCAAATCGCATCTATATATTGTGCCATTTAAAATTCAGCACCACTATAGTAAATTAATCTATAAAATTTATATGAAAACCATAAGACCAAACTTTCACTGAACCAAACCAATGAAATATCTTCCTTTTTTATGGTGTTTAAAATAACTTCTTTTCTTGAATTACTTTATTTCTTAGTTCTCTTTTCAAATGCAGGCAATTGAGAAAAGACAACAGCTTCACAACATCACCTTCTTACAAAGGGAAACATGCACATCCATTGGAAAATTCAATGTCACTTCATAGAAATGATGCAATGGCAAAATTTCTCAATGTGATAATAGAGAGAAGTAGTGGAGAAAAGTAATCCTACAATTAAGTGAAGATAAGAAGTACACTTTCTGATGCGCCACTATGACACAATCACCGCTGCGAATATCATATGGTCTGAGAATTGCCCTTATACCACAAAGATCAGGTTCTTATTGAGACAGGTGTCTTGAAGTTTATGAATAATACTAACTATTTACATTGCTAAATCGTGACAGACTTATGCATTATCTGGGCTTTGTGCTCACTGATGTTACTGCACATTACATTCACTTAACTGACTGACTGAACACACTACACTGACTCCATTGTACTGACAGTCTGACTGAAGGCATAACAAATACCTTTAAACTTGAATGTCACATATTGTGATTTTGTGTAACTGTCTTAAGGGTACACTAACACAGCACTTTACTCTGTTATGAAAGCAGACTCATCTGTGAATCTGAACATTTGTTGGATAAAGCTCCAATCAACCACATAATCCAGGTTGACTATACTGATAGAATACTGCATTGTTGGAAGATCAGCACTGAGGAAGCGTTCTAGTATCGGAAAGCAGTGAGCCTACGTAAATGTGATTCAACTGTCACAAGCTCTGAGTCCACTTCAGCAGCCAGACAATCTTGCGCTTTCAGGTTAGACATTCTTGATGTCAAATGCTTGGACAATGATGCAATTTGAATACAATCTGTACTTTTTTTGTATTGTCTTTTTTTTTTACAATCCTCAGAATAACTTATTTTCTAAAGTGTCCATGTGACAAAGTTAAACGTTTCTTTTTGTATATTTTCCTCAGTATATCTGACTGAGGTGGCAATGGATCAACCCAACTTTTTGCTGTCAATCCCAGATCAATTAGTAATATCAATGTTCCTGCACATGCTGCTGGGTAATAGGTCCAACAAACAATTATTTGATAGTGAACTTTTCAATGTGTTTTTACTGAAAGACAGCCCAACAATTACAACCATGCAACATTCATGTGTGAATGTTTAAATGGTGAAACTTTTTTTTCTGGATTTTAACTAAGTTCCTGACTCATTTATCTAAAATTAGAGGAAATAAGTAATTCCCTACGTATGAGCAAAGCACTGTCCTTATATTGCACAGCTAACTTCTGTTCATATGAACAACACAATGTCTTGCTATTAGAACTCAGTAGCTTTCTAAAGACCACACAATTTGATTAGACAGTAGTTCTGAGACCAAGTACAAAAACAGTCTTATTGGTTCAATATTTACTCAGTTATGAAAGATGGCAATGGACATTATCATTAAGCAATGTTTACTTGGGATACTTTTGCCACTTGACAAAGCTTCTGAGTCGTGAGAGAGGTTTTTATTAAAAACAGAATGTGTTCCAAGGATAATCTAATCTGCGTCCCTCCCAGGAAATCACAGCTTCCATTTCACTTAAGTCAATATCTGCTAATTAAACATTTCTCTTAAATAAATATTTACAAAATGCAGGTACCAAATCTACTGAACTCCACCTTCTTCACTCATTCTTTAATCCATTCAATTGTTCATTCATTCACCATCCATTCATAAGAACTGAACAAACAGAAACAGAAGCAGCTCATTCGAGCCTGGTGTGTCATTCATTAAAATTACTGTTGATCATTTCATTCAAATTGACATTCCTGCACTGACCCAAAATCCCTTGATCCCTTTAGTTTCCAGAAGATCTGTCAATGTCTGTCTTGAGTCTACTCAATGACTGAGTATTCACAGCTCTCTGAGGTAGAGAATTCGAAAGATTCACAACATTTTGAGCAAAGATATTTCTCCCCCACCTCAGTCCTAAATGACTGATCCTTTATTGTGATATGGTTCTCCCTATTCTAGATTGCCCAACCAGAGGAAAACTCCTCCCCGCATTTACTGTCAAATCCCTTAAGACTCTTATTTCAATGAGATCACTTTCATCTTCTAAACTCAAGAGTATATATATCTAATGCACTCAATCTGTCCTCATCAGGCAAGCTTCTCATCTCAAGAACCAGTCACATCAACTTTCACTGCTGTCCTCTAAGGCAAGTATATCCTCCCTGAGCTGAGGTGATTAAAACTCTACATAGTCCTCCAGGTATGGTTTCACAAATACAGTCTACAATTGCAATGAGACTTCTTAACTCTCATACTGCACTCCATTGGTGACAAAAGCTAAAAATAACTTGTGCCATCCTAATTACTTGCTGCATCTGCATATCAAACTTAAAGAAAAAGCATATATCGGTGGCAGATCAGAAGATTAGACAGAATGTAAGAAAAAAACTAATATAGATTAAAATATTAACAAAGAAAAAATAAAGCATAAGAGAAAGCAGGCCAGAAATATCAAAGCAGATCTTAAAAAATGCTATAGCTATTTAAAAAGTGAGAGACAGTTAACAATTGGAGCATAGGTCCTATGGAAAGTGAATCTGAGGAATGAAAAATAAGGAGATGGCGGATGAACTAAACTGACATTTTACAAGTAACATTCCAGAAATAGCTGTAAGTCAGGAAATGCAAGGGAGGGAGGAACGCAAGAAAATTACAATCACTGGGAAGGTGTACAAAGCAAAATTGTTGGAGCTACAGGCTGACGAGTCAGAAGTTCCTAAAGGACTTCATCCTATGGCTTTAAGAGAGGTGAGAGAGTTGATGCTTTGGCTTTAATTCACTATATTTGCGGAATGCTATGTAAAAAAAAATAGAGAATGCAAATCATCAGACCAGCCATGATCTTACTGAAGGGTGGAGCAGGCTCAAGGGACGGAGTAGCTTTCTCCACTCCTAATGACTATGCTTGTATTTAACTTTGTAATTCATGTACAAGGACACCAAGTTCCTATACTACTGCAAACATTAATGAATCTTTCAATATTAAAAACATTACTCTGCTTTTCTATTTTTCTTCCAAAATACATAACTTCACATTTTTCATCATTGTATTCCATTTACCACGTATCTGCCCACTAAACTGACCAGTCTATAACCCCTTTAGCCTTTCTGCAATCATCTCAACGTTCACTATATCGCCAATCTTTGCTTTATTATATCCAGAAGTGCTCTTATACACAACTGAATGTTTTCTTTTCCCCAACACCAAATCACCCATGGTGTTATTTTTCATTAACAAGCACCAGTAAATAAACACATGTTCTCCAACCGAATAATTTGCATGCAAAGCCTGGAAAGGACAATGCAAACCATCAAAGGTGAGGGAGAGATAAGGAGGGCAGAGGGTACTAAACAAAGATGGAGTTGGAAAGGGAAATTGTTGGTCTAAATCATTAATCTAGATTGGAAATAGCTGAGCCCCAGCACTGATCCTTGTAGCCCTGATTAGGTGTAGCCAGCCAATTCAAAAATGTTCAGTTTATTCCTACATGTTTTTGTAGCTGTTAATGAATCCTCAACCTGTGTTAATAAATTACTTCCAATCCTATAAACCTTAATTTTAACAATCATCCTTTGAGTGGCACCTCATTGAATTGTCTTTGAAAATACAAATCCACCTCATCCACTGGTTTTCCCCTTTTCTACCCGGGTAACATGACTAAAAAAATCTTAATAGATTTGAGAAACACAATTTCTTTTTCACAATTATGTGTTGACTCTGCCGATCATGTTGTGCTTGTGAAAGTGCCCCATTAACACATTGCTCATAATGGATCTATCATTATTCCAATAACTGATGTTAGGGGACTGTTGTTCCTTGTTTTCTCTACCTCAACTGTGGAATAACAGGTAACCGATTGCAGATATGGTTTGTTCTAGAATCTAGCCAATTCTAGAAAATGGATATCAAGACACTCCATAACTCTGCAGCCAACTCTTTTCGACCTGTAGAATTTCAGTTGTTTGTTTGTAGCTCCATTAATGTCATTAACTTGTACTTCAATTTTGTTAATGCTGATTTCTTCAAGCTCCTCATTTTCACTGGACTTTGGTTCCCCACTATTTTGGAGGTTTGTACAATGTTGTGGTATTCTCCACTAGGGTACTGACTTGCTCAGATACTCCAGTTACTGTTCTGTCCTCAGGTACATCCAGTTCTGTATTTGGCATAGTTATTTGTGAATCTTCAAGTAATGTTATCCCTGGCATATTCATCCTGGTTGCCAAAAATTGATTTGTATGTCTTCTCCACACTATATCATCTCTCGTCTGTATGGTGTACGAAAACAGTCCAGTCTGTGCTACACTGATGACTGGTACACACTTCTTGACAGTGGTGTAATTTCTCGGCAACATTTCTTGTCCTTTTTGGAAAATGTGACACTTGGCCTTCTTCACCTGTAACACCAAATTCTGTTGCTACCTGTCAATGTCTTTTGTCATGGGTGGTTTCAGTAAAACAATTGCCATGCGCAACTGTCACTTTACCATGTGCAATGCTAGAGATCTTTGAGTTGTCGAGTGGGCCGAGTTCTGGTATGTTAACAAAAATTGGCGCAGTCTTTTCGATCGTAATTCTTGTTCTCGAATTACCCCTAAGGAATGTTTCATTGTCTGAACAAACATTTCTGCCGAACCATTTATGACTGGGCGATAAGGAGCTGATTGGATATGTTGAATTCTATTCTGCTTTACATGGTCCGTAAACTATTGTGATATAAACTGTGCACCATCATCACTAACAAGTTGTTCCTGAAAATCAAATCTCACATGGTCTCCCCCAGTATTTCAGTGGTTGTTTCTGAAGATGTTGTCTTCATTGTGGCATCTTCAAGCCATTTAGTACGTGTGTAAACTATAATGAGAAGCATTCAGCCTTCAAAAGGTCTGGCGATGTCAATATGGATTCTTTGCCATAGCCTTTCTGGCCATTCCCATAGATGTAGTGGTGCCAAAGGAGGTAGGTTACAAACTCTTGAGCAATCTGCACACATTCCTGCATTCTCCTCAATTTCATAATCAAGCCCTGGCCACCAAAATTGGCTTCTGGCTATCACCTTCATTCTGACAATGACACAGTGACCTATTTAGGATAGGTTTAACACACATTTCCTTAGCTGTGGTGGAATGATGATCCTCATTCCCCATAAGAGATATCCTGCGTGGATGTATGATCTTAGCTTCTGTGTGACATATGGCTTCAGTTCTGGGGTTGTACCTGTGAAGTTGCTAATAAAGTACCATGTCCATCACTTTTGATAGAAGTAGGTCATTTCTTGTGCATCAATTATTAACTTATTCTGCCATTGCCACAGTGCTCTCTACTTGTTCAAAGTAGAAAATGTCCACATTAGGACAGTTTGCAGTCAACTCATTAGCAAAAGGTAATCTAGGCAGCCCATCAGCATTCCCATGTAAATTCATTGCTGATATTCAAATGGTACAAGTGTGAGCTAATAGCGACAATGCCCAATTCTGCATATGATTCACTAGTAGAGCAGCCATCCCTCTATGAGACCCAAATATTGTGGTCAATAGTCTGGTTTGTTAATCAAGTAAATTCCAGGCCATACAGTTATTGGTGGAATCATCTAATGCCAACAATGATTCCTGGGGCTTCTTTCTCCATCCATTCGCAGTGCATTCCAGTTTTGTTTAAAGATATTGATGCAAAAGCTGTTGGCTTCTCTTCACCATTGGGTAAAGTATCAAAAATGAATATACTCACTCCATACAGTGGTGCTTCAGACTCTAGTTGCAGTGGCAACTTTGGGTCAAAATGGGTCAGGATGTCTGACTTAAATCATCATTGTTATCAGTAATCACTCACTAAGGAGTATGATTATCCACCTAGGAAATTCCGTATCACAGGCCATGCATTCTGTGGGTCCTTGTGTGGCTGATGAGCTCAATCCTAGAGCTGCATCTCCAGCCACACATTTGGCAGGTGTTTCTGGGAGGTGGAAGAAGTCCTTGGCCTTGAGATGATTGGCATTCCTTTCTCTGGTTCCTCTTCCATATTTCCTCTGACCGATGGGTATTCAAAGAATTGTGTCCACTCATACAATAGTTTCTTCTTAACAAGGGTCTCCTATGCATTGACATCTCTATTGTATTTCTTGAGGAAAGTCTTCAGTGAGTCTTTGAAACATTTCATTTGTCCTCTTCTTGTTTGAGTGCCTGCCTTGAGCTGGATGTAAAATATTTGCTTTGATATTGGAACTTAGACATCCTAAGAACATGGCTGGCCCAGTGGAATTGGTTGAGGATGATCATAGCCTCAATGCTAGTGCTGTTAGCTGCTTCAAGGACGCTGATGTTAGTACACCTGTCCTCCCAGTTGATGCAGAGAATCTGTCTCAAAAAGCATTGATGGTACTTTCCAAGAGTCTTGAAGTGCTATCTATACATATCCAAGTTTCAGAGCCATACAGAAGAGTCAGAAGGATGGCTCCCTTATATACAAGGATCTTGGTTTCAGCCCGAATGTCACAATTGTCAAAGACTCTCATCTTTGGCATCCCTGACATAAATAAAGCCTCTTTGCCTGCTCCATGTTGGTCTTCCTATTTCCAATTCTTGTTTTGGCATAATAAATTGTGCAATGACTTGAGAATGATTATAAGATTTGGGACAAACCTGCCACAGTAATTTAACCACCCCAAAAATGATCGTAGTTAGTTTACATTTTTAGGTGTTAGAGTCTCAACTTTGGCTATTACTTTTGAAAGTAACTTATGTAGTCCCTTAGTATTAATGACATGGCTTAAATATTTGATGGAAGATTTTAAAATTCACATTTGTCTTTCCTAACTCCTAGGCCATAAATTTCAAGTTTTAGCATGAAAATTGTGGTAATGCTGTTTTTGTTTCTTCCTATGACCAAAACGTCATCCACGTAACACTGGAACCCTTCCAATCCACTTAAAATCTGATCCATGGCATGTCGGATTAATGCAGGCAGGGATGTGATTCCAAATGGAATTGGATTGTATTAAATGTTTTTAAATATATTTTGTATTTAAACAGTCCTTTATGCGTTATAATTGTCAATATTTCAGTGATTCAGGATCTACATTCATCTGGAGATATGCTTGACTGAGGTCAGTTTTACTCAAAAGCTGACTTCCAGCTTGTATAGCAAATACATCATCGAATGAAGGCAAAGGATTTTGCTCAATGCATATTACAAGATTAATAGTGACGTTAAAATCACCGTGGATGCATACCGATCTATCTTTCTTCACCAATGTTGTGAAAGACATGTCTCAACACCCCATCTTGACCAGCCTCTCTAATTCTGCCTTAAGCTTGCATAAGGTACTAATTTAGCCTTGCAACATTTTGCTTGATTTTCAACCTTAATATTCAACTTGACAGAGGTCTTTTCTATGCTTCCCAGATCCTCATTGAAAACAGTGACATGTTTCTTTAGACCAGTCTCAGAATCTGCTGAGCGACTTACTTCAGCCCATTTGAGTTTGATGTTCTCCAGTCACCTTCTTCTCAATAAAGATGTGGAATTTACTTTGATAACAAGTAAAAAGAAATCTTCAGTCTGACCATATAACTGAACATTTGCATTAATACAACCCCTTAAAAGCAATGCTTCCCATTGCATTTTCTTCATACAATTTTTGAGGGTTGCAGTGCAATGTGGCTCAGCTGTTTCTGATATACATGTATCAATGAAACAGCTGCTCCAGTGTCCAGCTTCATTCTTACCTAGTCAGTACTGGTTGGTGTCACCAACAATTGCCAGTATGTTTAATAACAGCTCATCTTCAGACTGAGAGTCTATGCTTTTCTCGTGCCCTTTCTGTACCAAGTACATTTTGTTCCTACTCTTCAGTTTCTGTTCTTTTACTAGATCTTGTTCATGTTTCTTCATCAAACATGCCTGTTCAATAGGCCCTTAATGGCCACTGTTCCTGCATATCATTTCATATAACAATAATTTGCTGCTGTGTGCTGCATGTTTCCACACCAATAGCAATTCTGAGTTTGCATTGGTCCTCATCTCTCAGCTGCCATTTTGTGAACTTTCATGCTTGTGTTTAGCTGTTAAGCTTCTTTGGCTGCTACTTCTATCAGTGCTGCTATTTGCAGTGCTTTCTTTAAATTGAAAAAATTCCTTTCCATCAGTAATCTCTTTTGGATTGTTCATATTTTAAACCACACACCGGTCTGTCTCTGATAGCAAAATTCAGAAACATCTCAAATGATGTTAACTCTTTTCAAATTTCTATGAACTGGGAGACAGATTCACGACCATGCTGGTTGCATTTGTAGAATCTGAACCCTTCAGCAATCCCTAATGCTTTTTGGTTTAAAAAAAATAGTTCTGTAGGATTCCTAGTATTTCTTCAAGTTTTGGAATCTGGCTTCTCTGTCTGTACCAGCCTCCTTGAGAAGTTAAAATCCTTTCCCCCACACCAACCCATTATAAAAGTGGGTGTAGTGATTGTAACGAGGTCAGCCAGCTGTACATCATGAAATATGAGTTCCCTGATTGGGGCTGTTAATCTGGTCTAATCCGGGAGCCCTGGTTGACATAAAAAGAGATGCTGACACTCTGGTGCCTGACTCTGTATAAGGCAGTACTATAGACAAGGATAGTTTATGTGTAAATGAAGTGTGACTTGGTGACGGAATACTGGCCTCTGTAGAGGTATTTCAATGGAAACACAGGGGCCACTTCACCTGTTTCAATTTAGTTTGCTTGAACAAAATAATGGAATCTGGTGGTGTGGGAGTTCCAGCTCTCTGTATTTTCATCATACAGTCCCAGCAATTCTTTTCTTTAAATGGGAACTGCCTGAGTAGCACAATATACCAAGAAAATGTTGGCATTATATCACTTCTTCCTATTTAAAAGCATGGCTGCTTGTTTCTTTCCAAGTCTATACCCCTAGCTCAAGACATTCCACTCCATGTAGGGTACTTGTTATTCAGTGTTTTTTTCAGGGTGGAATATGCTGTGAACTTCTTCTGTGCTGTTCACTTCTTCCATAGGGTGAATTCTCCTTCTTTTGCTAATGAAGCAATGGATTGACAGGTGGATCAAATCAGGTTTATCCTCATTGCCAGTTTTCTTTTTTTGTTAAGTTCCAAAGAGGACTAAGAGACCAAAGCATTAAACAGCAGCAGCTTTATTATGGAGGTGTTAACTCTACGGGCTGCAAGTTTAGGCTGTTTGTTCCTCCAAAACTGCTGATAATATTGTCATTACTTCACGCGACCAGCCTCTTAAAGTGACAGTCCACCATACCTACATACCAACACACCTGCCACTGTACCAAAATGGCTCTTATCAATGTCACAAATCACATCCTTTGCAACCATTAACAAGGCAAACTTTCCCTCCTCATCCTTTTCATCCTGTCTGCATTCTTTGACGTGGGTGACCATACTTTTTTTTAATGCCCCTCCACTATAATCTAGCTAGGTGGGTTTATAATGTGATTCTATTCTTAACTGTTTAATTAAAGCGTAGAGAATCATTCAGAATGTCTTTGCTTCCTACTCTCGCACTTGCACCTCACAAGGATCAACATTTAGCCACTCCCTATGTTTCATCCAATGTTGCTCTTTGACAATACCATCCAAAATCATGGTGTTGGTCTTCACATGCACGATGACAACATCCATCTCTACATCATCACCACCTCTCTTGACTCCTCCGTGGATGCTAAATTAACAGACTGCTTAGCCGACATCAAATGATGACAAGCAGAAATTTCCTCAAATAAATATTGGAAAGGGTGATGCCATTGTTTGCAATCCCTGCTCCAAACTGTACTCTCTAACTACTTCCTCCATCCTTCTTCCATGTAAAGGACTGAGATTAAGCAAGTCTGTTAACTTGATGTCACGTTTTACTCTGCAAAAAGGTTCTGACTTCATATTCATGCTGTCATTAAGATAGTCTCAGGATTGATTCCATTATTCCCCATTGAGTGGCTTCTGCTACCACTGTGCCAATGATGCCAGTTAGCTCATTGACACTGAAGCCCCCAATCTCGTCCTGAAAAACATAAAAAAATCTCCAACCTGTTGGACAATTGCAAAGACTGAGGCTCCCACTCTCTGTGTTCCTGTCTTCTCTCATGCACACTCTTCTATGGCTGAATGCTGACCAAATTAGATGTTTCAACTTAAAGGGGTGTGACTGCCCCGGTACCAAGAATCCAAGGAGTTTTCCCCGTCCTTGATGTGTTTTCGTGTCTGTATTTGAGCCTTCAGCTCGGAACTTCAAACACTTGCCACAGACATGTTGCTCTGGATAAAACTGACATCCAGAAACTCCCACATGCTGCAACTGTGACACATCACTGTCCGCCATATCAAAGCGAGAATCAATTCCTGAGGCTGAAAAAGTGTAGGAAAAGCGAAGGTGATAGAATACCTGCTTCCCTTGCTCTGCTACCTCCGTTAATCACTTAACTCCTGCAACAGGTAGACAATCACATAAAATAGCTTTGCTTCCTGCTCTCATGCTGTTACCTCTGTCCCCAGGGATCAATCCTTAGAGGTAGTTTCACATTATCTTTAATAAGGAACGTAGTGGTAATTGGGGACAGTATAGAAAGGAGCATGGACACTGTTCTTTGCAGCAAAAAACATGAGTTTAGATTGCTATGTTATCTGCCCAGTGCCAGGGTTCAATATGTCTGCTTAGGGCTGAAAAGAACTTACAATGAGAAAGGATCCGGTCGTGGTGGTGCATATAGACACCAATGACATAGGCAGGAAAAGGAATGAACTTCTGTAAAGTCAGTATAAGGAACTAAACTCCGAACTTAGCAGAATCTCAAGGTCGTAATCTCAGCATTATCACCTGAGCCACATGCAAATATGCATTAGGCCAATAGGTTTAGAGAGGTGAATGTGTGGCTCAAAGACTAGTGTGCAAGAAGTGGATTCCAGTTTGAGGGGTACTAGCACCAAGACTGGGGAAAGTGGGATCTGTACTGATGGGACAGTCTTCACCCGAACTGCGTTATGACCAATGCTTTTGCTGACCCCATACTTTGGGAAGTAGAGAAGATTTTAAACTGAAAAGTGGGAGTAAGAGATCAAATAAGGGAAGGTGTGGTAATTTAAAGAGTAGAACCAAGGCCAAAAAGAGAAAGTTATTAGTATGGGAAATGATAAATAAACAGCGACAGGAAGGCAAAGAGAATGTGAACCTAAGAGTCAACCTACATATAAGACTAAAATTTACAAAGAGAGTGTAAAAGAACTAAACTAAATGTTCTGTGTCTGAATACACATATCATTCAAAAACAAAATAGATGATGAACTGAGAGTGCAAATGGAAATGAATGAGTACAACCTGGTGGCCATTACAAAGACACAGCTGTAGGATGTCATGGATTCTGATCTGAATCTTGAAGAGTACAGGACATTTGGGAATGACAAGAAAATTCTAAGAGACAGGCCCACCCTCCACAGTTAAATAGAAAATGTAAAAAAGACTGCCAAACTACAAGGAAATGTATACAATTGTGAAATGTCAGATGGCAGGTCAGAAAAATGAATGCAATATAAAAAATAATTTTAAAATAATCAAAATATGTATCAGAAGGAAAAATTAGAGTACGTGAGAAAGCTAGCTAGAAATATAAAAAGATAGTAAGATTTTCTTTAAATACTTCAAAAAGAAAACAATTAGTAAAATGAGAGTTGGGCCTATAGAGAGAAGGCTGGAGAATTAATAATAGAAATAAAGGAAATGGCAGATGAACTGAACAGGTATTTTGCATCAGTCTTCACCATAAAGAACACAAGTAACATACCAGGAGAAGCAATAAATCAGGTAACAACAGGAAGAGAGGAACTTCAGAAAATCTCAATCACCAGAGAAATAGTGCTGAGTAACTTCTTGGTGCTGCAGCTGACAAGTGCCCTGGTCCTCATGGACTTCATCCTAGGGTCTTAAAAAGAATAGCTAGTGAGGTAGTTGTAGCATTGGTTTTAATTTTCCAAAGCTCCCTTGATTCAGGGATGGCCCCATTGGTTTGGAAGACAGCAAATATAACTCCTTTATTCAAAACGGATGAGAGATAGAAAGCAGGAAACTATAGGCCAGTTAGCTTTACATCTATCACAGGGAAAATGTTAGAAACTATTCTTAAAGAAAGTTACAGCAGAACAGTTGGATAAATTCAAGGTCATCAGGCAGATCAATATAGTTTTGGGAAAGGGAAATCATGCTTAACCAATTCATTTTCTTTGAGAAGGTAACATGTGCTGTGGATAAGAGGAAACTGGTGCGTGTACTGTACTTGGATTTCCAGAAGACATTTGATAAGGTGCCACATCAACAGTTATCGGGGAAAATAAAATCGCATTGTGTAGGGGTACCATATTGGCACAAATAGAAAATTGGCTGGCTAACAGGAGGCAGCAGGTATGTGTCCTTTTCAGGTTGGCAAGACGTAAAGTGTAGTTTACCACAAGGATCAGTGCTGGGATTTGAACTACATGAAATTTATATAAATGGCTTACACGAAGGAATGGAAGGTATAGTTGTCAAACTTGCTAATGAGATAAACATTGTTTGGAAAGTAAGCTCTAAAAAGAACATAATGAAACCACATAAAGATATAGATAGGTTACACGAGTGGGCAAAGATGTGGCAAATGGAATACAATGTGGGAAAATTTTGGCAGGAAGAAAATGTTCTGAAGAAGAGTTATATCGGACTCAATATATTAACCCTATTGCCCTCTCCACAGCAGCTGCCTGAGCTGTTGGGTTTTCCAATATGTCATGTTTTTATCTGAGGTTTCCACATATGCACTACTTTGCTTCTATAAATTCTCATCGGTTAGAGATTGCAGAGCTCTGAGATGCAGAAGGACCTGCTTTGTATGCAGGGACAACAAATAATTAGGAGGTTAATAGAATATAATCATATAGATCCTGAGGGGTCTTTTTGGGGTAGATGTGGAGAGGATGTTTCCTGTTTTGGGAGAATCTATAACTATGGGATTACTGTTTAAAAATCATCATTTAAAACAGATGAGGTAAACCTTTTTCTCTCAGACGGTCATAAGACTTGGGAACTCTTTTGCTGAAAAGATTGTAGGAGAGTCAGAATATTTCTAAAACAGAGTTAGATAGATGTTAAGCAAAGGGCATTGAAAGGTTATCAGAGGTAGGTGAAAATGCTTACCTAAGTGAGATTGCAATCAAATGAGCTATGATCTGTATTCTCTAACTTTTCCTAGCACTGCATGAACCTCTCAGGTCTGTGTATAGCAGAGACTTCCGGAACTTGAAGTCAATGCAGCCACCCCATGTGATCCCTTCGACCAGCTGTGCAGCTGCATGGCTTACAGGGAACAATGGCTATGATTCCAGTGAATGGTGGACCAGGCTCAGAGAGCTAAATTGCCTACTCCTACTCTTACTCCCAAATCGTATGTTCATATTGCTCAACTTTGTTCATGACTCAGCTCATCTGCTGCTGAAACCCCCTGCCTTTGTCACCTCTATACCTGACAATTCCAGTGACTCCAAGCTGGTGTCCCACATTCTACCCCATAGGTTATCCAAACCTCTACAGGCCATGTCTGAACTCACATGAAGTTCTGTACCTCTAATATCCCTGTTCTCGCTTCTCCTACATTGGCTTCCGGTCCAGCTACGTCTTGATTTTAAAGTTCTCATCCATTTTTTAAATTCCCTCCATGGCTTCAGCCCTACCTATCAGCACAACCTCCTCCAACACCACAGCCCTTTGAGACATTGTATTACTCTAATACTGGCCTCTTGTGCATTCTCAGTAATAATTGTAAATCCATTGGTGACCATGTCTTCATTCACATAGGCCTTAAACTTGGAAAAAACCATTATAGTCTTCTGCAGTGCTACCTCATTTTCTTCCTTTAACTACTCCTTAAAACCTACCCCTTTGACCAAGCTATTGGTTATCTGACCAATATCTCCTTATGCATCTTGGTGTCATACTTTGTTTCATAATAATTCTTGTAAAGTGCAATGCAAAATTTCAAAGCATTGAAGGTGCTATGTAAATACAAACTGCTGTTGTTGTCATTTGATGAATTCTAAATTCCTTCTAATCCTCAGTTTTATTACTCTTTTTGGTGACATTATAAGCCTCTTTCTCATTCAATCACCTATTCATCCATTTCCTCCCATCAACTGAATCAGTTCCAATACAATTTGCTAAACACAATTGCTTCTTGCTCAACTGCACTTTTACAGAGTGGAGGTTCTACATTGCTGATTCTGACTCCAGCAGAACACCAGAAAATTGGAGAATCAGTAGTGATGATGTTGAAGTGAATATTTTGGAACATTGTCAATGGGTCTAGTTCCTTTCAACTAGGATATTGAACAAGCATCATCCAACATTCTTTCTACTTTTTATCATTTGGGGCTTTTAGAAAATATATAGATTTTAAGCAACAATGCTCTAACAGGTTGAGCTTCCTGGAAACAGCCCTTCCCACAGCTAATGGAGACATAATCAATGGGCAGAATTCACACCCGTGGAATGATGTATCAGTGATTCCAGGACAGGAAATTAGGGGAAAAATGTGAAGATAGTAATCCAAAATATAGATCTTGCTCCATATGATACTGAAGTATGGCATGAAGACTGTGGACTGAAGGACCAGTATATAGTAAGTTTCAAATGGAACTTTTACTGCTGTGTTGCTTGGTAGAGCTTAACAAGGCTCATTTCCTATGCAGGAAGAAGAAAGCAGCTGGGGGAACATCCAGTAGTGGAGGATGAATTAGAACTGAAAGAGAAGTAAGTAAATAAGTGTTTATGAGCTTGTGACTATGTTTGCAAGAGATTGTATTTGTGTTGGAGACAGAGAGTTTGTGTGTGCGTGCATGCGCGTGCGCATGTGTGTGTATGTGTCAGTGAGAGAGAGGGAGAGTGTGTGTGTGTGTGTGTGTGTGTGTGTGTGTGTGTGTGGAGTGGTGGGCCTTCCCTGGGATCAAGGACCCTGGGGGGAGATGTCCTGCTACAACAAAATCAAAGGACATTGATTGCTCATCAGAAGCAGAGGGGCAGTGGCTACTGCTCATATCCTATGTACCTGAGCCCCATGATCACCAAGAAACCCAGGAACAGGAAGGGTAAGGGGTATGTCTCAGTGCTCCACCCCATTCCCACCCCAATCTCTGATATCAGGTCGCTTGGTAAGACACTGGTGCCTGAACAAAGGATCTCCTGGGGGTCTGCATGCAATCACACACAGGTTTGCTTATGCTGCTGGTCAAATACCAGTGGTGGTAGGATGGGGCACTTATGCATGCATTAATTGGTCACTTAAGGTCCTCAACTGGAAATGGGACTGGAAGACCTGCGCATGAGCCGAATTGGGATAGAGAAAGGAAGGCAGCAACTTCCTGATTAAAAGGCCCCTCTGCCAGCAGACATGCCATGGGGGAGAATATTAAATTCTATGTGGAAGTAATTTTTCTGTCTACATTAACGGGATAAGGCAAGTATTTATTGCCCTTGAATTGAGTAGACTGCTAAGCCATTTCAGCCATTCAGCAGTTGGGGTAGCCAGGGTGTAGTGGGTAAGTGATTGGTTGGGAAGGGTGGAGGTGTGCTGGGGTGGGGATTGCAGTTAAGATTCAACCACATAGTTACAGATCTGGGATCATATGTAGGATAGGCAGCAAGTTTCCTTCCCTAAAAGGTATTAGGTGATCCAGATATTTTTTCACAACAATCTATAATGTTGTTACTGAATTCAAACTTCAATGTGGCTTGCAAACCTGGGTCCTCAACCATTAGCTGGATCTCTGAATTACAGTCCAGTGACAATACCATTGTACCATCAACCTCCTATGTCTGTGTGTGATTGTAAGTGTGTATCTGTAAGTAGGTAAGAGTAAGTATATATTTGTTAGTGGGTGTGTGTCAGTGCAGGTATGTATGAGTGGGTATGTGTGAGTACTAGAGATAGTAAGAACTGCAGATGCTGGAGAATCCGAGACAACAAGGTGCAGGGCTGGATGAACACAGCAGGCCAAGCAGCATCATAGGAGTGTGAGTACTAGTTTGTGTTGGTGAGTGAATGCAAGTGAGACTGTAAATCTGAGTGTGTGCAAATGGATATGAGTGCCCATTGGTGTAAGTGTTGCCTGTGAGTAAGTGTGTGCAATAGTGGGTGTGAGTATGAGTGTGTATGAGCTTCTGTCTGCGAGTGTACATGTATGGGTCAAGTGCACAGTGATAAAATGAAACCTATTACGTGAAGCTCTGATGGATCTGTTTTATGCAATCCTTGTGAATGATCAGATCTGGAGGTACCTTGCAAATACCCCATACACCACCATGTGTCAGTTCACTGCGTCTGCCTCTTTACAGCTCAATAATGATGTTACATTCAAAAACAGTGCATAATGACTATATTAAATAAAAACTGAAAGAACTGCGGATGCTGTAAATCAGGAACAAAAACAAAGTTGCTGGAAAAGCTCAGCAGGTCTAGCAGCATCTGTGAAGGGAAAAAACAGAGTTAACGTTTCGGGTCCGGTGACCCTTCCTCAGAACCTGT
>NC_063334.1:22942509-22989839 GCF_021869965.1 Rhincodon typus | reverse complement strand
AGGTTCTGAGGAAGGGTCACCGGACCCGAAACGTTAACTCTGTTTTTTCCTTCACAGATGCTGCCGACCTGCTGGGCTTTTCCAGCAACTTTGTTTTTGTTCATGACTATACTAAATTCTGTTGTACTAACCATCTTGCATCTCCAACAAAATATCAATCAAGAACGTCAGCTTATTTCTGAGTTATTCTATGTCTGATTTCCTTCAAAGAACAGAGACACATTGTAAAAGCAACACCTGTTCCTACAACTGACATGATCAAAGCACTCCAACATTAAACCATAGTCTCTTGCTCAGCAAACAAATGCAAAACATCACTCACATAGTAAGAACTGCTGATGCTGGGGTCAGAGATAATACAGTATGGAGCTGGAGGAACACAGCAGGCCAGGCAGCATCAAAGGAGTAGGAAAGTTGACGTTTCGGGTCAGGACCCTCCTTCAGAAATTTTCACTCTACCCAACATACAAAAAACAATTATCCTTACTAACTTCAGCATGTATATAATAGCTGTGGGGTAGTGGTGAGAGAGGTCTGTAAGTCCAAGGTTCCACTTTTAGAAGAGATATTAAACTATTGTCCCTCCTCCCAGGGAGGCAGTGATGTAGAGGTAATGTTACTGGACTATTAATCCAGAACCCAGGTTAGTGTTCTGGGGACATGGACCTGAATCCCACCTCAGCAAATGGTGAATTCAAATTCAATGGAAAAACTGTCTGGAGTAAAAATCTAGCCCAATGCCAATCATGTAGGCATTGTCGATTGTTGTAAAAACCCATCTGGTTTATTAATATTCTTCAGGGAAGGAAATCTGCTGTCCTTAATTGATCTGGCCTACATGCAAGTCCATACAGAGAGCGATGTGGTTGACTCTTAACCACTCTCTGGGCAATTAGGGATGAGTAATAAATGCTGTCATGGTCAGCAATGCCCACATCCCATGAACAAATAATAATTTGTCTTCTTAGGTAGCCAAAAAGAATTATCATTCATTTTATTATCTCTTATTACAAAGAGTAATCACAAGTACCCTAGCCAATATTTATTCCCTAAATCAAGGCAAATGAATTAGCTTGTCTAATCATGATTGTGTTTTTGAATCCCCCTCCCCACGTCTCCAGGGTATAAAATCTTTCCAACATCGCAACAGTGACTACAATACTTTCCTTTGTTCTAAAAGCCCTCTATTCTGATATTGGGAATGGTGGTATGTTAATGCAAATTACTTTTTTTTTTCTTTGATTTATAAAACTGCCCACAACTTTCTGAAGCCAGGCTCAATGAAAAATTCCTCTGCATCTTACCCAAACAGGGCATTGCCAGGACGATAACGGAGTGGAAAGCTGCCACTCTCAAGGTTTTGCAGTTGTGGAGATGTTCAAAGCTGATCTGGCCACTGCAATCGTTTAAGCTGTCTACAATTGGAGGTTAAATCAGCAGCTGGAGCTAGAACATTGTTCTAGCTAAATTGAGCAGAGAATGCTCGTGCACTCTAACAATTGTAAAACAATTAGGGGATCCCTTTTGCAACTTTGTGATCTCATTAAAGATCAAATGCTTTAAGCCTCCATAATTAGAGGAGGCAATGGTTGATTTAACATATAACTTTATATTAACTTTATGAATTAAGAACTGTGTTTAAGCAGTGTGGATTCAATAGGTAGATGCACATGGTGTATTAGGGATCTCACAGCTGGTTTTTGATCAATGCTGTCTCATTCATGAGTGGGATGTGACGTGAAAACATTTCTGAGCATTTAGAAGATTTCCCTAAATACCAATCCAACAATAACTTGCATTTAAATTGCACTATTAATGTATTGAAAAACATCAAAGTGTTAACAGACCAGAAGTTGATACCAAGCAACATGAAGAGGTATTAAGTCAAATGACCAAAAACATGATCAATGAAGTAGGTATTAAGGAGTGTCTTATGGAGAGGGAGAGAGGTAGGCAGTCAGAGAGATTTAAGCAGAGAATTCCAACCCTCGGACATACAGCAGGTGGAAATATGGCTACCAAGTGGACCAATTAAAATAAGGACGTACAAACGATGTCAGAATTAAAAGGGCACAGATGTATTGGAGGATTTCAGGCTGGAAGAGATTGCACAAGTAAAAGAGACCAAGATCATAGAGATTTACAAATGAAGATTTTAAACTCAATGCTTTGCCCGGAGCCAACGGATGGTTAATGGATGCGGTTTGAAGAGTGAATGGGACACAGTGCTGTTGATATTGTAACAAGGTCAGCCAGGTGGACCTCCTAGAATATGAATTTCCTGACTGGGGCTGTTAATCAGGGATCCCTGGTTAACAGATAAAAGAGGAGTGTCAGTGACTTGGTGATGGCATATCAGTCTCTATGCAGTTACTTCAAGTGCAAGTTAGGGCAAAGGCCACAGAGATTTAGATGAGCTCACATTCATGATGAGTATGTTGCAAGAGAGAAGCCATGAGAGGATTTGTTGAGTCTCAAGATTACAATGAAGGGATAGTTGGGTGGGTTGTCTTATGATGAAAGATTTAAACAAATGTCATGAGTGGTATTGCCAGGTTGGATGGTGAAAGGATGTTTAATCTTGTGAGAGTACCTAGAACTAAGGATTTAAAAATAAAGGGTCACTAAATTAAGACAGGGATATGAAGATTTTTTCCCCACATACATAGAACATCAAAATTACAGGCGGGAGTAGCCAACTCAGCCTTCAAACCTGGTTCCACCATTTAATATGTCTATGGTTGATCCTTTGTCTCAATTCCATATTTCCACTTTCTCCCCATACTGGTTGATGCAAAAATTCTCTTTCTTGAATATATTCAGTGACTTGGCCTCCATGGTCTTCTGTGGTACATAATTCCACAGGCTCATTATCCTTTGATTGAAGAACATTTTCCTCATCTCAGCCCTAAATGGTCTGCCTCTGAGACTTTGTTCCCTGGTTCTAGACTCCCCAGTCAAGGAAAACATCTTCCCTGTATCTCGTCTGTTCAGACAATCACAAGTCTTTGAAACTTTCTTCCTCAAAAGGCGGTTGAAGCAGATTCCTTGAATATTTTCAAGGCAGAGGTAGGTAAATCCTTATTAAGCAAAGGGGTGAAAGGTTATCAGGGCTATTCAGGAATGTGGAATAATCGGATCAACCATGATCTTATTGAATGGCAGAGGAGGTTCGAAGGGCTACTTGGCTTAATGCTGCTCCTAATTCATATATTTGGCTGAGCCGCAGCAGGGGTTAGGTTGGGTTGGGTGGTGCTATGGAGTCAGAAGTAGGCAGTCCTAATGATGGAGCAATCTAAACCAATGTCTTCAAATTGTCATCGCACTAGGATCTCTTTGCATTGATAAGGACGCTTTTCAGTTTTAATAAAGGATGAGTTGGCTTCCACCTTAAGTTACAACAACATTTCTTGTAACCAAGCATGCTGATAGTAAAGTTGTTTGTTTTGTGCCAGCTGATGGAATGGGCATCCAACCAATCAGCCTATGATTAGATGAAACCCTAAGATAAGACCTATCTTGGCAGACCTCACAAATCTGTCATGATGGAGCCTGACTGCACAATGAAACACAAATTATTTTGTTCACATTCTCTTTTCTTCAAAAAATATAAAGCCATTAGTCATGCACATTTTTCCTTTGATGGGATTTGCCATGAATTTATCGATAAAACGTGGATTTTGTCAGAAGTAATGAGAATTATTCTACCATGTGCTGGTTATTAAAAGAAATGTGGTTTCAGATTCAAATCCCAAACACAGAGATTAAGAGGTATAGGGAGCATTGAGTTGGGTCTGGAATGAACACTTCAAATTCACTATTCTGAATATACCTGACAGTAGCTCTGAAAAATGTACAGGAGAAAAAATATGCATTAAGTACGTGGGATCAGGCCTTGTAGTATGCTAAAAATGTACAAGGACTTAGAAACTTCCCTGTTTAAAACAGCTGAAATTGGAATTTGCTGAAATTCCACTTATCTTTCATTCGCTGCTGACACTAAATTTGATTTCATGAGCAATATCATTTCGAAAATCATTTAAAATCCTTATTACAATAGGAATACACAAATGAAGTGAAAATAATGAAGCAAATAAAAAGTTTAAAACAGCGTTTAACTCCTCTTATGCCAAAGAATCAGATGGAAAAATAAAGCTTCTATAACAACCTACATTTATATAATGTCTATAGTTGGTAATGGATGACAATGTACTTCTGAGGAAAGCAGCTACAATGCTTAATTGATAAGTTTGATCCAAAAATGATTTGAATTCAACAGTAAACTTCCTAATGCATGAATGTGGTGTAAGTTTCTCCCCTTTCATCTGAACCAAAATGGATTACTGTCCGTGGTTGCAAATTATAGCCACTTGCCTGCAATAATTTCACAATGGATGTTAAAATTCACACTGGGGAGTTGGGAAGGGGTTCGAAGGCATTTAGTACCTTTTTGCAGGACTGGACATCAGGAAGGGAAGCCCTGATGAGAAACATCCACCTTCCCTTGCAGCTGACCCAACTGCGCTTCTTTCCCCACCTCCCCAACCCTGTGAAATACCCTCCTCCACATTACCCTTGTGTGGCTTCTGTTAATCCATGACAGTGGGACTTTGGTGCATGCCCTTCTAGAAAGCCATACCCTTCATAGTGGTGCTGCTGGGCACAAAGGCTGCTGATCTTCTATTGGCCAGGACTTGTCAATAGGCATGACTTCTGCCCGTGGGTCTTGATCCCAATGCAAGGGCCCACTGGTGGCTTTGCTAGTGCCTGATCTTGTTCAGTGAGTCTTCCTGAAAAGAAGCAACACCGACCTCTGGAGAGCCACAGACAAGACAATGTCGCCAACATGGGATGGGTGATGATCATGGCCTTACCATGACCTAAATATGAAAGGAACAACTGGAATATTTAGAAATATACTCATCACCTTTCAGCCCAAAGCTATACATCCACTGATATGCTTTCATGATTAAATTGCACTTCTTTATGTCAAAAAAATTACACTGCCACTCCTGTGTGAATCCAACAATTTTTTTCCTATCCTAACATTTTGAAATATATCTAGGAAGGGATATCAACAGTAAATTTAAAAGAAATTACTTTCTGCAAATATAGTTCTAAAAAAAGAATGCTTATGCATGTAATCCAAGGACATATGCCCAAGTGCAGCAAACTCACATGACAGTAAAATATTTGCTATTGGCTCAATGTGGAACAATCAAACTACAGTCCCAGGACAAAAGCCCACATTCTTCTCTCCCTGCACAAGCCCAGGACACTGGCTCAATCATACTGCACAAACATGCTATTTCACCTTGACCTTGCATATCAACACCAGGTAACTTTACTTTCTGCATAATGATCTTGCAAATAAAAAAAATTGCAGATCTCCCAGCAAGCTATCATAACAAGCAAAGCACATGGAATAAAAACATAAAATGCTGGAAAGACGTAGTTGGTCTGGCAGCATCTGAGAAACAGAAAGCACGTGAACCTTATTAAGGAAAGAATATGACATATATTCTTAGACCTAGCTGGACACTATTGTTATTTCTGTGGAATTTGTGTGTTCAATATTCTGTCATAATTCCAAATAAATGGAAAATTCATGACAATGTCCAGCAAACTGAAGTTTGCATTCCAATTTGACATAAAACCTGGGATTGTGCAGCCTCCTGCAAATGGCATTTGGTGGCTCTGCCACACAATTCAGCAGAACAGCTCTTCCCACAAGTTTTGGAATCTAAGCTAAAAGAGCTATAGGTAAGTATCGTGGATAAGTACAGATCAGAAAAACTTGCATTTGCATAAAATTGGCCACAACCTGAAAATACTTCAAAGTGTTCCACAGTCAATTAAATGATTTTGAAGTGCAGACACTGACAGAATGTAAGGAAGCATTGCCCCCACTGTGCAAACAGATCTCACAAACAGCATCAAAATAAATAAAGAGATCATCCGCTTTCACGTGGTTGTGGGATAAATATTGTTCAAGACACCGTGGAAAGCTCTTCTACAGATAGTGACAATTGGATCTCTCATCTCTCATACCTTGCTGTAGACAGGGCATCATTTTAATATCTCTCTCAAAAGAAGGCCCATTTAAGAGTGCAGCTGTCCTTCTGTACTTCTTCTCCCTACTGTGCCTCTCGCAACGCAGTGCTCTCTTTGTGCTGGTCCTCCAACAGCGCAGTGCTCAGTCAGCATTGTTCTTTCCACAGTACAGTACTTCTCCAGTACTTTCATTCAACAGCGCAGCACTCCATCAGTGTAGTGACTCGCTGGTGGTTAGCATTCTCTCAGTACTGTCTTCCACTGGTGCTGCATTCCCTCAATACTGACTCTCAAACAGTGCAGCACTCCTTTAAGGCTGTGCTCCCTCAGTACTGTCTGTCTGACAATGTAGTGTTCCCTCAGCACTGCTCCTCCAACACCTCAACACTCCTGTTTGTTCTGTAGATTAACTGTACTCCAGAAGACTGAGGGTAAGGTGGAGCATTGCAAGAAGGAAGATCAAAAGGAATGTCAGTGCAATCTCACTTGACCCCAGTCCAATCTGAATTGGGTCTGTTGTGGATCCATTGTTCGGGGTCATAATTGCATGTCATCATGAAGCAGGCTAAGAATGAAGACAAATGTTTGGGAGCAACCAAAAACGATGCAGAACTCTCCATCTACCTTCATAGTTAATAGTGTTAAAGGTCTTTGTGACTTTAAAGATGGCTGTGTATAAGGGTTGGTGCTGCTATCTGCATTTCTCTTGTAATTGCCCCATGGTAAAAATTCTGTTCGTTGTTTCTTTTAGAGAGCAGAATCATCACAATGCATCTGGAAGAAACTTTACAGCCATAAGGAGAAGTCTATTGAAGATGATGCATATGATAACCTCCTAACAGAAGGGAAATTTCTCTGTAGTTACCACAGTCAGACTTGGTACTTTCTGAAAATGTTTATGATTACAGCATCTCTAAGATATTGTGAAATGCTTTCCTCTTTCCAGATACTCTGCAGTACTGACCTTTGATAATGCAATGCTCCTTTCATCCTATCCTTTCACCAGTACAGTGCTGCCTCAGTTTCTGTGCAGTGTTTGGTCTTGTTTAGCCCCGAGTCTAGTGGTGGAATCCTTCAAATTTATCCACATCTACTTCAATGCCATTTGCAAACAGCACAGAATGCCCACGTTTTCTTGAGGATTTCTATATTTTAGTTTACTGTGAATCATTTGTTGGTGTCCTCTTCATTTACATAACATTTAAACTAATTTTGAATTTATAAGCTTCATATTGTTCGCTTGTGTTTGTGACTTTAACCACTTTGTGTTATCTTCAGCATTAAATCACTAATGCTAACCTAAGACACTAATAGTGCTGACACTGTACCCTGGAGTATGCCACTCAACATTTTCTGCCAATTTGGCATCATTCCCCAGACTAGTATCCACAACTTCATATCCTTCAATGATTTCTTGACCACAGCCAACCTTTATTATCAATATTCACCAATTAATCTTCACCAGAATTTATGTAGCAGTTTCATTGTGGAATTAAGTTCTTTGGATATCTGATCCACTGGTTAATGAACTGAGTCCTGCT
This sequence comes from Rhincodon typus, assembly GCF_021869965.1. Lineage (NCBI taxonomy): Eukaryota > Metazoa > Chordata > Chondrichthyes > Orectolobiformes > Rhincodontidae > Rhincodon > Rhincodon typus. The sequence continues at coordinate 22,982,244 of NC_063334.1, read as the reverse complement.
CATGGGCATAAAACACATAACATCGATTCAATAACAACTGCCAAAAACATATCCCATGAAATCCAAATCCCACTCTACCTTGTCCAGGAACTATGCAAAATTCAGACAGGATGCCCGATCCTGACATAAAATCATGAAAAGGATAACTCCTTGAAATGATTATTCCACAAGATCCTGGTGCATGGGTTACTGCCAACTCCAGTCAGGGTCATTAACCAACTATTAATTATCAATATGACTGATCAGGGTTCATATTGATCTTTAAAACAGCAGCCTCATAATCCAATAAAGATGCTGCTGAACAGAAATTCTATATGCATATAATATCAAAAATGTATGTATGCAGGCCATTCGGGACAACACGGCTATGCCAATCTTTATACTTTACCTCCACCTACTTCTTTTCATCTCACTCCATCAATATCTTTCTATTTGTTTCTTCCTCATCTTTTTAGCTTTTCATTAAATGCATTTATCCTATCCTAACCACCTTGACTATTCTCTGTAGCCACATTCCCACCACTTTCTTCAGTGAAGATGCTTTTCCTGAATTCAATATTGGATTTATTAGTGACTACCTTATATTTGAGTCTCCCAGAGTTTGGTCCACACCACAAGTGGGATTATCATTGCCCATTCTTACATAATTATTGCATAGTTTCCATTGAATATTCCAAGTAAGGGATATCCAAAACTTTGCTCACCATGTCATAACTCACCAAATCCCACTCATTTTGGAGATTGCTGACCTACATCAGTTCTCATTACCACAATTTTAAAACTCTCGTTGTTGTTTTCAAATTCCTTGTGAACTTCCTCCACCTTCCTGTCACTGCAGTCTCCTCCAAAGTCATACCTTCCAAGAAATCTGCGCATCTCAAATTCTGACATCATGCACCGCCCCAGTTTTAATCACTTCATCATTCGCAGTCATGTACTTAGTTGCCGGAGCCTAAAGCTGTGGAATTCCCTCCCAATAATTCACTTCATGTATACTTCTTTGTTCCTTTAAGACACTTCTTCAATACTCGCTTTTTGGCTAAGCTTTTTGTAACCTGCACTCACATCTCCTTACATGGCTCAGTGGTAAATTTTGTTTAATAATGTTTCTATGAAGCATCTTGGGTTGTTTTGCCACTTTATAAGCACTAGATAAACACAAGCTGTTGTTGTGTGATTTGTAATTAGCTGTATAGCAGCTTGCTGTGATTTTAACTCCAGATAAAAGTGGTGTTAAATGTTGTGGGTGATTCCACTCAAAAACAAGTGGATACAGAGCAAATTCTCACTCAGTCTACAACTCAAACAACCAACTACACTGGCAATAGTAAGAATTTGATTAAAGGAAGCTTTGTCAGTTAGAAGGGACAGACTTTGGTTGTAATCACTCTGAATACTCACTGATTACGAAAGGGTTTGGAAGCACTAACATTTTTACTGGACAAGGCAGCTGAAAGGGACTCTGTGACTCTTGTACTACAAAGACAAAATCTCTTTCATTTTTATCTGTATTTGGGAGGCTGTTGCAACATGATGTTTTGCTGTGTGTCACCAGTGTGGGTGTGCTGGCTCAATGCCCCTCAGGCACGGCAGATTCAGGCTGTCACTTCTAGTCACTGCTTAACAGGTCTAGAATCATACCTGTTTTGACAAGTATCACCCACATTCAGGCACTATGCCTGGTCCTGGAACTGCACACACTAACATCTCAACAGCAGTGACTTTGCAGCAGTTGCCAAGTGGCAAAGATTTTTGTTGATGTTGTACAAACTGGAAGGAGTCAGACAGCACTGAAGCAATAGAAGGAAACACAGATACAGAGCTTTTGGAGTATTGTTTTTGCTTTGTTATAGAATGTTAAAATGTAAGAAAATACTTTTTGTAATGTTTATTCTAATTATGGGGAAGGGAGTTTGAAAAACTATGTCAGATTAGATCTGTTTGGCCAGGTTAAAACAACTGGAGGTGTTACCCATTCCAAACATTCTGATACCTGATGTTTTTTAAAGGGCCTTTCCTCCCCCTCTTCTCATCTTGAATGCCATGAAATGAGAAAAGCTAAGGAAGCACACACACTAACATTTCGCAGAGAAGCAATTTGCACACAGTGGTCAGGCTTCAAGGGCTTCCATCAAGTATTTGTTTGGACCATGTGGCAGGACTCTTTTTCATTTGACAATTTATATTTGAGACTATTGGAGGAACTAAGTCAAATCAAATGTGCACAAATTTCCTTTCAAGCAGTCATCCCATTTAATGTCATTTTGCAACTGAGTTACAGAGAAGATGATGGAATAGATATAGAGAAAATCATCCTTTCTCCTTCCACCCATAATGCATTTGGTGAGTAACTACATTTTCTACATACCTATGGACCCAAAGTCAGAACTAGTTTCTCTCCAACTGCATTCACTGTGGTCAGATTTTAAATCAAACTGGATTTACATCACTAACAAGATTCTCTAACGCCATAAATATTGCCACACATGGAAGTAATCCATCAGATTCCAAAATAATTACCTTTCTGAAAAGTGAAAACTGGTTCAAAGTAAAAGATAGTGAACAAAATTGAGAACAGCACTGAAGAAACTTGCTTTTAAGATCCATGAAAAATCTGCTAATGCTTCACAAAACTGAAAGTGCATGAAACATATCTCAAAGAGTGGAACTATGCCGTGTAGATTTACTTTCACGATAGCTTTGAAAAAGCTCATGTCCTGTGATTCCCCACAGGGCAGACTGCTGATCTCAATCGCAACAAGAGGCAAGTCCAGATGCTTTGTCACAAAGATGGTGGGAGGAAAATAATCTGGGCAAATCACGATGGAAAGTGTTAGCTGCGTGTAACATAGCTGACAGTAACCCAGAGGCCAGCCTCCTGGACACTAAATGAAGCCTAGCACAGAGGTGCTTTAAAAAGAATGAAGGTAGAAAGGCGAGCAAGAAGAAATAAACAGAAACACAGATTTAGCAAAGGCATTGATAGGGTTACAGGGATTTTAGTAATGAAACAGTTTTAGACTGAAAATGAAAAAAAAACCTGTTTTTACTTTTGTCCGTTTTGTCAGGCTGTTTTTATTTTCGGGGGGCAGCTTTAAAATGGCTAGTAACAATTATCACAGCACTCCCATCTGCAGCAGTGGTGGTTTCAAACCTGTAGGCTATAATGAAAGGAGCAAGACATCACTGGATCAGTCCTCTTGGGCCCCATTCCTCCCACAGCATTACAGTGCTGCAGGCAAACTCCGCAACCAGGAGCAGGTGACAATACTGTAAGCCTCTCCTTTACTGTCTGTGTTGCATTAATACTAAGGCCAATAGCAGGGGACACAAATCCCCTGGTAGGTCTGAATGCATTCCAAGGTTTCAGACCCACTCAGTGCAGTTAATCCCCTGCAGCTGGAAGTTACTCTTTACCATACTTATCTAATACATTTTTTAAAGGTTACTCACTGGTGACCAATGTAACCTTGGTTTAAGTAGTTTTCATCACTTCCTTTTTCACCCCCCTCCACCTCCCAACTGAGACATTTTAACTTGTGGTTTTGATCCCTAAGCTTTTTGAAAGCACAGGAATAGATAACAGCACAACTGAAAACACAACTGCAGACAACTGTCAGGCTAAGTTGGTGAGCGGCAGAAAGGTTTTACCGTTTGTATTGCTGCCGTTACAGCTTCAGACTTCAGAGGGAAAAAGGGGGAGAAAATAGAAGACAAAAACAAGCATGGGAAAGACAGAAGAATGAGGAGATGAAAAAGGGACAATGGAACTGAAAAACTGCACACTGTCTTCTCCAACCAACTCGACATACTTTAATGTCCCATAGTGAGCATTCCATGTCTGGCACCATCAGATCACACTCAAATCATCCACCTCCCCATTCATGAGCATGTCCTTGATGTGTCTACTGATATCTTTGGGCCTGACTAAACCCTTGTTCGCAACCACTGACTTCTTTCGCCTGGATGAGCATTGGTTTGCCATGCGATATTTCTTGCCAGTTCTCAGCCAAGTAGGTCCCGACTCCTTTGGCACCTTCTTATATTTGCCCATCTTCTCATACGCTGCCCATTTTCTCTCTTTGAAAGTCATGATTGGTTATTGCCTGCTGAAGTTCTGCCCCCCAAGCCCCACCTTCAGCAGTGACTTCTTCACTTCTTCTTATCCTTCCTAATATGATTATTCAGTCTTTGCAACAAAAGACTCTTCAGTTTGGCAATTTCAGCCTAAATATTTCTAGCCCCTCTGACAGAAACACAGGGGCTCAAGAGGCTATTCATCTGCTTAGGTGTGTTCCATCATTCAGTTCATAGAGTCATAGTCATAGAGTCATACAGCACAGAAACAGACCCTTCGGTCCAACCAGTCAATGCTGAACATTATTCCAAACTAAATTTTTCCCATCTCCCTGCTCCTAGCCCATATCCCTCCAAACCTTTTCTATACATGTATCCATTCAAATGTCTTTTAAACGTTGTAATTGTACCCACATACACCATTTCATCAAGAAGTTCATTCCACATGCGAACCACCCTCTGTAAAAACAAATTTGCCTCTTATATCTTTTTTAAATCTCTCTCCTCTCACCATAGAAATGTGTCCCCTACTCTTGAAATTCTCCATCTGCGGGAAAAGACAACTAACATCAACTCTATCAATACCTCTCATAATTTGTGAACTTCTATCAGGTCACCTCTCAGCCTCCTACGCTCCAGTGAAAAAGACCCAGCCTATCCAGCCATTCGTTATAACTTCCATACTCAACAACAATAGTGGTTTTCCAGAGGAGGCCTCACCACTGTCCTGTACAACCTCAATATAACATGCCAACTCCTATACTCAAAGGACTAAGCAATGAAGGTAAGCATGCCAAGTGCCTTTTTAACCATCCTGTCTATATGTAATGCAAACTTTAAAGAATTATGTACCTGCACCCGAGGTCCCCCTGTTCTACAATACTATAAAATGCCCTACCATTAATTGTATAAGCCCTACCCTTGTTTGTTGTACCAAAATGCAATACCTCACATTTATCCGGATTGAACTTCATCTGCTATTTTTCAGCCCATTGACCCGTTTGATCAAGATCCCTTTGTAATCTTAGAAAACCTTCTTCACTGTCTACAATGCCACCAATTTTGGTGTCATCTGCAAATTTACTAACCATGTATTCCATATTCTCATCGTAATCATTTTTTTAATGACAAACAAAAGAGGACCTAGACCAATCCCTGTGGAATACCACTGGTCATAGGCCTCCAGTCCGAAAAGCAACCCTCCACCGTTACTCTCTGTCTCCCGCTGTTAAGTGAATTATTGAACCAATTGGCAAGCTCATTCTGAATCCCATGTGACCTAACTTTACTAATTAGTCTACTATGCAGAACATTGTCAAAAGCTTTACTAAAATCCAAATAAACGACATCTGCTGCTCTGCCATCATCAAATGTTTTGGTAGTTTCCTCAAAAAACTCAATCAAGTTTGTGAGACATGATTTTTCTCGCACAAAACCATGCTGACTATCCCTAAACAATTCAATCACGGCTGAACTATATCTTATTTCCATTTGTCTACATGGTTTCATAACCCATAATATTGGTCCACAACAAAGCTTGATCAATCTCAGCTGTGATATTTAAATTGACCTCCAGGTTCAAAAACATTTTAGGGATGAGATGTCAAGATTTGCACTACACATTGTGTGTAGAAATGCTTCCTGACATTAACAGTGAACAACCTTATTCTAATTTTAAGATTATACCCCCTTGTTCTGGACTCCCACCAGCAGAAATAGTTTTTCCATTAATTTTTCCCATGAGCTTCTTTAATTGTGTTAAAACCTTCAATTACATCACCCTTTAATCTTATACATTCCTTTGACTTCTTTGCTCTTTTATCCTGTCTCAAAAGCACGACAGCCCCGTATAGCAACTCTTCCAGCTTTATCCATGGCCACTCACCTAACCTTGACATCTCAAAAGCTCTCTAATTCCAACCTCTAAATGCTTTATTGCGCTATTCACATCTCTGTCTTCTACAAATTATCTACCATCATTCACCATCCGTGGAAAGCATGATCAACAACTCCCTCCACATCCCAATATCTTACCAACATCAATGACCTTTCCTGATCCTGTAAATAATCCCCTTGTTTTCCTGATTGCTCATGAAATGGACTGTAGTCGTTCAAGGAGGTGGGTCACTGGAGGCTTAGGGATTAGCAGCAAATTCTGGCCATGTCAGTAATATCTGTATTTCATGGAGAAGAGAATTCCAAAGACTCAAGCCTCTTGAGTGAAAAAATGTCTCCTTAACTGCAGTATGAAATCATCAACTCCTTATTTTGACACTGTGACTCCATGTTTGAGACTTGGAGTTGACAGTACATTTTCTAAATCTCATGAGAACCCTTTTCAAAATAATTGACTAAAACAAAATCTATTATCAGCCATATGATGAAAATTCAAAATTTCTAACCATAGAAACATTCAGGCCCTCAAGTATGCTCCACCATTTTAGAGCTTGGCTGGTGACCTACTTTGAAAACATTTTATGAGGCTATCCAGATATTCGTTGCCATCATTTGTAACTAGATACCTATCCAACTCTATGTTGAGCTCCATGATACTCAAGGACTGAGCTTTCCTGGCCCCATCTGGTACAGAATTCCAAAGTTTCCAAAGCCTTCTGAATGAAGAGATTCCTCCTCACCTCTGTCCCAAATAGCTTCTGACATGGTGTATTCTGGTTCTGAACACCAAGCTGGACAAAACATCCTTTCTGCATCTAAACCAAACACTTGGCAAATTGCCAAGAGGTAGAATATAGAATTTGTATTCATAATAAATTAAATACACATATTGATGTATCAATGAGGTATAATAAAATTAAAAGAGACCTAACTGAATTTTTCTACTTCTTTTAACTAGTTTTAAGTAAAGTTACTTTTAAAACATTAAATTGAGATCCATGGAATGAAGACAATTTTATCAAATTTTCTAGTGATAAAAATGAACAAGCAGCTCTCCCTACCCTGAAAAAGTAGTCTGTCAGAAGGCAGCATACTAGGAGGAAATCTGATTCCACTGTTGCCTACATAATATGTTACAATGACACTTCGGGAGTGGACAGGATGGTAGTGGGCCAAACATCTGAACTATTTTATATGCCCCCTCTGCCAAAATCATACCTGGAGGAGACATGTAATATCAAGCCCATAGATACAGAAATGAACAAAATTCTAGAAGGCTCATATTCTTCTTGCTACATTTTCAAGCAAACTCCTTCTCATCCACTTACATAAGATTTTCCAGTTCATAGGCCCTGGAGTAGCAATGTACCCATGAGATGTAGAGCAGATAAGTATTTGGCCCTATGACAGTGGACCTAGACAGTTAGTCTGGTGATTATTTCTAGTGTTGATTGACTATTCACGTCTTTCCACAAAGTGCTGCAGAAAGCAACTGCTGCATTTCAAATTAGATTATATAACAGTGCACCAATAATCTTGACATGCTGTCCAGGAGCCCTCACTGTTTGCCTAGCTCAAAACCACACTTGCAGGAGCTTTGAACAGAGCACAGCAGCAGAGAGTTAAAACAGGTTTATTTTACTCTCATGTTTTCTCCTCAATGTTTCCATCTCTCTCTCTCTAAACTCATCATCTACTCCAAGGACTAAAGTTCACATGAGACCTTCCCTAAGAACTTACAGCTCCTTGTTTAGGAGACAGTCAATATACAGTACAACAAAGCCAAACTAAAGTTTGCCATGTCTAACTGAAGTAATTCTTAGTGTACTTTTTACAACCATCCACAATAACTCAGAAAACTCACCCACCAATACTATTACCAAATCAGAATGCCCCAAGAATAATTGCCAAGGTTACTGAAAGCCTAATGGTGGCTCACAGTGTAGCTAAATATAATGTATAGCAGAATGCATTCTTTTAAAAACGAAATTATTTTCTCTAATGTTTTGTCAGTGATTCATATCCCAATATAATCCAACTATTAACTACAAAGTCCATTTTTTTCAGAATTTGAGAAATTGAACTGCAAAAGACTTAATTGCCCTCTCATTTTTAAAAGGAGTGGTGAATAAACAACCTTTTTCCACCACTTATATAAATGCAGCTTTCAAGCTTTCAACAGCTCTTGATTTTTTTCCCCTAGAATGCAGTGTGCTGGATAGTAGCATCCTGGGTTTAGGATTAGGTTTCCATTGAATGATTCAATCTTTGACCCGCTATAGTCCTAGGATCACCCAAAGAGGATTCTGGCCAGAATACATCACATAGGTCAGGCATCAAGGTGGCAAAAACTGGCAAAAAAAAATTAAGGAGTAATTGGCAATGTTTGCCACTGGGAATCTGAGAATGGAGGAAGAGTTGGTGGGGCAGGATAAATGGGAGGGAGGTGATAATCATAAAACAAGGGATAGCATTACAGACAAGTACTGAAAGGGTGACAGAAAAACTGAGGAAAACCACTGAGCAATAGATGTGATAGAATGCGTAATTTAAAGAGAAAAGAGATTGAGTTAACACTGCTGAACTTACAGAAATGCTGAAAAGAAACAGTCCAGGGAAACAGACCGCAGCTAGGCAGCACAATGCAAAAACTAGCATAAGCCAAGATGGAGCTTGAGAAGGATGCTGAAAAACTGCTGGATTTACGCTATTCACTGCCACACGACAAGGTTGACCGCATGTAGCAGGTCTCAGAAGACATTGCCGAGACAAGCACACTCAAAGAAACAACTTATTTCTTATAAAAATCTTCAATTCATGCCTGTATTCACCAGGGAGGGAGGGGGGCCATTGTTAAAGAGGGAGACAGGTTGAAGCAACCACTTCAAATCTCCTCCTGCATCTGGATGGGATTTCAAATCCACAGAACGAAACTTAGCCCTATATGTTGATGTCTCAGTTTGTGGTCTGGGAAATGAAACAAAAGGCAGGTCTCCCCTCCGAAACAGGCAAACCACAAGAAAGCAAATGTATAATACTTTTACTGTTCGTCATTTTGAGCTCTGTGAAGTGTGACTAGTCTGGTGGGGTTGAAAAATGAAAGAGAGTAATTCCCATGGAGGGCTAAGACCCAATAGCCAAATAGTAAACAATACGATCAGTGCAAAAGGCCAAGGCTGTTGTCCCCCTGTGGCTGCAGTTAAAATGTATTCCAAACATTTGCTTGTGTACAAACATCATTATTTTCTTTGCAGAATGGTGTGGAATTATTTTGACACAAAATTATCTTAATGGTTCTCACTTTCCCCTCATTCAATGGAAATTCACAGTGCGGAAGCAATCAAAAATTTAGTGTTTAAAATGGAGACAGGGAGTCAGTGACCAGAGGTTTAATGGCAAAGAACCAGAGGTGTGGTGAGGAGAATTATATTCAACAGTGAGTTGTTAGGATCTGAACTAAACATTTACACAAAAAAGGAAATTGAGGCCAGCTTCTCTCTTTTTTTGAAATTACCTAAAAGGGTAGTGGAAACAGATTCAATAATAACTTGCAAAAAGGTATTGGATAAATACTTGGATAGGGAAAAAAATTGAAGGGCAATGAGGAAAGAGCAAGGGAATTTAAAATAGATAGCTCTTTCAAATAGCTGGTGCAGGCGAATGGACTGATTGACTTCTTTCTGTGATGTATCATTTGCACTTAGACCTAATTCCAAGTGCAAAACAGAAATCTGTGTCTTGCTGTTTCAGAGAAATCAATGCATTTTTTTTGAAGTAGACAATTCTGGCAGGCTGAAACATTTCGGAGACAAAAGTGGTCGAGTCATCTGTGGAATCATTCCCAAGTTTAAGTGCTGGCTCTCTTAAACATACCCATCACCATAAGCATTGCTGGTAGACCCAGACAGAGTGAATATTGATCATTAACCCATGTCTTAACATAATAAGCACCCTGAAACAACAAGTAACAGTGGAAATTATTTGGCAGCTAGCCAAATGCAGAGTGTCAATGTCAGAAATAATACAAATTAACAGCAATGGGAAGGTGGTGCCACCAGTGTGAGGTAGTTTTATAAACTTTTTAAAGACATTAAACATTCATTGCAGGCAAGCTAACATACACAACTTCAAAGATAATTACCACATAAGGACATGGATAATCAAGTGAGGAAATAAATTGCTTGCGAACTGCAGGTAGGTAAAACATGTGCAATCACTCCTCTTACTCTCTGAACCATAGCTTCACTCCTTGAGGGATGTATAGCTGCTGAAACTCATATCAGGTCTCAAACAGCTCAGTTACCTAGTATTTCATAGAACAGTGCAGACCATTTGGCCTAATACGTCTGTGCTATCTTTTTAAAGGAGCTATCAATCAGGCCCACTCCCACTCCTCTTTCCCCGTAGTCCTGCAATTTTTTTTTCATTTCGAGGGTGTCCAATTTCCTTTTGAATCTGCTTCCACTGCCCGTTTGGGCAATGCATTCCAGCTCACAAATTGCAGTGTAAAGAAAGGGTTTTTAAAACAGACACTGTTATGATGCTCACTTTTGTGACCGAGATGGATTTGGCTCTGGCAAGGAAGTACAGTAGGATGAAGAAAACTGATTGATGCAAGAAATGAGATAAACAGCAATAAAATTACTTCAAAAAAAAAGAGAAGCTAGCCTCAATTTCCTCTTTTGTGTAAATGTTGTTTGGACTAATGCATGAAAATTGCGTTTAGACCCAGCACAAGTGAAAATTGGTGCCTGGATAGATTTTCGTGTCTCCTACTTAAACACATGATCTCATTCTCTCTCTTCTACAAAGATCAAAATGATGTCAGGAAATCTTCACATAAGAACATAAGAACTCGGACCAGGTGTAGGCAATTTAGCCCCTTGAGCCTGCTCGCTATTTAACAGGATAAGGCTGATCTTATCTTGACCTCACTTCCACTTCCTTGCTCACTCTCCACAAGCCATCAACCCATTACTAATTAAAAATGTGTCTATCTCCTCCTTAAATTTAGTCAATCCCCCAGCATCCACCATACTCTGGAGGAGCAAATTCCACAGGTTCATGACCCTTTGAGACAAGTAATTTCTCTTCATTTGTGTTAAATCTGTTACATTTATCCAAAAATTATCATTCCAGATTGCCCCACATGAGGAAACATCCTTTCAATGTCTACATTGTCAATCCCCTTTAGCAACTTATGTACCACAATTACATCTCCTCTCATTCTCCTAAACTCCAGAAAGGGCACTCTAGAGTCCACATTATAAGATGCTCAGCAATCTATTGAAACATAGGTTATAAGGCCATATATTTTAAAACCTGCCTCCCCATAACTGCAGATATAACACAGTATGGAGCTGGAGGAACACAGCAGGCCAGGCAGCATCAGAGGAGCAGGAGAGCTGATGTTTGTGGTTGGGACCCTTCTTCAGCTTTCCTGTTCCTCTGATGCTGCCTGGCCTGCTGTGTTCCTCCAGCACCATACTGTGTTATCTCAGACTCCAGCATCGGCAGTTGTTACTATCTCCCCATAACTGCAACTCTTTTCAAAACAAAATCAGTACTAAAATGTTACGTGGATGACAATATACCTAAAATGAACATTCAAACTAAAAATAAATATGTTTTGGATTGTTTAAAGAAATTTACAGCTTGCTTTTATTTCATTTTCCAAGGCTTACAGATGTAAGCATGGATTGAATTTTTTTTCTACAAAAGGCCCTTGTAATATTTGAATCATTTGGGAGTTTGGGATGGTAAGGGCTCATGATTGTTGTTGTTGAAATGAGTGAGCACTTCAACTCTGTTTCAAAGTTGCCAAATTGCTTTGGCAATGCTTTGACTTTTTCTGAGAATTGTCATAGAGTAAAAGAAAATTGAAGAATTGCATTTATATGACTTTTGAACAACAACAACTTGCATTCAGAAAGCAGCTTTATCAGTGAACAAGGTGAATTATTAGACAAACTTTGACACCTACTACCTGCAGATATTAGGATAGATAGCCAAAGTTTTGGTCAAATAGGTATGTTTTAAGTGTATTAAAAGGGGAGAGAGAGAGTGAGATGGAGAGGTTTTATGGAGAGAATTCCAGACTTTCAACCCAGGCAGCCGAAGGCACAATCGCTGATGGTAGAATAATTAAAATCAGAGACGTACTTCAGTTCTCAGAGGTGTTGGGGTTGGAGGGAATTACAGAAATCAGAAAAGAAAGGCCTTGGACAGATTTGAACAAATGCAATACTCCCTCTAAGTTTTTTGTTTGCTGCACAAACCTGCAAGGGTCTCTGTGTGGCATTGATTTCCGAATCTGGAAGTCATTGCGTGGCGTGCCAATCAGCATAAGCAGAACCTCAGAGAAACCTTGGAGCAGCCATGGAGCTTAGAGGGAATGACAAACACAAGGTTCAGAATTTTAAAAATTGATCCTCGTCCTTCTGGAATCAAATGTAGTTTGGGGAGCACAGCAGTGAATGGGGCTTGATGAAATTTAGGCTGCAGGCAGCAGAGTTTTGGATGGAGGGTATATCAAAGTTTCAATGTAAATTTAATACTTTAGAAGTGCAATCACTGTTCTAATGAATCCTGTTGTAAAAATGTTTCATTACTCAATCTGTTAAAAATCAGAAATATTTCAGATGTACTGGATGCAGAATCCACACTAGTCCAATAAACAATCTGCTTTAATCTGCCTCAGCGGCTGTTGGATTACAGAAAGGTACTATGTAGATTCGTGTTCCTTCTCATAATCCTGTGGCCTTGGTAGGGGTGTATATGTGCCTATATATATATATATATATATATATATATGGGACCACAAGTCCTAACTAAATGAGAGATGGTTTAGTAATTCCCCTGTCAATCATACATGGAACTGTCTGGGATTGATTTTAGGATCATTATTCGCACAGTAACTATCCTCCACTGGCTGAGTTTTGCTGAAGTATTAAGGCTTTGCTGTTTAGGTCATGAATTCAGTTTGCTGGAGAGACTCTTACTCTTTTTTAAATAGACCGACTGCTGTGAAAATAGGCTGCTTTCTGCAAGTTTTGCCATAAATTGTCCCTTCCCTCATTCATTACCCCTGCCCTACCCCTCCCCCTCCCCCTCCTATTCACTTATGGGATTAGACAGGAATTTTGCAGAGTACATTACACAGAATGGACCATTGACTCTCATCCTAACATCTCACTCAAAGATGTTACAGCTGATAAGATAAACTGCACAGAAATAAAGAAAGACTGTCATGAATTCAACCAAAATTTTATCTTGCTAGCTTCTAAACAAGTCTGATTTTTTTTTTCCTGACTTATTTTTCTGACTTCTACAGACTTCAACAGTGATTGTGGGAAGAATGCAGCCTTGAAGTTCATGGGGGTGGGTAGGGTATTATTTCACATCTCGTCCCTGTAGGCTTAATTCTAAACCCTGCATGAAAGTGTGATTCAGGAACAGCATGTCATGTACTTTGGCATCTTGAAGTTATAAGTCTGTTGTTCAGTAACATTATGGCTCATAATATAGGACTCACAGAAGCACGGGGATAGTGCGACAAGGAGACTGCTGTAAATTACAATCTGCTAGTGTGCCATGACCTTTCAGCGTCCCTCTGAGCCCTCCTGAAGGCAGGTATTTCAAGCTTTTACCTATTGCCTTGGTGACTAGTGACTGCGGTAACCAAGCACATGGAATGCAAAAGCTAGGAGAGATGGTTCTGTTCACAGTTTAATGTACTATAAACACAGCAGAAAGCAATGTTCCAGGCTATAGGCAGTCTGCAGCTCTCCTTTTCTATGCTTGGCAGGGCCTACATTTCTCTTTAAGACCAAATATAATTTCTAAAAGGTGTAAAAAGTTTTCATCAACCCAAGTGTCACTAAAATACTGATTTAAAGTGGCCAAATACACTGAAATAGGAATATTAACTGTAACTCCTTTGTTTATTTTCCCTTAAGTTTCCAGAAAATTGACAACCTGGCTGTAAAGTAAATGAAATGTACTTGATCTGACTGTCTTTGATGTGCTGTGCAATGAGATTGGGAATGGCAAGATAACAGGTTACAAGCATAAAAGCAGACCAAAGTCAATTCAGCAATGCATATATTGAGAATCTGGATAGCAAAATGTATTTGAATAAGGATTTCAGCCACTTATGCTCTCTGCAATTCTGATTACAGTGAAACTGATGATAGTAGTATGCAGCCTCCAGCATATCAATACTGCTTTTGACCTGCACAATAGTCAGCAACTTTCAAACAGAACAAAGTCAGTTTCACAAAACCTATACCTTAGAATCATCGTATTTCCCTCCCAAAAAGCTTGAGATGCAAGATCAACAATCATATGTTGAATTAAAGCTGGTGTAATTCACAACAGGTAGTGCTGAATTCCATTCACAATTCCTCCAATAATGAAACAATCCATACTCAAAATCTGAACTACACTCAAACTTAGCTTAATAAGTGACAAAAATGTTTGGACCACACAAAAGCCAGGGAATAACCATATCCTACAAAAGAGAACCTAACAATCTCCCCATTACATTCAACAGCATTGCTGAAACCCAGAACATCAACATCCTTGGGTTGACCTTTAATCAAAAACTTAATTAAGCAGTCATAAGCAGGTTAAAGACTGGGGATTCCGTGGCAAGTCTTACTGACTTCCCAATGACTGTCCAGCATCTACAAGGCATAAGTCAGGAGTCTGATGGAATACTCTCCACTCGTCTGAATGAGTTTAGTTCTAACGGCACTCAAGAAGCTAAGATGCCATTCAAGAGAAAGCAGTCACTTGATCAGCATTCCATCACCACCACTAATGTTCACTGTCTCAAGTGGTGAGGAGGTGATGGCCAATTGATATTATTGCTAGACTATTAATCTAGAAACCCAGGTAATGTCCTGAGGACCTGGGCTTGAACCCCATGGCAGATGGTGGAATTTAAGTTCAATTTTAAAACAAAACTGGAATTAAGAGTCTTTTGATGACCATACAATCATTGTTAATTGTGAGAAAACTCATCTGGTTTATGTCTTTTAGGGAAGGTAACTGCTGTCCTTATCTGGTCTGGCCTTCATGTGACTACAGACTAACAACAGTATAGTTGACTCTTAACTGCCTACTGGGCAATTAGGGTTGATCAATATATGCTTGCCTAGTCAACAATGCCCATATTCTGTGAAAGAATAAAAAAAACCAAAAGCTCAATGATAGGGAGTGTACCATCTACAAATAACACTGCAGCAACCCACCAAGGCTCCTTAACAGCACCTTCCAAACCTATGACTCCTACCAACTAACAGAAAACGTGCATCAGACTTGTGGAAACATCATCACCAGAAAGATCTTGGCCAGTATTTCGCCTCACTTCCTTCAAAGTCCTTGCATGTATGTCATTTGGTTCCACTGCCTTGTCAACTTTAAGTACGAACAGTCTAACCAACACTTGTGCCTTATCAGTTTTGAACCATTCTAGTGACTGAGTTCCCCCCACTGTCAGTATAGCCTGGCAAAAATCTCACTCTTTGGTGGAGATACAAAGTATTCACTTCACACCTCAACCATGTCCCCTGCCTCCAGGTTTAAACCCATTTTTGGTTCTCCTTGGTACTCTACCTTTTACTATTTATATGGCCAGAGGTGACTTTGGGACATCTATTTATGTTGGCTGCCAGTCTTTTCTCAATTATTTCAACTTCCCTTATTCACATTTTCATCTCTCCTCTGAAGCTTTGATATTCCTCTTGGTTCTCAGTTTTATTTTCCAAGTGATGCTTGTCATGAGCACGGTTTTTCCTCTATCTTAATTTCTACCTGTTTTGCCAGCCAGGGGACTCTAGATTGGTTTGTTCCACTTTTCTCATTGAGAGAATCTGCTTTATCAGTTCTGAACCATCTCCTCTTTGCACAATGAAATAAAATTCTGGTGGGCAGTGGGGAACGGGGGTGGCACACATTGTGATTTGTCCCAGAGAGGGGATCCCCCCCACACTGTAATTAGCCCTAGGTCCTGCACCTCCCTAGGGACAGGAACAGGACAGTCTTGGTACTATATCTTGGAACCATTCCTTCATTTTCACTGGGTCAAAACATTGTGGGTGTATCTACACCACGTGAACCAAGGCATCTACACCTTCTCAAACATAGTAAGGGTTAGGCATTAAATGTTGGCCTTGACAGCAACACCAAAATCCGGAGAATACATACATTTTAAATAAATGATGGCGATAACATTGCAATGGGTTATACTGCCGTTGGACGGTGTTGTGCTGGAGCTTGTATTGTGTTAGGAGGAGGGTTGTAGGCAATGAAGCGAACTCGTAATTTAATTTTCTTTAACTGGAGAGCCAGCACAAAGTGTAATAAAAACAGCAATCTTATCTTTTGCTGATCTCAGTCTTATTTAAAAAGTATCAGGATGCTTATAACAAAAGGAGACGACGGTATCGCGTTAAACACATCATTGAGTTTTTAAAGCGTTCCAAACTTGTTACAAAGCATTTGAATTAAAACTTTGGGACACTGCAAGTTAAAATAAAACGCTACATTTCAAAGACTTGTCACCGTCGAAAAATCGGGAATAAGGAGGGGGAGGACTGTTTTTATTTTAAGTGAAGGGGAGGGGTAGGTGGTCTTCTCCTGATTTTTACAGAGTTCGAAAATAAAATTCCAAGAGAAAATATTGTGTCTGTGAAGTCAGCCTTGTTGAAAGATAACAGCGACCTGTCGTCTCTAGGAAAACACGGGAAGCTTCTTCAGCTTCAGTGACATGTCTGCCTGTAGAGAATGTGTCACTGCCTCACTTTATTAAACCAGATGCGAAGTGCCCTGGGAAGAGGGCCGGGTCACTAATTAGTTCGCAATGTGAAGGAAAAAAAAAACCTTTCTGATCCCGTTGACTTTTGTCCCCTTCTGCAACCCCCCCCCCTCCCCCCCCCCCAACACCCCATCAAAACCTCGCTAGCTCAAGCTATTTCTGTCATGCAACTTGAAAATCACTGGAGGGAAGACGATCGCCATAACAACCGCTGAAATGATCTTGTGGAATGCGTCTAGTGGCAGTGGAATAACCTGAATATGCGCTCCAGATGTGTCGACTGTCACAGAGAAAGTAAACATATCTGATGGACAAGGTCTGACTGGATGGCCCCAGCATTGACTCGGGTCGGGGAGGGGAAGAGAGAGAGAGAGAGAAGCGGAGCAAGGAGCCAGAATAACAGTCACCCTGTGGACCTGAGCAGCCTAGCAGGCTGAGAGGGCGAGACTGGGACTGGATTGTTCCTTGTTTGTCCTTCTCCTGTGTGGCCCCCCTCTGGGACTGTCCTCAGTTCCGTCTGACCTTAGGTTTGGGAGCAGATGGGTGCAAACTAGACTATATATCGTGAAAAAGAACTGGGGGGGAAGTTTGGGGGCAAGGGGAGTCAAAGAAGTTACCAGCACGTCATGAAGTTGCAACTTTCACAGCACAAAAGGCATTCCTCTGCACACTCGCCCACCGTTTGCGAGGATTTCATTTCATGTTGCTGAATTTAAGGGTTAACACTTTAGCAGCAAAAATGTGTAGGCCAGGTGGTCTGCAGTAAAATCGAGCTGGAATTTTTCAGCCACACACAAAATGTTAGCGTTGTGCGCAGTGACCGCACTCCGTCAAAACGGCACGCTTCTTTTACTCTATATTCCCTCCTATTTTTTATCGGGACCTTTAAAAACATATATTACACAGTCTTACATAGTCTTATTTTTGACTTAATGCATTTTGTAATCTAAATATATTTTGTTTTCACCACTGTAAATGCTTGATGGCCAATAAAAGAGACTACCATCCTATGGATCCCTGAAGGAGACATTTACACTTGTGAAAGAACCTTATTAAACGATTTGTATTGATGTGGGTGTGTTCCTTAGACATTCTCTTTGTTTTCCTTTTCATTTCACCTTCTTCATTCTACCCTGCCTCTTCCTGCCTTTCTCCCCTGTGCATTTTATGACGGTGGCCTCTTGTGTTTACAAATGCCTACCCTAGAGGTCTTAAATTGGCAGAGGTGAAGAATGGAAGAAGAGTGAAAGTGACTACTACCTGCCAATCACCAGCACTTTTCCCACAGTAAACCATCCTGAACCAGTTAAGGGTCTCATCGTGCCACCGCTGGTACCCAGCCAGCGGCTGCAGGGGCAGTCACCGCTACACTGTGAGCCAAAACAAAATCACTTCAGGGTTTGCTTGCAGGATCCCAGGTGGCTAGGCCATTTGGTGTCAGGCGCTCAGAGCCTGATGGACAGTCCCAGCACTGGGAAGGGGAGCCTCACTGAGAACCATTTCTTCTCCCTTTGCCAATTTTCCCATCATCTCCTGCAAGCCTTTCCCCTCCACCCCCATCCCACCCTCACATACCTGTGGCCTTGGTGCCTTTCTAAGACTGGGCCCCCAATGGGTGCATTGCTGATAGCTACCATTGTTCCAGAGGGCACTGCCCACAATGGACAGCTGTCAGCCTCTGACTGGAAGCAGTTCACATGAATGGGATTTCCAGCCCTGGGGTCCTCAACCCCAGGGAAAGCCTCTTAAGTACCTGAGTAGCACTTAATATAACAGTAGTACTTCTCTTCCTGAATACAACTGTAGACAGAAATCCCCATTGACTGGATTAAATTTTGGTCCAGACGTAGCAATTGTGTTGAGTCTAAAACTTGGGGCTTTCAATATAAAACAGTTAATAATAATTCCAATAGGGAATTCAGGAGAAAATTCTTTGATCAGAGAACACTGAGATAGTTGAACTTGCTCCCAAAAGGCAGTGTTTGAATAATACAAACACATTCAAAAGAAAACTGGACCAATAAGTAAGGAAGACAGGACTAGAAAGACATTTTGGTATGGTGAGATGAAGAGGGTTGGTGGGAGAGGTTGGGCTTATGTGGATCATAAACACCAGCATAGACCAGATAGACTGAATGGCCTGTTTTTGTGCTATACCGTACATCCCTCATACAATTGGAAATGACATTTATCGTCAATTATTGAATTATTACTGACCATAAGGCCCCCTACAAAATCCTGGGACTTTCAAAGCTTCCAGCCCACCCACTGTAAGATTAATTTAATATCACAAGTTCTTATATGGTGTTGCTGCATAGTGTTTAGTATTATTACATCTGCTTTCCTCCGAGACTGAGCCAGGCATTTTGCTACATGAAGCCTAATTAGAGATTTAGTGAGTCTATGCTCTCCATTACTTTGAATCCTACTTAACATTTCTAGACGGTAACATGAGATACTTCTTGTGATCTTTGAGATACAGTAGAAATATGACAGTGTTATCAGGAAAACGGCATGTTATTTTTTCATACAGTTGAAAGAAAATGGCACTCAATGAACCTTGCGAGTCAAATATTCTGACATGAACAATTAAAGAAGTCTCCTATCACAAATTATTTAGTACTCCGTGAATAACAGCAGAATTGATTTCAATGTTTCAATGCTGAAGATCCTGTACAGTGAAATGCATATGGGAAACCCTAAAAGCAAACTCACAAGGTCTCAGGGTGAAGTGGTGGGGGTTCGGGGGTGTTCCTTGTTGTCCGGTACTCAGCACCAGATGGAAGGACCTGGCACTGGGGGCAGGGGGACCCACGGAGAGCAACCCCTCCCATCTCCCCTTTCTTCCAACGCCCTTCCCACAACACCACTTCCACCCTCACTTGCCAGTGGCCTGGCTGCATGCTGATCCTGGGCCTCCCCTGGATGCATTGCTGATAGCCACCATCAGTCCAGGTGGTGCTACCTGCAACGAAAGCTGCCGCCCTCCGATTGTTCAGGATCTCTGACCCTGGGGTCCTTGGTCATGGGTAATGGAGGAAATTGTCTGACAGATATCTAAGCAAATTATTCTTAAGTCCCAATATGTTCACACTAGTTCAGTTCATAAACAGTGGTGTAACATTGCTCTCAGGATCTAAGAGTTTCAGGGGAAATAAAAGATATGACACAGAACAGTCTGTCACGGTATGTTATACAGAGTACAGTATTGAACAGTCAAGAGTCCAAATTTTGTGAATTCTAAACAGAAGAGGGAATTTCCAATATTCAACAGTCACAATAGGGAGGAGGCATGAAAAATATGCAAAGGTTTCACTGTGAAAAGAAGGTGTGACAAACAATTTCAGATCCTTGATGAGTGTACTTGATTGTACAAGTTATTGTAAAAATTGAAGGCAGTCTAATTTCACCACTCCATCACCCCCACCCCCAGAATGAGCTCACATTACACCTTTAAATGGGCAGCTCCAATACCTCTCAGTTTAGGATGATGAGATTGTGAAATGGGATGAGCAGAGTCAGTAGTCACACAATGACTTCAGCTCAGAGAGTAGTCAAAGATTTCAAACTTTATTTTATAAAGGATTCTAAGCCTGTCCCCATCCTATGAGGCTCCTCTTTAAGTGTTCCACACTATGGCACAATCTCTAACATAATCTGAAAACAAGAATGTCCAGGGATATCTGGAGAAGGCAAGTCAGGGAATGAAACTTGGTGAAATGCTCCTTCACACAGACGTGCAAAATGGCATCCATTTTTGCTAGAAAAATTGTGATCCTATGATTATGTGATCACAAACACGTCTTTAATAGTTTCTCAACAAATAAGCAATATAAAGCATTCATTTTATACTTGTTTTGCTTGACACAATTCTTTGTATGACAACCTGAGTCATATTTACAAAAGGTAATCTTGGTCTATTTAAATTATGCAACTGGATCTTTAAAAACAATATCTTATTTCATGCTACGCACTTTGAATTAGATAAGTAACTTTGCTGTTAATGGGATATGGGAATTGCCAATGCAGTCCAGCTCTGTGTGTTTAATTGTATTGAAACCCAAAAATGGGATGCCACCAAAATTGAAAAGTGTAGGAGAGAAAATTAGGTAAATCAGGAGGAAGTGATTAAGGGGAAGCCGAATTTAGTTTTTTTTTCCAAGTGCTGTACATAGCTGCATGTTGTGAATAAATTTACGGGTGAAACTCTGTTTTCTTCAATGTTGGAATTTGCGTTGGAATTAACTTTGGAGATTGCTGGACCCTGAGGCAAACAATCACAGGCTCCCTTCCCAACTGAGCAAGGAGTGTTCGGCTTCTGACAGCAGCTCCCTTGTTGTTTGCAGGACCTCAGTTTGATGGACGTGTCTCATATCTGCCTCAGTGGTATCCATGATCAAAATTAAAAACCATCTCTCACAGGGTAGCTTGCTAGTTTCAGTGGGCTGGTCTACTGTGCACAGTCACCTCCACAGCCTTGGTTCGAGTCCAGCTCAATCTGATTGGAAGAGAGTTTGTTCTGGCAATAATGGACCCATGTGAAATGAATTTGGAAAGTCTGGATCCAGTTCCTAAGGGATCAGAGTTTAGAGCACATTACTGCTCATAATTCAGCTCAAGTTGGCAATTTCATTCAAACAGGCCATAAGGATGAGTGGTGTGTGAAATGGAAAAGTTCACACTGATGGTGTAGGTAGTTCTGCTCAGAGACTGAGGAAAGACACATTGCTGCGCAGAGCACAGGGAGTTTTATTGTGCAGCTGGCATGTTATAACTGAGCTGAATGTTCTTGATGTTAACACTAGATGCCAAATGTGCAAAAGTACTCTATTCCCTCATATTGCATCCCTCATTTTAATGAAGTAAAATACCCCACAATCTAATTTAATCTAATCCAATCCATTAGGTAAGTGCAGGGAAGGAAATCCAATTCATCCTTAGAAGTGTTCAGATACATTATTTTTATATATTTTAAAATTTTGCCTTTGAAGTGTGAGATTCTCTGTAACATGAACTTGGCATCAATAAAACATTGACTCCTTCCACCAATGTTGGCCGTTAACTACTTTGTGGGATATACACATTAAACAAAACTACTTTCTGATTTCCATAGTACCTGGATCACCTGGAACAATTTACACATGGACTGGAAATTCGATCTGCAGGGAAGCTCCTAGCTCTATCATTTGATTATGTATAATGGGCATGTGTTAACCTACTGAGCCAGACACCTTGGCCATTGCAAAGACAAACAGCATTCTGCTGCATGCTGAAACAAGTGGCAATCACAGCTCCTCACCAACAATATGTCAATGCTATAACAGCATCAGTGTAAACAAAAGGCACACTTCAGACATTGTAAATCGCAGTTGCTGGGCTTTATTTCTGACAGGCACAGTTGCCATGTGTGGAACTATCCTAAATCAACCTCTCCATGCTGTGCCCCAGACAGGCTCCACATTGTGAATAAAGTCACTGATCCTATCATAATAAGTTGAGCCCTCCCCTAAAATCATTTCGGTGAAGACTCCCCTCTGCATGCATGGACAAAACCAAGATAGTTTCATGCATGCTGGTACACATTAGTCGTTCCTCTTTGTGACTGCCCTAAGCGTGAAGCAAAGGTTTTATAAAAGCTCAACAACGTAACATTTCTACATTCTTTCAGCTGGGGAACTGAAACGGCCTGAACATAACTGCAAAATAAAAGCAAGAATGAGAGTTTGTTCATTGCCAAGGTTCTGGGATCAGAGCAGATATTGCAGCTGCATCAAGAGTGTCAATTTTAAAAAACCACAGTGCGTTGACACCCTGGTTGAACATTGTGTGGTGTAAATTGTGTGTACAAGTTTGGAATCGACACCAAAAATACCACAAAGAAGATTTCTATAAACCATGCTCTCCACTGCCTAAAACTGGTGAAAGATAAATAGGGTTGATGTGCATTCTTTTTTTTAATATCTGTTTATCATTTCATGCTGTCACGTGGTGGAACCTTTCTTTCTATTTAGGCAGGATGTCATCAGGACAAATATTACAAAGCAATAACCTACCCTGTGGTAGGTCCAATTCTCCAATGACTGGAAAGTAAAGTGCATGCCATGTAATTAGTTATGACATAGGGATGGACAAACAAGTTTTAACATATATTTCCGAACAAATGCCATCACAATTGTAAGGCATCTGGATAGTGAACCGTACCTCCAGAAGCACAGCGTGCTTGAAAACCTGCACCTTCACTTATCTAAAACCCGACAGCACTAATGGTATCTCAGACAGATTCAAGTCCTAAGGGTTTTCTTTTCACAATCTTTCACAATGTTACATAAGGCATCAGTCTGCAAACAATGGGTTAGAATTTTGGGTGGAGGGAGTGAAGGTACAGAAACAGAGTGACTGAATAAACCTCAATTGGTGTAATTAACAGTAATTTATTAAACATTAATATAATTGAGACTGAAACGTCAATTAAGTTTGGATATTGTGAGGTACAGAGAGGACTGGTTACCAGTTCATCTGTTGTTGAGAAAATCTCCTGACTCTGCCGATTGTCAAGGCCCATGTAGGCCTATTGGATGTACACAATTCAACCTTAAGTTCAATACACTCAGAGCAGTAACAATATTGATGCAATAGATTTTAGAGGAAATAGGTGAGAATATTGCAGCTGTCCTAAAGACAATCTTTTAGTATTCTCATGGGTGTGATCTAGAAGCAAGATAGGAAGAAAATTTGGAATTTATTTTACATGTCTGTGGAATCTGTAATTATTTATAAGAATGTTTAACAGTAATTTGTAAGATTTTAATGATTTTAATTGGTTTTATTTTGATTATAAAAAAACTCCATGTCACCTGGCACTCTTGACCTAGAAGCAGCACTAACAGGAGGAAGTTAAGAAAGAAGCCAAGTAGCTAACAGACATGAATGCGAACCACAAATACAGGAGCTAGAGGCTGAAGGCAATGAGTGCAGAGATCCAGGCACAAAGAAGAAGTAGATACAGACAGAAAGAGAATTTGTGTCAGGTGAGAAAGTGGATTACTTATGAAATAAAATTCAAAACCTGGAATGCTGTGTAAATAGCTTAAAAACACAAAGGAGTTTGGTGTTTACACAGAAGTGGCCAAAACTGGCATCACCTATTTGATGGTCAGTGGAAAAAGAACTCCGGACGGCTAAGCCATCAGATCTGTTATCACCCAAGAGTGAGAGCATTCGTAGAAGTGTGACATGCTGTGAAACTTGAAGGACAAAGCTAGTATCAGATAGGATGCCTGAATAAAAAAACAGTATATGCTGGAAATATATAGCTATATACTGCTATAAGGTTGCAGAAATGATGTAGGTATTTGTGGAAGATGTATCTTTGTTGTATAGACTATTTGAAATATGCATTTTTATTTACAGTACCATTTGCCTGTCAATTCATGTTTAATTTACATTGGTTTTGATGCACGTTAAAGTTGCAAAACATGAAATCTTTATAAGTAACTTCTTCATTAGGATCATTCTGTACATTTGGTTACTTTGCTTTATGGTTCCCCCATGAGGATCGTAACAAGAGCCGTTCCATTAGATTTGCAAACTGTGCATACTACTCTGCTATTTAAAGATGGTGAGAGGGAAAAACCAGTGAATTGCAGATTTGTTAATTTAAAATCTGATGTTAGGAAATGATTAGAGACTATAATTAAGGAAAATGTGACTGAATACCTTGAACATTTCCAACTGGTTTGAGACAGCTGTTGTAGATTTCTAAAGGATAAATCACACCTGATGATCATGATCAATTTTTTTGAGGAGATAACTGGAGAAGTGAGCAGGGGAATATCTGCGGATATTATTTATATGCACTTCCAGAAGGTGTTGGATAAAGTCTCTGAAAAGACACAAAAAGGCAACTCATCAAAGTCCCCAGGAGGGCTACTTTCTCATTAGACAGAGACAACTGACGATGGTTTAACTTGAGGTTCACCACACCACAACCTTCATAGTGACCTCAACAAGAATTGAACCTGCACTGTTGGTATCACACTGTACTGCTAATCAGCCATCCAGTCAACTGAGCTAACCAACCTCCTTTGTGAGGTCATAAGAAATAGACTGTGAACGAAAGATGTAACATATGGAACTGAAAGAAAATTAGTGACGCAGGGTGAAAATTGACCAAGCAGCAGAGAGCAGAGATTACAAAAAGTATTATGAAATGCCAACTGGTATCCCACAAGAATCTGTCTTGACAATTCAATTAATCATGAAAATAATTGGCAACTTAAATGCTTGGATAGAAAGATACAAATTTGCTAATGACACATATGTTGGGGAGATCAGAAGCATCGTACATGGAAACATAAAATTTAAAAAGAGCTACTGTTGATTAAGTGATCAAATGTATTTCAAATTTGAGGTAGTCCACTTTGGATCTAAAAATGCTAGAACAAAGTAGTTTTAAATGGCGAAAAGCTGGGAGTCGAGATCCAAAGAGACGGGGATCAAGTATTGAAAGTCAAGAATAGGTACGGAACATGACCAAGAGGACTATTGTGAGGTTGATGTCCTGCTCCCACAGTTTGCTTTTATTTGAGGGTTTTAAATCTTGCTTCCACAAGACAAAACCTCAGTTAGATTACACCTGGAATATTATGAATATTTTTGGCACCACATCTGAAGACAAATACTTTTGTCTTGTAAGAAGTGCAGCATAGATTTGACGGAATTAATCTTAGACTCAAGAAGAGGTTAATGCAGACTAGAGTTTAAAGATGAAATGTAATTTTTATAAAAGTTTTCATGATATTTGAGGAAACAAGCAGGATGGAAAAAGAGAAACTATTCCTGCTGCTTCTGTGTCTAGGACAATGCAGCACTGTCTAAAAAAAGAGCACTAGACCTTTTCTGATTGTAATTAGAAACACTCTTCACACAAAGGATAATGAATTCTGGGATTCTTTTCCACAAATGGTAGTTCGTGTGTCATTTGTTCATTCTAAAATAGGCTGTCAGATTTTAATGAACCAAAGTTTTAAGGCATCTGCAGGAAGAAAAGACAGATGTATGGAGTTAGGCGATAGATCAACCATGATTTCATTGACTGACAGAACAGGCTTGAGAGGCTTGATGGTTTCCTCCATTTCTTGTGTTCTCTTCTGAGGATGGGATGTATTTGCTTCATATCTTCAGAATATTTTTCCCCTTTTGGGGAATAATAACGAACTGATGGAAGGATTAACAGACTGATTAACAACCTAATGAACCCTGTCATGAATGCTCTGCCCATGGCAAATGAATCCTGGAGTGAGATTTGAATCCACAGCTTCTAGCTCAGAGGCAGAGGCCCTACCTACTCAATTAACGGATCAACTCCAATGTTTAAAATAGGGGAAACTTTATGCTGACATTTTCTTATTTGGTAATTCCAGGAAAGAAACAAACCCTACTCCAAGTACTGTCATCTCTCTCCTTGGTGGGCACAACATTTAACAAATAATTTTTAAAATTCAAATCAGCAAAATCTGAACAACTTGAAAGTTTGGTGACAAGTCCATCCAACAATTTTAAACAATTACTAATATACATAATAAAATTTCCAATACTCTATCATTCTTATGAAGAAAGGCTTACAATAAGACACTCGTGTTTAATAAGGTACCACACCACCACAGATATAGGTGCAAACCAAATATTTAAGCCAAAAAACTTCAAACTCAATCTTAGTTTGTGATACTTAATGACAATGTTCCTCATTAGAACTTTTGGTTGAACTTGTTGCAATGGCAGTATAGAGCACATTCCCTTTTAATATTCTTCTGAAGGATGAAACCTCATGTCCCCCAAGCCATCTCAACATGTCATCTCAGGGTGAATGGGTGCCACTCTCCTCTGTGAGGCAGCAAGTTCAGTTAAATAACTTGTCACACAGCATTGATAAGTGCTGCATTAAGTTGAGCTTCATCCCTTAACCACTGCCATGAGAACAGATGATCTGCCTATTATGACTATGTTGTGAATAAATTGGCTGCCCTGCTTCCTACACAACAACAATGACTGCACTTCAAAAATAGCTCGTTGACTGTAAAGTGTTCTATCTCATGCTGAAGATGTATAAAGTTACCTTGGATCAGGATTTCTTGTTATTTGTGTCATAAGTTGCACTTTTATAGGGAGCACTGCCTGTCTAGTAGACTGTTAAATTGATTTTTTTGTTCGTAGTTGTTGCTTGCTGACCAGATCCTTGACTGTTGCACGGTTCTCTGACTCAAAAGCTGAGATCAATGGACTAGGATTTTCTTCAGTGACCACCACACCTCTGTGGTGCAATCTGAGTGCCTTTGAAAGTTTATTTTCTGACACTGTATGTCCACTTCATCTATGCAGCAACCTTGGAATTCTTCACTGCCTCTACCCAAATTTTGTAGTTTTCAATTTTTTTTCCAAATCTGACTTTCCAATCTTCTTTAATGTTGTTTTTCAGAGTTTTCTGCATTCTTCACAGCCACCACAATGCTGCAGGTTTGGGCAGTCTAGCTAAGACAGGCCTACGCTTCAAGACATTTGAACAACAATTTATTTGTTAGATATTAAGGAACAGTATACTACCTTACAAAGTATGACTACCTCTACTGGAACTATGATGATTCTTTGAATCACACTCTCGTGTAATTCCTTGCATCACAGTAGGAGGTATTATACACACTGTCCCAGACATTAATCTTTCAAACCCTTATATAACATTCACTAGCAGAACTCATGTCAACGTAAAGGTAGCAATTTCTAGGACAAAGAAATAGGCCTGCAGTGGTAAAAATGACAAGCTTAAATTACAATGTTAGATTCTCAAAGGATACTTTTATTATTCAGGAGAACTACAACGTTGATTAGTTACATGTCATCAAATATTTGAAAAAATAATGTAGCTTGTTTCTTTTTAGCTTTATGGCAGTTTACTATTTTTATATATCACTCACTTTTGATGCCGTTTTGCATTGTAAATCTGAGAACAATTACAGAATGCCTGTGATGCTTTACTCAAGGTTCCATGGATCTTTTAAAAAGGACAGAGTGATTGCTACTTGCATTGGGGGTACAAAGAATGCAACATGCACTAATCAATGTTCAATCCGCATCTCTTATAACACTCTATTGTGTCAATATTATTTCAGAAACAAATATTAAATCCTTTCTGGACAATGAATGATAGAAAAAACAAAGCATATTTGAGCGTGGGTTTGAATAAAGCTTAGACATTGTAATATACTCCGTGTACTGTGCGGCTTATTGTCCATTCTCACTGAACCAGATCACAGAAACATGTTGGTATCATCAGGCAGTAAGCCACAGCACAATCAACTCCGCCAGTTAATGTAACGTCTCACTTTCCGAAATCATTGTTATTTGGTTAACATTAGCAGTTAACAGCATAATAGCTATGCCTCATTATGGGACAATTACCAGACTTAACCCTGAAACAACTTGACCAGATGGCAAGATTGTGAAAGTATGGTTTCTGAAAGGCCCTAAATAAAATCAAAGCACCAAAATCCAAAATCCCACCAACTGATTGGATCGTTTGAATCTAATAGAAAGTTTTCATGAGCCAATGAAGCTGTCATGAGGAGTAATTTATCCATTTATTTATCTTGTCTATTATATAGTGATTCTATCCTCACCTCTCTCAAGTCGACAGTCAGTTCACAAAGATTTCCCACCAGAAAATTTTAAAATCATATTAATTTTTTCAACAACTTTCAGCTTTCCAAAGTATCAGGCAATATCATTTTCTGTGGGCTAATATAATTTACTTTGTTTGACAAAACAACGTTGCTTTGTAAATCTGAGACCAGTCATGCAGAATTCTGTTCTGACGAGTGAATTCCTTCTCATGGCACGATATTCCATTCGGGTAATATAAGGAGGACCAGAATAACTGAATCTAAAAGCAATTCAATAATCCGTAATTTTGGCAAGTTTTTTTTTGCTTGTTACAATATTTTTTAATTATGTTCAATTTTGGATTTAATCACAATAATTTCTAGAACATGTTTAAACCATGACTTGCTGTATATATAGATATGATAACCAAACTAAAAAACTATTAACCTTTCAATAGAATATTCTCTTGGTATTGATAGATAATGTTAATTATATGTTGCACACTGAGTTGTGTAATGCCTCTGACCAGTAACTCCTGCTCTGTAATAATGAGTGTCAAAAATAGTCAATGATTGCACTCTCCTTCTCAGCAAAAGTCTGCCACTGCATAAAAATTAAAATTAATATTTTCCTGACATTATCTAAAAGTCAATTTCTCTCAAACAGTCATGTTGCAGCTCTGGCGTAAAGTGGTGTGATTGACAAGCACTTCACAGACAACCTTGGCAACGTTTTAAGACAGCGCATCTTAGCAGCCTTTTAACTAAAATTCCTGCACAGATCATTTGCCTTTGCAAAAACTCCTACGAAGCTCCCATTCATGGCCTCAGCCTAGCCCCATGTTGCGCACTTATCCCTAGGATGCCCTATCAACATGTGGCACATGTCCCTGACATACACAGAAGAACACCACCCCAGGAATGTGGTGTGCTCAACAACAGTGTTGACCCATTTCTTTTATGGTTGCTGAGATGTAACCAAGGAATCTAATAACTGTGACAGTGAGTCTTTGCTTTGTGCCTGGCTTCCCAGACAGTGAAGCAACACAGATACTAATGAAAGGTTAAATGAATAGGAATAACTGACAAGAGGTACAATAAAGAACGGCTTTGGTAATCCACAGATGCTGAGCTGAGATCTCTTGGCTCAAACAGGGTGAGGACAGTGAATAACTGAGGCACAATATTTAAAACAGCTTGCTGCACACAGATGCTTTTGTAATTCTGCACATGTCTGGTCACAGAAAAAGAAACACCAGGATAGATATTTTAGCAGATTAGGTCATAAACATAGGGTCATAACAAAAACAGAATACAACAAAAATGTATACTTCAATCTACCCTTTCATGTAAAACCTGGATTTGAAATCACAGATAAGTCAAACACATTCGTCTTTAGGTTTGATTTGTAATTCAATTGATGCTAATTTGATATATAATTTTCACATTTCGTTACCATGTGGAACTTTTTATTTCGTTCTGAAATACCTAAGCATACATTTCACTGAAGGTTTTGTTAATTTCAGGATGTTGGACAGTAACAGGAATATCCTAACTGCACACAGTATTTCTACCTTGTGTTTTTGAAAGAGGAACTGTGTTCTTTTTACAAGTAATTTTGTACAAAAATATTGCTAAGTTAAAGGTGTGATTTTTTTTTGCTTGTTGCTGCTTCTGTTGAGCATTTGCCTTGGGGAGATGGGACACCAGGCAATGTCATCTCAGTGGCATAGAGATAGATGCTCTCTAGTCTAAAGAAAGTGGTTTTAATACAGACAGTGCAAGATAGCATTGAATTTTATTGTGAAATTGAAGTATGAAATATGTTACAAGACACTTTAAGAAGAACCAGATTTCAATTTATCTGTCATGTTCATGCGTTCAAAGCATAAAGAAAAAACGCTTAGACATTAGTATAGGCAATAGAGGCATGATGGCACGAATAAACAATACCTGTTTAAACAATTATTGTCAACACTAGCTTCATGAGGTTTTCCCCTTTGTCAAATCTTCTATTCCTTTAAACACCTCTTCTTAAAATGTTGGCTTCTGTCCTTTAGCTCCTGTATTTCTGAAACTTTCTGGATTTATGTATTCATTAGTTGAAATCTCCTACTTTAATTCCTATCACGACTTCAAAATAATCATACTCCCTGAACTCAGTCAGATCTCTCAGCCTTTTATTCAGCATTTTAAATTCATAATATTGGATTTAATTTTCTGAAGAAGGGTCCAGACCCAAAACGTCAGCTTTCCTGCTCCTCTGATGCTGCCTGGCCTGCCGTGTTCATCCAGCTCCACACCTTGTTATCTCAGACTCCAGCATCGGCAGTTCCTGCTATCTCTTTTAAATCCATGGTTGGTATCATCCAATCATTTCTTCGTTAACACTTATTCTCTCCTACTCATTTTGACTACTATCTTGTACAATCTGCTGCCTCTTCATCCAAAATTCTCAATGAAATGAAACAGAAAACTAGGTTGGCTGGATTAAACTGATAAATTCTTCAGAATTCTCACTTTGTACAAAGTACAACTGAAAAAGCCTTCATGTGTAATTGTTCAATGTAACGTTGAGAGCATCAATATTTATTTAAGGAGAAGCCAGGAATATTAGGCAAAAATGAATGGAAGGAACTATATTAATGAGGTGGGATGAAGTTAAGGGCCAATAAACGAGGACCTGGACAAACACTGCAGGTGACACGGCATCAGAGGATTAGTAAAGTCAATTTTTCAGGCCAAAATCCTTCCTCAGGACTGGGTTCGGGGGTGAGGTAGAAGCCCAGAAATAAGTAGAGGGAGGGGGTGGGGCTGAGGAAAGATAGGTGGAATGTTGATAGGTGAATGCAGGTAAGGGGTTTTGGTGATTGGTCAGTGGGAAGGGTGGAGCGGATAGGCGAGTAGGAAGATGAACAGGTTAGGACAGGTCAGGGAGGCAGGACATGGGATAAGGCTGGGTGTGGAGGAATTTTGAAGCTGGTGAAGTCAATATTCAGGCTATTAGGCTTAAAGCTCCCAAGGTGAAATATCAGGCGTTGTTCCTCCAGTTTATGTTTGGCCTCACTCTGACAGTGGAAGAGACCAAGGACGGACATGTTGCCAGGGGATTGGGAGGGGAAATTAAATGGATGGCAACTGGAAGGTCGGGTTGGTTGGTGCGTGCAGAGCACAGATGTTCTGTGAACCAGTCCCCTAGTCTGCGTTTGGTCTCCCTGATATAGTGGAGATTACATCGGGAGCAACGGATGCAATAAATCAGGTTGGATGAGGTGCAGATGAATCTCTGCCAGATCTGGAAGGATAGTTTGGGGCTTTGGGTGGAGGTGAGAGGGGAGGTGTGGGGGCAGATGTTGCACCTCCTGCAGTTGCCAGGAAAGGTACTGGGTGTTATGGAGGAGTTGGTGGGGAGCGTAGAGCTGAAGAGGGAGTCACAAATTTTACAGTCCCTGCGGAAAACAGACAGGAGTGGAGAGGGAAATATCTTTCTGGTGGTGGGTCTGATTGTAGGTGGTGGAAATGTCGGAGGATGATGCATTGGATTTGGAGGTTGATGGAGTGTTGTGTGAGGACTAGGGGGACTCTATTCTTATTGTTGTTGGGGAGAGGGGGTTTGAGGGTAGGAGTGTGTGAAATGGGGGAGATGTGGTTGAGGGCATCCTTAATTATAGAGGAGGAGAAACTATGGTCTCTAAAGTAGGAAGATATCTGGGATGTCCTGGGAGTAGATGCGGCGGAGGCGAAGTTAAGTCGCAGGAGGAGATTTGAGTGGAATGTAAACACCAACTGGGTCTAATGACCTGTATCTGTGCTGTAAAGTTCTATGTAATCCAAAAGAATGTTGCCATTAGACTGACTTCAGGCTGTGTAGACAAATGACTGATTGGAAGACACATACCAGTCATTTATCGTAATGTGCACGTAACACAGGATTGGAAATATACAAGTCAGCCAGACTAAACTCACGTCCGATCATATTTAAAAATAATTAAACTAAATACCTTGATTAAAAGCTGATTGCTGTTTTTAAGGCTAACTTTTAAAGAATAGAACTGGCATTACTGTTGAAAAGCCAATAGCATTCTGAGTTTCAGGGTGTTGCATTACAAGAATAGTAGAGTGGAAGTTCATGTGCCCAACTTTCCAAAGGTACTACATCAACAGTATCTGCATGTGTCTCAGGATAAAGGCAACAGGTGCATGGGAACATCACCACCTCAAAATTCCCTTCGAAGTCTCACGCCATCAGATGTGGAACTATACATAATTGATGATTTTTCACTACATAGATCAAAATCCTGGAATTCCCTTTACAGCTCTGTGGGTGCACCTACACCACACGTTCTGTAGTGGCTCAAGGACGCAACCCCCTTGAGCATAATTAGCAGTGGTAAATAAATGCTGGCCCTCTACCCAACATCACTGTCAACAATTTTCCTTTAAAAGTTGGCTGCTAAGGGGACTGAAGGAGTGAACTCTAAGGAATTTTCCTCAGAGATAGAAATTAAAGTCAGCAAATATACACCGACAATGAAAAGGGATTAAAGGCATAAGGGTTACAAAGCGATATGCTTTAAAAATTTTGTTCACGAGCACGATGGGGTTACTGATTATTGCAGAGTGATTTCACCACTGTTGTACAATGATGGGGAGATAAAGCTCTTCTGATTGTGACGGCTGGGCTAGAGGGGAAGTAATTTGGTGCAAAACTCAATTCTTTGTCCAAAACTCGTGTCATTTGAATCTTCACTGATCGTGAAAATGCTGATGTGAGAAATGGTATTATGGTACGACAGCACAAGCAAGATTTCTTATGTGGAGAGAGGAAAGATGCAACTGACAAAGCAGCAAGAGCTGACCCATGCCTAATCTGAATACTTGAATTGATAGTCAGTACAAAAAATTAGCTTTTAAAATACATTTATTTATTTGAAATTCTGGTCATTTAAGTTTGTTTGATTTTAAGGAAGTTTTATTGGCAGAATGAGAAAAGTACATGAATACACTCTCTATAACTGTAATTAAAAATAAGATTAATCGTTGATCTGAAAAAATAAACTCTTTCTCGTTCATAGTTTTTCTTTGAAAGGGCACATATTTCTAATGTTTCAAAACCCGCCTATTAGTAATATGATTTACCTCTTCTCAACACATTTGACACTTTAACATAACTCTATTCTGATTTATAGTCATGACTGTCAGTGACAATATAGTGCAAATAAGGAAATAGTTGACCAAAAAAAACATTTGCTTTTGCCAATTCAACAGGCTGAAACTGTTGACATGGCCTAGTTTTTTTGCTGCAAAAATTGAGAAAAGGAAGAAATCTGTTGATTATATTGCTTCTTGGAGAGTGTACAGCAGCACTTGTCTTGGCAGCTTCTCATTATTTTGTACAAATGAACCATTTTACAACACAAAAACAATAAAAGCCAAGCAGTGAACTTGAAAAAGAAAAATGTGTTGCTTTCAGACTTAAGGAAAAGCAAAGCTGGAGACTGGCAGAAATAGTGCATGTTTACAAAAGGGTCACTAAAAGAGCAATAAAACTACACTAAAGGTTTTAAAAGACGTAGGTGAGAGCATTGTACATACCATAACTACAATCTTATAAAGTTCCATTGATTTAGGAAACATTCCTTTAGATTGCATTTTTTATGCCACTGCCATTTATAACGATGAGAGAGGAAACCACAGACTTATAGGTCTGTTATATTAAAATCTACTGTTGTGAAATTACCAGAGTCTGTAACTAAGGGTAGGATGATTGAACATCTTGAAACTTTTCAACTAATCAGACACAGCTAATATTGATTTGTAAATGATCAAGTCTGATGAACCTGCTTGAACTTTACGATATTTTAACTACAGAATGGGGAATGTCTATGGATATTATTTGTACGGACTTCGAGCAAACATTGGATAAATTATTCATTAAAGAACATTGCCTAACGTTGAAGCTCATGGAATTAAAGGAAATTTATTCACCAGGTTAGAAATATTTGTTGATGGGCAACTGGACAGTAGGGATAATGGACAGGTAATCCAATTGGCAGGGTGCCATATGTGATTTTATTGGAACCTCAACTATTCACTTATTTATAAACAAATCACATGATAGATATATACATGTCCAAATTTGCCAACGAAACAGAAATGCAGCATTGTAAGCAGTGCAGCTGAAAACATAAAATTACAGATATTAATAGAGTATGCAAAATTGTGGCAAATGGATCTCAAAGCAGGTAATTGTTCAGTCATCCACCTTGAACCTAATAAGGAGAGAAACAGGCACTTTTCTAAATTATGAAAAACTGGAAACAGTGCAGGCCCAAAAAGCTTAGGGTTCCTCATACTTAGTGCATGAACAGATGCAAAAACAGATCAAAAACCTTAAATGGTGTGCTGGTATCTGTGTCGAGAATAACAGAATACAAGCAAGTAGAGGACATAGTTTTGCCATTCAAAGTCCTGCTTAGTCCACACTTGTGAACAGTTCTGGGCTTCACAGCTTGGGAAGGATATATTGGTCTTGAAGGCAATGCAGCATAGATTTACCAGAATAATACATGGACACCAAGAGTTAAATTACTAAGAAATAGTACACAAACTAGAATTGGTTAGAAGAATTTTGGAAGATTAGGAGGTAACTTGAACAATATTTCCAAGGTATTAAGGGGAGCAGAGAGGCTTAATGGAAAGAAGTCATGTCCACTACTTCTGGAGTCCATGGTTCAGGAACATTGTCAAAAATTAGAGCCATTGGTCTTCATGGAGTGAGGTAAGGTGACAAAGAAAAGATGATGGATATTTGGAATTCTTTTCTGTCAATGTCAATTCAAACTAGATCAATTGTTAATTTTAAGTCGGAGATTGATTGACTTTTGTTTGAGAATAGTATAAAGGGATCTAGAGCAACAGTGATTATATAGTGGTAGAATAGAGATTATGCATGATTTTCGTGACTGGCAGCGCTGTTTTATGAAGCTAAGTAGCTTCCTTTGAGTTCTATTTCTGTAAAGCAAGGCAGGATTCTTGAAAAGAATAAATGGTGGGAAAACTGGGAATCAGAAACAGAATTCAGAGTTAATGCTTGCAGGGGTTTCACTTGCTGAAAACAATGTCTGGACAGTTTTGACTTCTCTTCTCTGACCTTCATGGACTTTTTTCTCATACACTTTATACACCATAAAGTCTCTGTCTGTACTGCTTGATGAAAATCATAATTAATGAATGCGTTTGAAATGACTGAGAAACCACTAATAAAATCATGAGTTTGGGTTATTTTGCATCATCAGATGTGCCTCCAGATGACAAAATATTCAGCTGAACACATTGTAGCAGTGAAGGCATCTGCTTTGCAGTTTTGGCAGAAATAGATAAATGGACTGGCTGGAAGTTATCCCAAAG
The DNA here is from genome assembly GCF_021869965.1 of Rhincodon typus. Taxonomy (NCBI): domain Eukaryota; kingdom Metazoa; phylum Chordata; class Chondrichthyes; order Orectolobiformes; family Rhincodontidae; genus Rhincodon; species Rhincodon typus. Next base: position 22,946,388 of record NC_063334.1, on the reverse strand, counting down.
CACCAATAAAAGTGCTGGAATCTTGTCTAATGAAAATGGAATTTGTCTTATTCAGTCACTGCAATCCAGTGGGCTAGCCTAATGACCATGACTCCACACTCATGGCACAAAATCAAACTGCCATCCAGACTCTTACCTTCCAGGCTGGGCCAAAATGAAGCAATATGGGTTGTTAAATGCAGAAAGCAATCATTAAAATGTTCCACTTCCAATCTGGTCACACTGACCATTTTTGAAACATGATCTCAGAATGGATATGGGTGTACCATGTCCTCAAATGCAAGTTCCACTAATTTATTTACATCCATATTTGTTAAACTCTGGTATGAATAAGCATGCGGCTGTTTAATAAGCATCAGTGCCTCTGTTTTAAAACAAATGGGAACCCATGTGTTTGAGAAAAGGCAGTTTTTATTAAGACAGAAGACATCTTAATTAAGGAACTGTGAAAGATTACTGCAAAAACAAGCTAGGTATTGCACTAAACAGGAAAGACGACAAATACTAATAAACATTTTGATGTGAATACTGTATAACAATTTTCCCATGGCTCCAAATACAGGCCTTTTACAAAGGTAACATGTAATTGATCTTAATTCAACAAGGGCCTGTGGATACAGCATTAGGTATTATTATACCCAACTGTGAACAAATTTATGTTGGTAAGCGGCTTATGAAGGTATTTCATTGAGCAATTGCTGAATCTGTATATGTTTTTCCTGCTCTGTCACACCTGCTGGCATATTTAAAGCTACATCTGGAAGATTGAATAAACTTTTTCAAAGCTTGCTTTTTTAAAAAAAAAAGTCTCGCACAAATGGATTAGCATTTTATGAAGTGAAGGAGAGATACAGAATAGACATCATGGGCTAGATTTCCCCCAATTTCCCCAAGTGTTTTCTCAGGGAGAGTCATGGCACCCAGTCTGTCATGGCTCATGATGAATTTCTCATGGAATCTTCTTCTCTTGATTGCATTACATTTTTTTATATTCATTCATGGGATATGGACCTTGCTCACTAATCAGCATTTATTCCCCATCCCTAGTTGCCCTTAAGAAGGTGGCAATGAGCTATCTTCTTGTACCACTGCAGACCATGGGCTGTAGGTACACCCACAATGCCATTAGGAAGGGAATTCCATGATTTTGACCCAGCAACACAGAAGGAACAGTGATATATTTCAAAGTCAGATTGGTGAGTGACTAGGAAAGAAATTACAGATGGTAATATTCTATTGTATCTACTGTCCTTGTCATTCTCAATGGAAATGGTCTTGGGACTGGAAAGTGCTGTCCAAGGAGACTGATAAGTCCCCTGGACCTTAGGAGACACATTCTAGGATATCAAAGGAAGTAGGTGCAGAAATTGTGGATGTTCTAGCCGTAAGCTTTCAGAAGTCTTTAGATTCTGAAAAAGTCCCAGAGGATTGGAAAACTGCTAATGTCACATTTTTTCTAAAAAGGAATGGAAACAAAAAACAGTTACTACAGGCCAGTTAAATTAGCAAGTGTTACTGGGAAAATTTTAGAGTTTATTATAAAAGATTTAAAGCAGACCATTTAGAAATGCATAATATGATCAAGGAGATTCAGCATGGTTTCAGGAAGGAGAAATCATGCATGACAAATTTACTAGAATTCTTTGAGGAATTAACAAGCATGAGAGACAAAGGAGATTTTCGGAAGGCATTGATAAGGTACCACATGTTAGGTACTTAATAAGATAAGAGCGCATGGAATGGAGGTTGGATTTTAACATGAATAGAGGATTAGCTAACTAATAGAAAACAGAGTTAGGCAATAGGGCTATTTTCAGGATGATGTGTGAGAGTAATGAGTGCTGGGGCCACAATTACTTACAATGTATATTAATTCAGGAAAGCAAATGTAGCAAGTTGGAAGGCAAGTGGGGAGACAACACAGCCTGCAGAGGAATATAAACCAGCTAATGGAGTTAGCAAAAACTTGGAAGATGAAATATAGTATGGGGAGATATAAGATTATGCACTTTGGTAGGAACAGTAGAGTTGAATATTATTTAAATGGAGAAAGGCAGCAGAAAACTATATAGGATAATAGGTCAGCACAACATTGTGGGCCGAAGGGCCTGTACTGTTCTATGTTCTATGTTCTAAACTATAGAACAGAGGGATTTGGGAGTCTTGGTCCATGAATCACATAAAAGTAGCATTCAGGTTCAGCAGGTAATTGGAAAGGCCAATGGAATGTTGGCCTTTATTTCAAAGGGAATGGAATATAAAAGTAAAGAGGCTTTGCTAAAACTATGCAAGCCACAAGTCAGACCACAGCTGGAATACTGTGAACAGTTTTGGGCCCTTTATCTGATGAAAGATATACAGGGATTGAAGGCAATTCAAAGAAAGTTCACCAGACTAATGGACTGTCTTATGAGTAGAGGTTGAGTAGGTTGCATCTGTACTCATTGGATTTCAGAAAAATGAGCGGCAACCTCATTGAAACATACAAGATTCTTAGGGAACTTTACAAGGTAATTGCGGAAAGGTTATTTCCCCTGTAGGAGAGTTTAAGATCAGAGGGCATAATCTCAGAATAAGGTGTTGCATCTTCAAGACAGAGATGAGGAGGAATTTCATCCAAGGTTTGTGAATCCCTGGAATTCTTTACTACTGAGGGCTGTTGAGGCCAAATCATTAAGTATATTCAAGGCTGAGATACACAGATTATTTTGATCGGGAAGTGAATCAAACATAATGGGGACAAAACAGGAAATTGGAGTTGAGGACAGTCAGATCAGCTATGATGTCATTGAATGGTGGAACAGACCCAACACGCTGAATGGGCTACTTCTGCTCCAACACCTTATGGTCATAAGATCTCATGCAGTGTCGGTGAATTCCTGCAATGGAACTTCAAGACGGTGACTTGGTGGTAAAGGGAGTGATGTGTGGGGGCATGGTGCTAATCAAGCAGGCTGCTTTTCCTGGATCAGAGATAGTAGGAACTGCAGATGCTGGAGAATCCGAGACAACAAGGTGCAGGGCTGGATGAACACAGCAGGCCAAGCAGCATCATAGGAGCAGAGAGGCTGACGTTTCGGGCCTAGACCCTTCATCAGAAAAGGGGGAGGGGAAGGGGGTTTTGAAATAAATAGGGAGAGAGTGGGAGGCGGATAGAAGAGGGATAGAGGAGAGGATAGGTGGAGAGGAAACAAACAGGTCGAAGAGGCGGGGATGGGGCCAGGAAAGGTGAGTGTAGGTAGGGAGTTAGGAAGGGGATAGGTCAGTCCAGGGAGGACGGACAGGTCAAGGGGGCGGGATGAGGTTGGTCGGTAGGAGATGGAGGTGCGGCTTGAGGTGGGAGGAGGGGATAGGTGGGAGGAAGAACAGGTTAGGGAGGCAGGGACGAGCTGGACTGGTTTTGGGATGCGGTGGGGGGAGGGGAGATTTTGAAACTTGTGAAATCCACATTGATACCATTGGGCTGCAGGGTTCCCAAGCGGAATATGAGTTGCTGTTCCTGCAACCTTCGGGTGGCATCGTTGTGGCACTGCAGGAGGCCCAGGATGGACATGTCGTCTGAGGAATGGGAGGGGGAGTTGAAATGGTTCGCGACTGGGAGGTGCAGTTGTTTGTTGCGAACCGAGCGTAGGTGTTCTGCAAAGCGGTCCCCGAGTCTCCGCTTGGTTTCCCCGATGTAGAGGAAGCCACACCGGGTACAGCGGATGCAGTATACCACATTGGCAGATGTGCAGGTGAACATCTGCTTGATGTGGAAAGTCTTCTTGGGGCCTGGGATGGGGGTGAGGGAGGAGGTATGGGGGCAGGTGTAGCACTTCCTGCGGTTGCAGGGAAAAGTGCCGGGTGTGGTGGAGCTGGAGGGGAGTGTGGAGCGGACAA